>NW_009953793.1:873334-913181 GCF_000747805.2 Chaetura pelagica
GTGCATGGAAACCAGAGTTAACACTGTGGGCTTGTAACAGACATGAGGGAGATTCTAATTCAATGTTAAAATCCCATTAGCCTTTTAAAGTGTTAATACCCTGCAACTTCTATGGCTAGGACTTCCATACTAGTCCATACTGTGTTACTGGACTTATAATAGGATAAAACACCTAAGCATAATAAACTTTGTCTTTCCAGCAAACTGGACTACTGGGCTTTAACCAGATGAAATCTCATTTCTCCTCACCATTTTTTAACAACTGCTCAAGAAAAAGATAAGCCAAGAACAACAGCAGACTGCTATTTGGATTTTCAATACAAACTGAGTGCTCATTATCCTTCCTGCTTTTATCAGAAGAAAAAAAAAAATAATCACACAACAAAACTTATCTGCAGAGACTGTAAAAACAAGATTTAAAGAGGCCACAGTTCTTTCCATTCCCATTTGGAAGTTCAGGGCTTTAAGCATTTGCTACACTATGGAGACTAATCCTGAATGTAAACTAATCTCATGTGTAAGAAAACCAGTGATTTAAAACACACAATGGAGAGGAAAAAAGTGGAATTTACAAAAGACTTACTGTTTAGATTAACATCTAGAAACAAGGAACTACCAATTTTTTTTTTTACATCACTAGCACTCAAGGGGCACAGCAGAGGCACTGCAATCATAAAGCTAAGAGGGTCTGACAGCTGAGAACAAAACAACTCCAATAGACCAGGCTTTTACAGTTTGCAACTTCTCAAATTTCTTTTTAAAAGACTTTTGATTTATTCTTCTCAGCCTTTATCACCGTTTCCAAGTAACATTAAATGACTTGAAGTGCAAAAGGTTTGCAAATGGAATGGAAGTGCTCTGGCAGTGATAAGAGATAACAGCTAGTAAAAGCTGGAAGCCAGTGCTAAAAAGACAGATAACCAGTTGCACACATGCTAGTTCATGGTGAACACACCAAAACTGGCTCTTTTAAAACAGTAAAGCAGAATCAAGCCTGTGGACTAATTAAATTGAGCCAAAGGCATTTTAAAAAAAGCTGAACAACTATAGTCAAGATAGGGCCAAGCTGAAGCAAAACTTCCAAGAAAGCTGCTGCTCCATCTGCAGTTATATGTGTGCCTGGACATCAAGCTCCAAGAGGGAGGCAGTTTCCATTGCTCCCTCTTACTAAGGAAGCTGGCATTTAAAAGCTAAAAGTTGTTATTAGAGTGGCCACCCCAAGGTCCCTCTAGATCAGTACCTTGTACCTGACTGTACCCAAAAGCAATGCCCTTTTTCAGGGCTTTACAAGTGGAGGGAGCTGAGCCAGCAGAAAATACAGGAGGACGAAACATACGGAAGCATCCAGGGGCACTGGGGTTATTAGAATACTGGGATACAACAAGTGGAGGGAATTAGAAGCAAACATGGGAATACTTAAACATACATGACACTTTCCTCTAATGTTCTCCCAGCCTCCAAACACATTCAGCCCAGGGACTTCCTTACCTGAATAATGATTTTTTAAAATATGCTTAAAATATGCTTTAAAATATGTCAAAACCAGTAAGTTCATGTCAGACCTGTTGCCCTAATTCATGGTGACCAACACTTTCTAAGTAATGTATCAAAGGCTATCCCCACTTACAGAGATTCCCATTTCAGTTTCTCTCTCCTACAGAGAGAAACAGTTCAAGACACAGAAACAAAATGCCAGTCAACATATTCAGTGGCATATTTTAAAAAATATTTGTTGTTTGGTTTTTTTTAGCCACTTTTCAACCTTGCAGTGAAAGCACATGATGGTGGCTAAGCACCAAAATGGAAAATATTTTTCAGCCTCTTAATGTTGAAGAGATCTTATCCTAGAAACACAAGGAGAAAACTTCTCCTCTTTGCATTGGTTTCAGGAACAGACACTCGAGCTGCCTCTGAAGCCTTACTTGCTCAGTTTACATAAAGCATGGGAAAGCTGTGGGCAACACTCTCTCTGTCTAGGCTCAAGTGAGAGAGTAAGACACGCTAAGTCTTTCAAAAGATTTCCCCATGTAATTTTCTTTTTCAGAGACTGGGGAACAAGAACATATTTTAAAAACTGAATTTTGAGTAAGTGATTCTCATTTCTTAAAATTCCTACCATTCTTCTGCCAACAAAATCCCCATGATTCACCAAGGCCAAAGAGTCTCTACTTGCAAAAGCTGCCTTTTGGTTACATTTCATGAAAACTGCAGCTTCGCAAGCATAAGAATGTCGCCACAGAAGTCCTGAGGCTAAGTAGCATCCCCTGGCAGCTGGAGGTTATTACTGATGCGGAGTGACCCATGTCTGGAGGGCACAGGAGAGTCTGAAGTGCAGGCCGCTCACCCAGACTCTCCCCATGCACACGAGTTACTTACTGCCAACGTGCTGTCTCCAACATTCGATGCAATGAGTCCCTCAATGGTGCCATATTCTGCATCCCTAGAATTGAGCCTCTCCATGTGGTTTTTCTGTATTCTCCGGATGATCAGCACAGCTACTGTAGAAAAAACTACCAACACTAACACAGGAGCCAGTATAACAGAGATTAGTGTTTCCACGCTGTAACCTGCAGCTTCTCCTTGAAAGGTTTGCCCTTGGAAAGCAGAGGGAAGGGGGGGGAAAAGAGAAAAAGAGAAGAAAATAAATTTGCAAATTCCCAGAGAATGTATTTAAAACCAGTAGCTCTGACACCAACATTTAACTTGGTACCATGTAGTCTGAACAAGAGGCTCTGACAGCCAGAGCCATGACTGTGCACTGACACAAAGGGTGGCAGGGCAGTGACTCCCTGCAGAGCTGCCAGAACAACCCTGGCGCTTCAGAACCCACCTCTGCTGTGCAGCTCCCTCCCAGGTGGGAACCCAGACCTGACCCTGCCTGAGTGCTTCAACCCCTGCCATTCATCCAGCAAGGGAGATCATTCAAGCAACCCCCATTTGTGTGCAAGGGGGTCTCAGAGAACCAAGCAGAAAGGGCCTCACTGCCTTGATGAAACCCTGACTTCTGCTAGCACTGAAGCCATCTCACCCCCATTACATCAGATGAAAGCCAAACCTTTCTTTTTTTCCCCACAAAATCCACTCTTTATTAATTAACCTCTCACCTTTAGAAGAGGGCAACTGTGCAGTGATATTCATGTTGCACAGGTATCCTTGGCAGCACTCAACAGCTTGGTCAGGAGACGGAGGTGTTTTGCACGTCATTTTCCCTTGTTCATAGACTTGGAAGCAGCCTTTCTGGTAAACTTTAGCACCATCGTTAATGCTCAGGGAAGCAAAACATTGCTGGCCTTTGCAACGATCTCCATTGCCACAGGACATGCCTTCACACACACATTCATAGTGTTGTACCGTACTGAGCTTCAGTTCATCATCTGTAAAAGGATCCAGAGTTGGGGAAAAAATACCATCATATTCTTGATAGGTTCAGCTGTACAGAGATAATTAAATCACTGGACAAGAAAACCTTCTATTGAAGGGAAGAAATTAAACTGCACCTAGTGCTGAAGAACCACCAATAGGAGCTAACAATACTAATTTAGCTGTTTCAGCAAGACAAAAACATGAGCTTGCATCAAAGAACTACCAGCCACACCTGCCCACTCCAGTACTCAAACTGGGAGAGCTCAGTGCCATTTTACATCCCCCCTCACACACACTGCTGTGGGTACACAGCACAGGAGGGACACCAGAGGGGAAAAGCTAACAGTGCAAACTTAAAACAGATTTACTAGACTATATCACATTCCCACATGGGTATTATTCTCAAGCATTCTGGAAATGGCTTTAACTAAATCAAACTAAGGCCATTTAAATTTAGAGTGAACAGGACCAGGTCTACTACACAGGATCTAGCGAGTTTAAGTAACTTGCTTGAAAAGTAAATCTGGGCCAACCTTCCCAAGAGGACAAGCCTTGCAATTCCGAGCAACCACACAAAGAATAAAGCCAGAAGCAGCACACACTGTCAGCAGGTACACCACCTCCCTTCCAACTCCAGATTCTTCAGCCAAGTAAAGGAAAGAACTTCTAAGAGAGTCTGCAGAGTAGGAAACTGAACTTCTAAATATCCTCAGCAGTGTCCAGAGATCCCCAGCTGGGGAAAGCCCACTCTGCCTGCTCAGGGATCACACACACTGCTGCCTCAGGAACAGCCTTTGAACACAGCACTGGATCACTCTGGTCTCTGCAGGAGAGAACACCACTCTCAACTAGCTGATGGAGAACACTGGAGGCTCTTCCATATCCCGGGAAATACAGGTGCCTGTGGTGGTAGACAGACAGCCATATACATCCACAGAGAGCTGAGCAGAGAGGCCCAGCTCTGAGGACAGGACAAGTCACTGCTCTATGTCACACACACCCCATGCACACACACACACTTACAGCAACTTAACTCATATTTACATTCACTTTTGCAGTTCTAACACACAGGAAAAATTTCCAGCCACAAATGCAGTAATGCTCCTAAAATAGCAGCTGAGCATACCATGTGTTGGCCTTTTTCAAGCCTATCATTAGGGGCTGCCCACTGGGAATATAACTCAGTTTGTCTTCCACCCCTCCTCCCACAATGAACAAATACACAAATATAATTTTCCATTTTTGAACCACTGAACAAAAACTAAATTAGGAAAAGAATCCTGAACTCAGACAGCATCTAGTACATTTATTTCAAGTACTGATATACACAACCCCAGTCATACATGTACCTACTGATAACTTGCTAACTTTGTGGAACTTTAATTTTTTTAAAAGTTATGCCAAACATTCCTATAATCAAAGTTCTGTTCCTTCTCCTCCCACAACAGCAGCAGTAAAACACAACTGGTACCATAACACACAAGCTCTTCATCTAGAACTGACAAAGACATTCAAAGCCAGAGAGCTGCAAGGGTCTCCTCCCAAGGCACAGTCATGACCTGCCGAAAGAGTACAAGAGCCATACCTGTGGTATGTATGGACAGCCTTCCCTAGACAGCCCCTTGGCAGCAAGGACTTCAATCCCTACCAGTGAGCAAGACATTTCTGTTGTCACTGAGAATCACTGGCCTGTGAGGCCTGAGCTGAGGAGGTTTGCAGGCTGCAGAAACAGCCATTTCAGCTATAAAGCAAGAGCAGAAATAGCTGTTCTGCAGAGGAGGATAACCAGCCTCTCCTGAGAGTCGTATCAAGTCCACAGCAAAAATTAATCTGGCCTGCAGCATGATCCAGCCTAATGCTTCCCTTCTCTTGACCAAAAGACCCCTCAAGACTGATCAAACCTCACACAAGCCAGAGGAGCAGTTCTGGCAGAAAACCACCTCCCTTTGTGTGCCACCTCTTGGAAGAGCTCGGCAGTCCCAGAAGGGGCCAGGAAGTGGCTACTTAGCCGCAGGGCTGCTGACCAGCCCACACAGAGCACACCTTCCATCCCTTACAAACAACAAAGTAAGGCCTTGCAGCTCCAAAGATATGACCTGTATGTGGAGAGGACAGTGAGTCTGAAGGCAGGGAGAGCAACTGAGCAGGGCACACAGGCTGTGGATCCATGTAAGAGAGCCTGAAGGCAGAGTAACACTGGCTCATTACATGTGAGCTGCTGCAGATCCTAGTAAGGACCAATAAGGGCCAATGCTGTGAAAAGGGAACTTTTCTGGTGAAAAATTCCTGGCTTGGACAAAGAGACACACTCCTTCAGCACTGTTACTATTCCTTAAACCCAAACCACTCCTTTCCTTACCCAAGGGGTTTTCCAGCTCCGTGGTATACCACCATGTTCCAGCCAGCCCTTCCCTCACTGACGCTCCTGAAGAGCTACCCTCACTTACAGAACAGGTTGAGCTGTCCCCAGAGAAGAAGGCTCATTCAGGCTGCAGAACCAGGAGGTGCCCTCCTGTGCTGCTGCAGGGCACCAGCTGAGCCAGAGCTGCAGCTCAGGAGCAGCCAGATGGGCTGAGCACTGTGCTGCCCTGCAGAGCAGGCTCCCTGGACACAAAGCCTGGTACCACAGGCTGGAGACTCCAGCCATAGCTCCCCACAGTGACACCCACTGCACTTGGCAAGCACAGGTTTGCTGGCACAGAGTGAGCCCTCAGCAGAGGCAGAGCTGTACCTTGTCCACAGCAGGACAGATGTGACCAGCAATTGCCATGGGCCAGTGCCAAGCAAGAGGTCATGGCTGAAGCAGATCAGCTCCCCCAGACACACACACTCAGAGGTAGCTGCTCAACAGCAGCTCCAGGCATGGAGGGCAGACCAACAACCCAAGTAGCAGTCAGGCAGCACACACAGGCAAGAAGCCAAGCTTAAAAATACTTCCATTACCTAAACATGTTCACTGCATATGTTTTTGCTTCTTAATACAGACTTGTTGCTGCTCTTCTGGCCTGTATTATTGTGCACAGACACACACACAAATCCAACTTGCCACACAAGGAGACAGATTTGCATTAACTTCCCATGAACTAGTTTATTCATTATTACAAAAGTGTCTGAATTGAAGCTCCTTTATTTTGTTTGCTTATTCATTTTGTGAAAGTCAACAAGTAAGAGTGCTGACTTCAATTATCTTGTTATTTCAACAGAACAGGACACTCCACATCTCAGTCAGTGTACATTCCTCCTGGGGACCACAGCCCTCCCCACCCCACAGATCCTGAGAACACAGGTTTAAGGAAACAAAGTCAAGTTATATACTTATATGTTAAGTTTACTTCACACAACCAGTGACCAATCTAGACAGCTTTACTTCATATTTTGTATCAAATTCCCGGACTGTAAGCATGGTTAACCACTTGGGAAAAATACCAAACTTCTCTCCAAGGAGAAAGGCACTACATATGCCTCTGGTAAGACATCTTAATTCTGATGTAAGCTCTTCACAGTTAGCAGAGCAACTCACTTTCCATTGAAATAGCAAGTACAATAGGCACTTGGCTACCTTTTCTTGCTGACACTACAGCAATGCAGCTTCAACTACTTTTGACTTGAAACAACACCTGCTAACTATGTGATGTGGCCAGCAAATATTGAAGTCATCTCAGCTGAAAAGTAAAAACATGTACCATAAGAGTCAATTTTCCTTCTAAAGATACAGTCTCTAATTATATTATGTGTACCTTTTAAAGAAGGGCTTCAGCAATATTAAATCCTTTCCTCCCACCAGTGCATATGCCCCCTTTTAAAATTTGACAGAATATCTCAAGTTTGAAAGATCCCACAGTGTCCAACTCCTTGCTTCTCTCACAGGACTCAATTTTACCTTGCAGATAAAGACTAGCACATCTTACTACACAGACAGAATACACATTTAGCACACATACGTGTGCAAGTGTTCAGAGGGACAACCTACACAGACGCCCCAAGATCCTTCAGCATATGGCTGGAAAAAAAAAGAGCCAGGTGGCCAAGGCTGGAGAGAGGTGAACAAGCCCTGAACAAATTAGTCCTTTACTGACCAGGACATGACTTTATGACAGCAAAACTTGAAGAACTGCATCTAATGGATTGCTCTTTCCAGCAGAGGGAGTGAGGGGCCTGGCAAGCCCCCCAGCTGAGCCCCATTCTGCACATGCACAGACCCTTGCTCAGCACCAGCCCCGCCCCTGCTGGGCTTTGAGGGGATCATACTTTTCAGATGGGAAACTGGAAAGGTTACAGAGCCCAGGCAAAGTTTATTTAATACATCTGCTGAAACCTCTAGTAGGATGAAAGGGACTTCATGCTCAAAGGCCAGAATATTTAAAAGCAGCAATATTCTTCTTTTTAAATCACTAGAACTGGGGGAAGAGGTGGGATCTGCTAGGGCTTCGTATCTTAATGAATTGAAGACAAGTAGGCTTGGGAAAAGTTAATTCCCTTTAGATTCGAATTGGACATTAGACAGCTCTTTTTTGGTGGTCAGCTTCCCTTTATGATTCTTAGCCATTCAGGGAAACAGGAAACAGTAAGTTTGGAGAGATGACTACTCCATTCAGAGTTTTACATTCCCTTTCTCAATGCACACAGTAACAAGCATTACACAACAGCCATAATAATAATCACATAATCATTTATGTTGGGAAAGACTCTTAACATCCAGTCCAACCATAAGCCTAGCACTACCAAGTCCACCAGTAAAACCATGTCCATAAGTGCCACATCTGCATGTCTTTTGAACATTGCTAGGGATTGTGACTCAGCCACTTGCCTAGGCTTCCATGCTCCCAACACTGCCATTAGATCAGGAAACAGGGCTTGGACAGAGTCATAAGCAAGTGAAAAACCTCACCCTTTCAAGCACAGGCATTGCAGCATTTACAAAGTGCTCTGCTTTAAGTCAGGGTTTACCTTCCTGAGAAATGAGAAGCCCCATTCCCCACTTGACAGGGCTAATAAAGATGTAACAGAAGCACATGCTGCTGTAAGCCTTCAGGATAAAAGGATTTTCTGGACACTCAAGCAGGGAAGAGATGTGTTTCTGCACTTACAATTCTACACGGTGTTTGATTTTTTGGGTTGTTTTTAAAATCCTGTTTAATCTCATCTTCTGAAGCCCAGTGGCAATGCAAAAATAGTCTGTCCCTGAATGCTGGCTGAAGGTACATTCTGGCATTTTTCACTATCAAAAATGAAAAAATCTCAAAAAAACCCACCCCAAAACCAGAAAAAAAACAGCCTGGTCCAAATCCCAGTGAAAGGAAATGGACTGATCTGTGATAGCATCTCCAAGGTGTGCTCTCCAAGCCCATCTCTGTGCTTCAAGGCTTTTCACCTCAGCCCAAGCAGAGGTTGCTGGCTCCTAGCACCACGCACGGATTTAGCCACTCTCCTCTTGCTGATCACTTACTCATTGACATATTTTCAACGTTTAAGCCCTAGGACCTACTTTCCTTTTTTAAAGCAGAGTCAGGTCACACAAGTAAGCCTGAACACCAGCAGGGTGTTTTGGTAGGGAGGGTGGGTTGGTGGTGCTGCTCTGTGAGTTGCCCTGCACAGGCAGTGCCAGCATCTGACTGCAGACACTGAGGGAAAGAAATTAACTGGAGATGCAGACTTTGACATCCACCTTTCCCTTCTCCATCTACTGCTTTTGATGTTAAGGATGTGAAAGGCAGGTGGTTTAACTTTAAGACTCTTAATATAAGCAGCTCTTAAAGCTGAAAAAACATTTTTGAAAAGCAAATAGCTGCACTTGGAAGAATGATAAGAAGGTATGGTGTGATAACTGCACCAAACCTTATTTCAAGATAATATTGGATGAATAGTATTAGCACTTTAATGTCTTTCCAAACATTCATTCAGCCTTCCTCCCTTTTTAAACTTTGTCTCAATTTCCTATTCATAAACACGACTAAAGTCAATTACCAGACCTCCACAGATTTTTAATCTTCACCCTTCACCATCCATTCTAACAGTCCATTCAATATACTCTGCCTTGTATTATTTGCATCAACATTTGAAAATGTGTTTCAGCAGAGTAGTTCAGAAAGATTTCACAGGTAAATACATAAGAGCACAGATGTCATACTGAACACTAGGATACACCTCTCAAGTCACTTAAAATGGAGAAAAACCGAGTTACTGACAGAAAATCTTTATTCAATATTTTTAAAAGGGTGTTTGCTAAGTAGCAAGTATGCATCTTTCAGGAGGTCATCTCCCAAAACATCCAGAAGACATCCAAATGAACCATTCCTGCCTCTCCATGGCAGTTGAAATGCCTTTCTCCCATTTTCCTGAGGCAAATCTTACACGTGCTGCACTTCATAACACCTTTAGGTGTCCACAACTGTGTGACCCTTTTATGAAAAAGTCACTTTCCATACCCAAAGACCTTACTGCATCAATCATGGAAAAGTTTAACACCACACTAAATACTCAAAAGAGCCTTCCCAGAGAAAAAAATAAAAAGCTTTGCTTTTAAGAACTCAAGCAACACTACTGCACCTCAGCCCATGGGCTGGAGAGACCTACTTGTTACACAGCTCAATTATTTGCCATTCAAATAAGGTTTCCTATTTCCTGCCCCAGGCCCTGGCAAGACCCATGCCCACCACACATGCTATAAATTTTACACATAAATGGGCAACAAATATCCTTTGAAGAAACCTGAAAGGGAAAAGCAAACATCTAATTCCCGAGAGGAACGTGCCTGTGCTGCCAGCTCACGAAGGAGCAGGGTGCCGTGGAGCTGAGCCAGGCAGCCCCGAGAGCAGAGCTGGTGCTCAGTCCCCCTCCTCCAGCAGCAGAGCTCCTGCAGCACCACCCACCTCACTCACCTTGCCAGCTCGGGGAGGGAAACGCCAGCAGCAGCAGCACGGGAAGAATCGTAACTCCATCTACCATTGCAGAGCTGCAGAAAGAGAAGAGATGTGAGAGCTGTGTACACTTTCATTGTTGTCTTAAAAAGTAACCACCCCAAAAATCAGTCTTCAGCAACATTTCAGCAATTCCTTTTATAAAACATAGAACAAACAGGTTGATTGTTTTCCCAAGGTATTTCCTTCATTTAGAAAATTCATTCTTTACTGCAATTTCTTAAATCTGATATTTTTTTTTTTAAGTAATAGAAACATAATGTCCAACTTCAGTGCATATACAGTGCATATAGTAGGGAGAGACGAATCCTTTCAGTAACAAGCAGGCATGTAAAATACTATGTTCTTTCAACCAGGTATTAAAAAGTTAAAACTGCTGTAAACTGAAAAGGTCTGTAAAACTGGATTACTTGGGCTTTGAGGGGAAACAGAAGAGATCTCAACCTGAAAACTGAACAGCTTTCTTTAACCAGCAGAAACAGCTGCTGGATGGCAAGAAAGAGACCCAGATGTCTTTAAGGGAGACAGCACTCTCAGGATGAGTCATCGACCAGTTGAAGCTGTTTTCCAAAGGCTTTCCTTTCGAGGGCCCAGCTCCATTGCCCCACTGTTGAAAATCAGCAACTACAGCTTGTGTGAAAACTCAGGCTGGTTGCAGCCAACCCGTAGAGGCACGTGCTCCCTCTAAAACAGTGAATGAAGTGAATTTTCTTGTGTACTTCAAATCTTTTCCAAGACACTTGATCTTTATAAGAAAATAAAAGCTCCACGTTTTACTGTGAAATAAGGATTATTTAACAGACTTCTGAAAAGTTTCCTGCAGTTTCTTAAACTTGGATTTAACCGATCACTACTACCAAGGAACAGATTTTAACTACAGTCAACCTTCATTTGGATTTAACCTAACAAGCAGTGGTGGATGACTTGGAAGGGCTTGTCTGTCCTGTGCTGCTTGGTTCCTACAGAGACCATATTTCAGTTAAAACCAGCACCGAGTGGTTATGTGCAAAACAAGGTTTCTCTCCTTGACCAGCACTGAGTCATTGCCATTCTTATGTGTGTTTGTCTTCATTTTTCAGATTTAATTCTAGTGAAGCAGATGAAACTTGAAAATAAATTTGATATTGCCATTTTTCTTCCTGGTATCTCCTGTTGCTGCCTTTTCAAGTCATTAGCAGGCTGCTTAAGTGCTCAGTGATGAACGCCAAGCCATTTACTTCTATATTTATTTCCTGACACAGATCTGTTTTGCAGAATATGAGAAACATTTCAGTAATTGCCTCACCACCAGTTAAAATGATAAAGTTCTGAACCCAAGGATTCCAAGTTTTTGTCCTTAGAGAAAGGCTGAGGCAGCACTTGCCACAACCCCCATTGTCAAGCATCCATTCTCCCAAGTACCTTTCCCAACCCTGCTTGGCACACACATCAGTGCACACTTAGTAAATGCTGATATTAAACCCCCAGCAATTATGCTGGAAACAGGATGAAATGAAGCTATACATAAGAACAACCTGACTCAGGAAGTTTAAAGCAGAAGCAACTATCCCAGGGAACCGCTAGCTGCTTAATGCTGCAGGTCCTGCACAGCCACCCCCCACCCCAACAGCCGGCACCAGCGCTTCCCTCGGCTGTACAGCGGGAACTCTCGGCAAGTCCAGACAGAGGTGGCTCCTGAGACGTGCCCTCTTTCTTTCAACACAACCATGGTTCAAAGAGCAGAGGCAGAACACTTTGATTTTAAGGCTGCCAGCCACAGTGGAGCTGGGCAAGCCAGCCAGCCAGCCCCGAGGGAGGCTGGAGCCGAGGAGCGGGCTGAGCCCGGCTGGGACAGGCACCAGAGCCCTCAGGGACACCCAGCACAGGGAAAAAGGGCTCTACAAGAGACAGAGTGAATTTAACAACACAGAGGGGCTTAAGATGTTAGACAGTAGCATGCTGCCAACATGCAGAGTGGTTGCCAGCTTTTCTACAGATCTGTAGCTCCTGCTTGCAGCCTCAGTGTCCAATTAACAATCAAGACTGTCTTCTGCTGGTGAGGAGCCACCACACCCCCTCCATGCCACAGCTCAGCTCACAGAGCCCCATGGCAGGGCTCCCCCTCCTCCAGACACCCACCAACCTGCCTGTCCCCCCACCCTTGGCAACCTCAGCCCTTCCTCCTGTCCCACCAGGCTGAAGCAAGCAGAGATAGAGAGGAACCTGCAAGGGGTCGGTTGGGTCCTGCCAGGAAGGGAGGCTGAACACCAGGAATGTGACCTGGATAAAGCAGAGGAATTTAAGACACAGGAAGCAGACAACAGTATGGAAACCAGGAAAAAACTGCAAGCTGCATGTACCTATCTGGTTGTTGTTTTTTTCAAAGACTTTATTTCAATTCCCTTAAATAAATAAGTAAATATATCACATACACACAAGCCCTTGCCTTGTGTTTCTCAGAGGGAGGAAGAGAAAGGAAATCCAAAGTGCAGCCCCCTGAAGAGGCAAACAGCCTCCCACAAGAGCTGGCCTATGGTGACCACTTCCCATTTCAACAAGCAAGTTGTAACACACTCGGGGTGCTAAAATCAGCTCCCCATGCTCCAATTCCACATGTACCAGGCCCCCACCTCCAGGCAAAAGCCAGCACAGGTTGAGCTGATTGTTCATCAGCCAGTAGGGAGATTTTTACCAGTCCTCACCAGAGGGCTCAAATAAGGAAAAAAGCCACAAAACCAGGGTAACAGCCATTCTTGATCCACTATCCAAAACACTGTCCAGAATTCCTCTTGACAACACTCACAATGACCTCACTGAGTAGCACACTGAAATTGTACCCAATGCTTTTGTTATGTGTTTCAGTGTCCAACACAGGGAGGCTGCCACCCCCCTGGCACGAGGCTGCTCAAGGGGTGTGCACACTCCAGGGAAGCCACACACGAGTGGGAGCTGGGCCAGTGGCTGCTCAGGCCCTGATCCCAGTCCCATGGGCCAGAAAGGGCTTCCCCGTGCTTATAAAAAGGCCTAACAGCCTGCATTCAGCCCTGCCCAGCAAGCAACTATTCATGCAAGCCTCTTCAGTAGGGTTACATCTGTGAACAGACTTTTCCTATAGAAATACAAACAAAACCAAAATCAGACTATTAACAGACTTTACACATTTTATAGCACGCATGGTCCTCTCAAGGAACAAAGCCAAATGCTAAGATTTTAAACCCCACTTCTATGAAACTTGGTTCCTCTAGACATTCATTTTCCCAAAAGCCTCAAAGAGTATTTTGTCTGCTTCCACTGAGAAGTGCTGCGCATACTTACAAGAGCCTATAAAAAACCCACCCTGTGTGTACCTATCTCCAATTAAAATCCTGCACCATGCCTGTGCAGACCCGGCCCAGCTCTGGGGCTTTTGGCAACCACCCACACAGCCCAGTTGCACCACCCCAACCGGGTCTGCTAGGGCTGGGAGACCAGAGGAGGGACATTCTTTAACAAAACTCCACTGCAAGTTGCTATGCATCTGGCAATCCCTAAAATCATAGTTACTATCTGGAGTTCGAATTTACAAGAACTCCTTCCAAAGGGAAGGACTGGGATTTAATCCAGATGAAAGACGAACTAGAAAGCAACAGCAAAAATATGCACAAAATGTATTTTCCTGCTTAGCCACACCAATCTTCACTACTGTTTGCCTGCAGCTCCAAGGAGCTCGGTGCCAGGCGCAGCAGCCACTAGAGGGCCCGGGGAGCAGGGCCGGGATGCCTGCATTTACATTCCCTACCTGCATTTACATTCCCTACCTGCATTTACATTCCCTACCTGCATTGCATTCCCTACCTGCATTGCATTCCCTACCTGCAGATACACCGGTACAGCACCGGTGAACTTCATCCAGGTACAGTGAAAGAAGGTCATTTGGTTTTAACTTTTTTTTCTACAAAAACATAATTACAAAAGCTGAAGCTTCTCTAAAGGTCACAATGGAAAAGTCTTTTTTAAGGTGGGAGATTTTGTTCCAAACAAATCTCTTAGGAAGTGCAGCCAGTGAGGTGAACCCAGCTCCAGAGCAGGCTAGTATCTACTCCAAAGCCAGCTTTGGCATCAAATAAACTGCCTTCCCAAGCCTAAGTGAACAATAACAAGCATCTCACATGGCAGATATAATACTTGGTCAGGACACCCAATTTAACACAGATCACAACGAGTTGTTTTAGATGAAAGAACTAAAGTTCTTGCAGTTTGTATTGATCCAGTCTCCATACTTTATAGACTACCCTGAAAACCCCAATCTTTTACACTTTCACAGCAAATATAAATTGCTTTATTTTCTTCCTAAAAAAACCCAGCAACCTATTTGTCTCCTGCTAAAACATTCCTTTATGGCCTAAGATCAACATTGGGAGGGAGACCTCAGAACCCAAGCTGGGAGTGTCAGAATCACTGCAACAAGAACCAGGAGTTAAGGACAACACGAAACAGCAGCACAGGCTTTTGGGAAACTGCCTTGAATCTCTAATGCCACCACCCTGATCCAGAGCAAAGACCACGCCAGACAAAAGAGCAAGTCCAATTAGTGAAGAAATTTCAGATTACATTTCATCTCCCTATGACACAGACATGGGAACACAAACCATTAGAGCAGTTCAGACTTTTCTGATGAGATCAGAAGCACCCACGCTATCGCTGACAGTCCCGCTGGCAGCCCGCCAAGAGCCCAAGGGCTGTACATATTTTGCATGTACCTCACCAGATTTGTATCAAAAGAAAACATCCATAATACTGGATTGTAATTCTACCATCCACAATAGCCACACACAAGCTAAATTCATCAACAGCTGTGTCTTTAGAAGGAAAGATGTGCATTTAAAAGCAGTAATTCACAGCTTTTTTTTTAATTGAAACTCTCACAAACTAACACCCAAGCTCAGGACAGAACACAAAGGCATTCCTCACATCAGGGAACAGCAACCCTGGGTACTCCTTTCTCCAAGTCTTTAAAAAAGAATTCAGCGGGATGGAACCCAGCCACCAACTCCATTTGGCATCCACTTGCAAGTGCTTCATTGCTTCATGCACACATCAGTGCTCTTCGGCTCAAGAAAATGTGCAAAAGATTGGCACCTTGAAAGGCTGAATGTCTCAGATTCAAACAACCAAAGAAAGAGATGGGGTGATGAATGCAAGGTACTTGTTCTCCTCACATACAAAGCAAAAATCACAACACTGTTGAGTAAGAATAAAACCACCCAGAGGAAAACAACCAATACAATGTAAAAAGTAATGAAAACTACTCCTTATAGGCTCATGAAGAGCCTCTCCCTAGGTTCTTAAAAGAAAGAGATAAGAAAGCAAAGAGTGTCACAGAATCACAACTCTGTTTGGGCTCCCTCCTGGCATACACAAGTAAGAATCCATTTATTGCCTATGCTGTCACCCAGAGGCTCCAGCTGACACATCAAGTGCAGCAAGGGCATTCCACAGGACAACAAATAAGTAACATTCACAATGGGCTAGGGGTACAGACATGACAACACGGAGGGAAAACAACCACTTAGCCAAGAGATAAAAGCTACCTAGGCAAAGAAATGAACCAGAGGCTGCACCAAGGTCCTCCTGAGCGGGAGGGCAAGGCACAAGTCACACACACACACCTTCCACAGAGGGGAGAGCAGAGCTCTCCTGTGCCCAGAACAGGGGTAATCCCAGAGAACAAGAAGAGCAGGGGCACAGAAGAGACCAAAAATGATGCTAGCTTCCCCATGCAGGTCAGCTGATGAGCAGGTGGACTCACAGCCTTGTATGTGGGCAGCAGACCTCTGTCTTTAAGGAGAAAGAGAGAGCTCCTCACTAGAAAGCTGAAGTGTGAAAGTTCGTGTTGTGTGTAGGTATTGCATCAACATGAATGTCTTAGGCAACCTGGCCATGGTGGCTTAAACGATGAAGCAAGCACAGGCATTTTTTAATTGATCTGAAAACCCCAATATACATTGCAACTTCCTGGTGCCTTTGAAGCCACATGCATATCTTTCCATATCATTTTTTTGCCTGGCAGGGTAAATAAAATTCCCCAGAAGGTAGCTATCAGGGATTAACATTACACCTTGGAACATCTCTCTGCAGAATCAGCACATAGCAGCATCCCCTGAAAATGCCCTCTGACTCAGCTCCTGTGTATGGGTCACTGGTTGTGTCCCTGTTGGGAGAACCTTGGAAGTGTGGTGTGCAACTGCACAGGGTCTTGTTCACACAGGCAAATCAACAGCTATGAGCTTACAAGCAGTTTCATGAGACAAGCATATGAACAGTCAAGTGTGCCACAGCTTCAGTTCACAATGTATGTGCCTCAGGCATCCAGGAGGTACCAGTTCAAGACACTGTCAGACATACAGGAGTTACTGTGGCTTCTCACATATTTCACAACTGAACAAAAGCATTGAGTTTACCATGTCTGTAGCATTTCATTGCTACACAGGTATTATTGCATGACACACAGATCCTACCAGAGGGGAACACTGTATTCTGTAATTGCCCTGAAAAAGGATCCAATCCACAGCTGCAAAGTTCTCCCTACTAGAAACAATTTGCAGCTGTAGACAACCTGGACTACCACTCACTCTGCTAAGACCATTCCAAGTGCCCATGCAAAGCAGAGACAATTTCCACTAACATCTGGTGTCTTAATTTGTGCTGGGGCCTCAGGCACAAGAGGCAAGCAAAATATCCTTTCCAATCCTGCTGCAAGACACGGTACATTTTCCCCTAGAATTATTCTCTCAGAAACAAGTACCTGCTTCCAGCTCTCGGCACAGAACTTCCAATGAAGATATACACTCACTCTAATCTCAACAGAAAACCTGGATTTATCCTGCAACTGTGAATAAGACCCAAACATGTTTTTTCAAATGGCAAATTATCAGAAATTGCATGTAAAAACCGTTTCTGCCTTCTTCAGGAGATAGAAGATAACCACACAAACCCAAAACACACACAATGACAGCTACTCACTTTTAACATACTCAGAGTCTGCCTCTGTGAGTCAGGGCCTGCTTTCATCCAGCCAGCAATACTTTGTTTATTAAAGATTGTATCTGTGCAGAACATGACGAAGGAGTTCAGGGAGGAACACACTTCCACAGCTGCCTGTCGGACACTGCTTATATCACATCCTGGGCACGTCTGTCCTGACAGGCGATGAAAACAAGACGCATGGGCAGAAACACTGACCTTAATTCTCATCTGCACAGAAAGGGCATTGAGGCTGACACAGGATCAGAGTCAAGTTTTATTACAGTACATTTCACAACCAGTCTGGACCAATCCAAGCCATAGCAGAGTGAAACCTGGCTGTCCAACCCCCTTTTCAGCTCACTGCCATCACTGCACGCAGGCTCTTCCCCTCCTTCTGCTGCACTGGCCACAAGGCCGTGGGCTGAGCCGGATCAGGCCACTGGTCAGTCCTCACTGAGCCCAGCCCTGCACCACTGCCAGTGCTGGTACCATAGAGCTGGTGGGAACACTGCTGGCCTGAGGGACAGCAAAACCTGAGGGTGCTTTAAAAAAGAGCCAAAAAACCCCACCACAAACACAAATCACAGTGAAAACATCTTCAGTCCCCGCAAGGGAATTAGCAAGACAGACAGGAGGATCTTAACAATTGCCTCCCTGGCCCTCCAAGTAAAATATACTTTGTGAAGTAAAACCCTAACAATCTGCCAAGTAAAGAAATATTTTCATCAGACCATTCCCCTCTAGGGTCTTTTTTGTCTTAGTGTAACACTAAGCTCCCTTTTTCATTACTCATTTTCTTCTGGTCAAGGCATTGCCAGCTCCCCCTCCTGATCCAGGCTTGGTTCACCAAAGAGCTCTCCTGGCAGGCTGGGCCTTGCCAGTTCCCCAGACCACATAAAGGAAACTGCTGGTACATCCCCAGATAGCATTTTCTCTTGAAAATAAACACCCCAATCAACCTCGAGAAAGTTTACAAAGGCAGCCTGCAAGACAGGATGGCAGAAGATCTCTGCACTGCAATTTCACCCAGTGGTCAAAGACATCATGACATGTGGCTGAACCCAGAAACACTGCACCATGTCAAGTCCTAAAGAAGCCCAAGGATGTGTCACAGTTTATGTACACACTACTGAGATACCAAATATCCCCACACTGCCCTCTCCTAGAGTTTCTTCCAGAAGTGCATCGTAATCTTAACAAAAGACTGAGGCAGTTGAGTTACGTTCTAAATGAGATCAATAACTAGTATTCAAAGATCAGGTTTTTAAGTGATTTTTATTAGCTATTTAAATATTACATAGATTACCTGTTAGAAGTTTCTTGTAGAACACTTTTGACAGCACAAAAAATTTCTGAAAACAAGTTGTTAGCTTTAGTCTCACCAATAAAAGGTATTTTCCCTCTTTTTTTCTTTACACAGATTTTGAACTCTCATTTTTTCACCTTGAGTTGTTTTTGTGGGTTTTGGATTGATTATTATTTTTTTTTAGTAAAGAAGCTAGGGTCTAATTATATGATGTAAACAGCACTGAAAGCATCTCTCTCTGGTAAACCCAAGAAAGATAAAAATGTAGTCTAGCTCCTACAAATGTATTAATTAAGCAGTGTCTCTCTACAGTCTAGTTCTGTGTTATCACACAGGCAGGGACCTTAAGAGGTGCGAATGGTTTCTATTTTCAGCCTCTGCTGTTATCAGGCTGGATCACTGGGAGCCCAACTCAGTTTGTGAGGTGGAAGCTCCCCCCGCCTGCCTCAGGACACCTGGGTGACCCCTTATCTCCACTGGTATTTCACCACTGCTGATGACCCTCATCAGCACATCAATAACCCCCGCGGGATTTTGCCTGCCTCGGGAAACCTGAGCCTCTGTCATTATTTTCAGAGTTGTTACCCCACAAATCTACTTACGTCCCTCCCTTCGCCCAAGCACCCGAACCAGAACGCGATCTGCGGTATTTCGATTAAACAGAATAATAAAAAAATGTTAACTATTTCATTGCATTGGCAGAAGAACGTACCCGCAGTGTGACACAGCAAACACAGCCGGTCGGGCAGGTCAAGGCACCGCTGCTGCAGCTCTGAGCAGGGCAGGAGAACGGGATGCGGGGGGAAGCGCAGCTCCGGGAGCAGCAGCCCCAGGACAGGGGCTGCACACCCGCCTGGCTGCTCGGGGCTCCCTGGGGTGAAGCCGCATTCCTCAGGAGTGATAAGGGACCTGAAAAGTCAGGTATTGGTTTTGCGCTCCACTTAAAGCTCCGCTGCTCAATGCATCAGCAAGCCAAAGGAAGCTAAACGCAAATTAACAGTGTATTTTTAGAACAATCAGACTGAGAACAGACTCCTAACACTCCATAGGCACGTGTCGCTGAACAGCCTTTCATCTCATCAGATGCTTTCATTAACTATTACTTTGGAGTCCAAAAGGCTGAATGCAATTAGTAATCCCAAAAAGAGGGAAACACCCTGCTGCACAAGAAAGTAAAATTCTTCAGAGATTATGTTACACCACCACAGAAGTTTAACAATATTCTACAATTTGGTCTTGCCTGTTTGGACAGGCCAGAGTTGTTTTATTTCGCTCTTAAATACAAAGTACACAGAAAACCACATTATATTACAGGCATGGTGGTCCACAACCTTTCTTCTTCCCCTGACATTATGCAAATTGGACACTACAGCCCAGCAGCCCACAGCACCTCATCAAATCTAGAAACATACCACAGGTCAGGCATTGCTTTAAGAAGAATGGAACTCAAAGCCAAGTTTAAGGAGCTAGTAAGGTGAAGAACAGTTGGGTTTTTTTTCTCCAACCTAGAACTCTCCAATCATATTTCTGTCCCTCTAAGACCAGCAACTTTAACCTTGTCACTTGTGCTACTCTTCACACCACAGCTTTACCCTCTGCTCTCACCCTCTACCATGATCCTTTCCCCTGGCTCTGCTCCCAATCCCTCCACACATCCTTCAAGCTGTCCTCCTTTCTCACCTCAGGCTTCATAAGGCTCCTCAGCTCCCACCACAGGTCTGCTCACCTCCTACCTGTGGCAGCCCCACCTGCAAACACTAACCCAACTAACATTCAAACCTGTATGCTAAATGAACTTGAGATCCTTCTTTCCAAATTATTCTGTCCTGACATTCCTCAGTTGCTGTTTTAGCCACATCTGTCTTGATCTCCCAAACACCTGTGTCCCTCCTGGTAATGGAGCTACCCTCTCAAGAGTCATAACTGTCCTGCATCATTGCCCTACTACAAAACCTTAAGTCTGAAAACCAAACCTCTTCCTATAACAAATTTCCTCCAAATACATACAATTCTGACGCTTCTTCCCAGAGCTGTTACAAGTGTTCCCTTTCCACCTATTTACCTGTTAGCTTTCAAGTTCACAGATTTCACATAGCCTTGCCAAACCTGACTGTACTGGTATATCTGCAGACAACTGTTTCAGCTATTCACCCAGACTTTTGTTTTAATTGCTATTACAGATGCCAAAAGCAATCAATCAAATTGCTACTTAAAAGCTAAATTACCACGGCTGACCTTGCACATACTCCTAGCTGCAAATGTGAAGTAAAAGGCAAGCTAAAATTCCCTTTACAAAGAAGTCCAGCCCTGGACCACCTAAAAGCAGCTCATTTAGAAACATGTAGAAATTAAGCCAGACTCTCTTAATGACAATGAGCTTATGCCATACATCCACTGGTGATTTTTGAGGTGCAGCATCTCCACAGAGGGGATCCAGCCACGACTGTTAATGTAACAGACTGAAGACAAGTCAAAGATAACCTTCACCTACTGCTTCTGACAAAGGAAACACCCAAATATGCTTTGGGTCAACAGCCCTCCTCACTGATGTGAAGTGATGGAGTAAGAGACCATTCTTAATAGGATAGAAGGCAGCCCTTGGTCACACAGAGGTGACCACACCACTTTTTCCTTCAGTGTCAGGAAGTATTTGGCATAAAGCCATTTTCCTCAGAGACAAGAATGC
The DNA here is from genome assembly GCF_000747805.2 of Chaetura pelagica. NCBI lineage: Eukaryota > Metazoa > Chordata > Aves > Apodiformes > Apodidae > Chaetura > Chaetura pelagica. Next base: position 894,591 of record NW_009953793.1, read on the forward strand.
ACAAGTTAAATCAGTGAATATATTTCCCACAAATAACACTTTATGGAAACTGTTCTCACAAAAGGGTCAAAAAAGCAATGTCAAAGGCAGAAGGAACTAATTTTTTAATGCCCCAGGTAGTTATTGTCATCAACCTGTCAGCACAGACGATAATACTGATGAAAAGGTCCAACAGTCTGAATGAAAAGGTTTCCAGGTCATTATTGCTGCTCAGTAGAAATGGAAAGCCAGATCAGTCAGCAAGGCCAGCTCTGCCTCTACAGGCATCTGTTGAGTTTTCACCCATCTCCTGGCCACAAGATAGGGCTCTTCTGGGCTTCATGCTGCAAAACTTTCCACTCAAAGAAAAACAGCAACAAAAAACCACCTAAGCTTCTCACCAGTGTGGATCTAATTCCAAGTGCTCTGAAGCTAGCAGAAACACAGTTGCACAGATATAGTAGTAGCTGCCATGCATTCAATTAGACCAGAAATCGTCTTAGCTTCAGCTGGACTAGACACTAAGGAAACCACAATAAAATGGACTGAGGCATCCAAAATTATTCTCAGAAAATAGGCCAGACCAGGCACGAAAACATCTGGGCTTGGCTTGAATCATGAACCACATAAGCAAGACACCCCACTGCTGCCTGCAGGCAGCTGAGGGAAGGAATGCAGAGCAGCACAAAGGTAGGCAGCAGGAGTCTCCTGCACCCAGATTTTCTTTCTGTGTCTTCCTCAAGCAAATACATGCAACAGCCCATTTATTCTGAAGCTTTTCCTACAGCCCAGTCCAGTAGGATTTCTAAGGATGGTGTTTCTGGGGTGTCAGACAATGCTTACACTGCCACAGCTGGTCAGCCACCCAGCTCCAGGCACTTACTCCCACCTTTGAGACACAAAGAAAGCAAAAAGAGTTCAATCAGTACAATCCCAGCCTATGTCAACATGCATGTCCAGCTGGCTAAGACTGTACACACCCTAGGTATCCCTTAGGCTTTAACACCAACACACATCAGTTCCCTCCTACACACCCAAAACAGAAAGCCAAACCACAAATTTTGACACGGACAAGTTTATCCCAATTCCAAGCAGCAAACAGAGAAGACTTCAGAGAGCAGAAGAGCTGTAACAAGCTTGGGTTAGTCAGTGTCAGCACTATTAACTTTGAGCTTTATTAAACAAGGCCAGCAAACTGAACATTCTTACAAGAGCTACTCATTGAGGTCAAAAAACCCTGAAGGACAACTGCACCACACTTGAAAGGGACGGGTGATGGGGAAGCAGCAACTGACAACCAGGAACTGTTATTTCCAAGTCTCAACAATGGCAGGGGGAGGGGAAAGAAAAGGAAAAAAAGTTGAGGAAATAAACAGAACTGCAGCAATCAGTTATAAATAAAGTGCTTGTACATTTTAAAAAGAAGCCTGACAGGAGGAATAGGTTAGGAACAGGGCACAGCGTATTTATATATTCAATATAACATACCATGGACAATGGATAGAATACATAGATACAACCTACAGACTAGTACAGGAAACTGCATTCCTGGCCACCACATGTACTCCTAAAAAGCATTTCAGCAGTTTTGCTTCAGAGTGGATTTAGCCTGGTCCCTTTACCAGAAGTTGCTGCTACCACATGTGGCTCAAAGCTGCCCAGAGGAGGCCGAGATCTTTACGCCTGCATTTCAGGATGGAGCACATTTGGAACAGAGCAGAAGAGAAGCTTGCAGTTTAAGTTTCCTTCAGAAGGCACCCAGCACACACACACACCTCAATCGCTCTGCAGCTGGCAACAAAGGGAGCTCAGTGACAAGCTTCCAACACCACACTGGTGAAACAAGTCTGATGCAGTGCAGAACCACCACACCATCTGACCCTGAGCACACATTCCATGGACACCCCTTCACCCAACAGCCAGTCACCTACCGAAGGCAAGAAAGCAGGGAGCCAAGGTGCATGTTGAGGAAGAAGAAAGGGGCTAAGAATTAACTTTAGCTGAAAAAGGGGGGGATTTGCACACCCAAACAAACCCCCCTCTGCTATCCAAGGAAGTAAATGTTTAATTTTACTGTAATACTTCTCAGCCTCTGCAGCTGTCTCCTCTTGCAGTTGGCACCAGTCATGGCCTATATGGGACTTATTTCCAGTGAAGATGGCATTGGTTTATTGGCTACTTAGGCAGCACATGCTCCTTTAATGGAGGCTTTATCTCTCTATTTTCCTGTCACTACAGAACCAGCCAGTCTGCCTCTGTTAACATTAAGAATGCTTACTTTCCCCCACTCACTATCTCCAAGCCAAAGCAACATCTGGAACTTCAGCTTGCCATACAAAGAAGCGAGACAGATTAAAACTGGAAAAAGCTACACATCAGCTTCCAGAGCTTTACACTTTTCTGCTTTTATCCAAATTTCTCACATGCACCTTCCAAAAGAGCTCCAGTGGGAGGAAAAAAGAAGTCCCTTCAAAATAACCTCAAAAAGGATTATCAGAAAAACAACAGGAACAAAACAGATACAGAAGTTTAGAGTAAGAATTCACCATAGCTCTTTAAGCAAAACAAAGGTGACACACCAGTGACCTAGAAAGGGAAATTAAACAAAGAAATATTACTGGTGTGTGTTACTTGATAAAGTAATGGAAAAAAATCCTGGCGCCATTTCAGCATACATAAATGTCCCACTTTAACAGACAGCTGTCTCCAGTGTCATTTAAGTATGCTTTTTGCTTAGATCATGTTCAATGAATCATGAAAATCAATACAGAGAAAAAACAAAACCACGCTGCAGACATGCACAGAAGTGGAGCACGTACCAACCAGCACCCGCCTTTCCTGGAGAAAGTCGTGCCAAATAAACACAGACTAGTTTTTCCCAACAACATCTATTTAATTCTTAGTAGTTAATTAACAGAAGCCATGACTACTGGTTATTTTCTAACCAGCTATCGCACTGACGAACCACTAACAGAAGGCTTATCACCCAAGAGCTGCTGTCCTCTTGTTTGCTGCCTTTTCCCCTGGCAGACACACACCTAGTCCTGACTGAGACCTGGCTCACAGCCCTCCCTGCAGCTCCCCGTGCCGGGCACGGCCCCAGCAGCACCGGGAGCTCCGGTGACAGGACAGCTTCCTGCCGGCTGCCCCGGGGAGCCGGCCCGGCCCCGGCGCTGCCCAGTGCAGTGGTTTTTTCGGCTGACCATCACGTACAACCAGTTGGAATGACCCAAGCAGAATGAAGCCTATGATTTCTGGAACAAACAAAAGCCATGTTGCAGGTTTCCCCACCTAACGGCAGAGCTCTAACAGATTAGAGCTGAATACATTAATTATTGATCAGTGCTTTAAAAACATTCTTTTCCTATGTCGCCTGGCTGAATAAACCCAGAAACATCTCCAGAACTCACAGAATCGACTGAATAATATGAACTTACTTGACAACTCGAGCTAATAAAAACAGAAGTCATCACTACTGGTTTGTGCAAAAGTCATCTGCCTCCTGTTTGCAAGGTGTTTGTCAGGGACATAGATAAGATTGCAATTGTTTTTACCAAAGCTTTGGGCTTGAACTGTCTTATGATTGTCTGCTCGAAGAAACTTCCTTCTTGTCCTGCTTGCAGTTTTCAGAAATGATCACCTAATAATCCCCATGGACTCCTAGAGCAAAGATAATTAAGATTGGAGCTAGCAGAGTTTGAAATTAACAAGCCAGCCAACCACTACTTCATGAAGCCCTTTTGATGGTCAGGTTTGTACTTCAACAAGAGCTCTTTCTACAATCAAACAGAATCTTCTCTCTGCCCAAGTTTCCAGCACCAGAAGAGCAATGCAGCACTTTCCTAACACCTAGCTCATGACAATGCATTAAACTGAAATGTAGCTACTTACAAGAGTTACATGGCATAAATCATTTAAAGAAAAGCACTTTGATTTCTCCTCTTTTTCTGTCTCCTTACTACACCATGATCACTGTCACTTACTCCAAGTCCTTTAAAGTGATCATTTTCATTTAATTTTCTAGAACCCTATCCTTCACCTTGGTTTCTACCTTCCAGTCCATGCACTCTCCTTCTGGCCACCTCCTCTCCCAGCTATCCTCTGCACTAGAACTTCATATCCTACACAGCAGATAGTTTTCAGTATTAGCACCTTGCTTACAAAAGGATTAGACTGCACTTGTGTTAACAGCAAAGAAAGAAGTAAAGGAAGGCAATAAAGAATGGTGCCCAAAATATTTTCTCCTTCAGCCCAGTAGCTGACAGGAATGTGGAGTCTGGGGTTGATCTCATCCAGGGCACCTCAGCAGCAGAAGGCTACAGAGAGTGGTGACACTGCCTCTTCCACCCTACACTTTAAGTAGCTTTTCTAACTGAAAGCAGTGCATGATCTCAAACTACTTTTTTCTAGCTGGGATCAACACCTTTTTTGTTCCCTTTTTTCCTAACAGGGTCTGAAAGGCACAGTCAGGGTGCCAGTCAGCTGTGATCAAGGACACTAAGTTCAACAGCACAGCACCCAGGGTCTGGTGAAGACAAGTGTTGCTGGACAAACATTAACACTGATCCAATGTTACAAAGACACTGCTGCAAGAAACATTGCTGCTAACAATAGGCCTTCAAACAACAGCCCTTGTAAGGGCTGACTTCGTACCTGCAGCTGTTTAGAGGGCAGTGTATTTCTGGGCCTGCAACTGCACATTACCTTTCAGTTCTCCTCAAGCAGTGATTAAACTGTGCATCTGGCTGCTCCACTCATTAGTCTGTCTTCTTCTTTAGTCCTGCAACTGTCACACCTCTGTATGACCAGAGGTAGACCATCTCATACTAGCACCACAGGCAAGCCAGAGAGCATAACACAGCTCTTGTCTACAAACTGCTGGAACAGGAATTCTGTTGATGGTCTGTATTTGACCATATCCAGGCAGCCTCAGCTCCCCTGTCACAGCTGGGGAGAAAAGGGTAAGAGAGGCCTGAACAGCTCTGCCATCCCCTGTGCAAAGCTCATGCTGGCATCACATCACAACAGGCACCAGCAGCAATGTCAGCTCAGTGCAGGCAGACCGTGGTACAAAGCCCAAGAACGCTGAGGTTCCCACAAGCAGGACTGCAAAGAAATCAAACAGCTTCCAAATAATTTTGTGGTAAACTTCCTAGAGGCAGAGTTGCCAAACTAGCAATTCTGGGGAGGGTTGTACAAGCTAGGGATCTTTGCAGGTCTGCACTGCTCCCTGGGAGAAAACAATCCCCGGCCACCTGAAAATCCTGCCAGTCTGCACAAGCTGCTTCAGGCAAGAAACCCTGCACAGAATCATTTTAGCACTATACAGAGTATTTCCATCCTTTCTAGACTGCTCCAGTTCTCTGCACCACCGCTCTAGGGGCTGTGTTATGCCACATTGGCATTAGAGAAGTTTTCTTACAGAAGGGTAGAGGTTTCTTTGGACCTTCCACACTACTTTAAGACTTCACTCCATGCACATCCCCTTCCTCCTTTCTCTTCCGTTACTCAAAATCTTACTCTTAGAAATGCATAAAATGACAGTAACATTTCTTCAAAGCGCTTCAGACACCCAGCCCTTCTCAGCTCACACTGGCTAAATCCACAGAATGGATAACCAACACCACCGAGTTCAGTCACACTCCCCCTTCTGCTGCAACCACCTTCCTTGAACAGGGAATTCTGTACCCAGGATGGATGAATACATGGGATGGAAGTTTCTTTAGACTACTAACAGGCAAAAAAGTCACTACAAAAATGCAAAATTAACCCCACTGAGACACTGTGTGAGCACAGTGATCCATACAAAAGCTAAGAAAGATACAAGGTTAAAGAAAAAAATCACCAAAAAAACCCCAACCCACACAATTTGGAATTTTATGTGGTGTTCTGAAACGTTCAAAACAGCATTTTACATTTGCACAGGTGGAATATTTATTTCAGGTTTTGGTATGTGTTTAAATACTTCCAAGTTGATCATGGTGATTTAAATTACAAAGTTGGGCCACAATTTAAATAACCAATTTAACATCTGATTTTGCACTTATTTTTTTGTTCTTTTCTAAAGAAAGGTTATTATTGTCCAATACAAACATATTGTTCAGACTAACTTTTCAGGGAAAAAGGCAGCCTTGTTAAGAATAACAGGGGATGAAAGGGAAGATGACAACTTTTGATGTTTTCACGTAAACATCAGAAAAAACGTCTTTCCTTTGAGAGTGACAGAGCCCTGGGACAGGCTGCCCAGAGAGGCTGTGGAGTCTCCTTCTCTGGAGACATTCAAACCCCACCTGGACACGTTCCTGTGTGATGTGCTCTAGGTGATCCTGCTCTGGCAGGGGGGTTGGACTAGATGACCTTTTGAGGTCCCTTCCAACCCCTAAGATTCTGTGATTCAACTGTTATTGAGAGCATGCTGGGCTGGCCAGCAATATTTGGGAAGGACAGCCCCTGAAGTCACTGCTGCAAATCTTTGCTAACCCCAACCAAGAATTCAGGCAAAAGAGATGCAAAAAGTATGTGGAAAGAGCAACAGATCAACCATGTTGCAAGGGAAGCATGTGGCATGGGAAGGAGAGGGCACAAAACAGCAGTTCACATGAACGGGCAGGTAAGTCACAACTCCTGATGAAGGTACATTTGGTGTATTTTATCAAGCAGGCTTTAACCAGCAGCTCCAGGACTCTAATATCTAGGAACCCCCAGGACCCTCATTTTTATAGTTCACATTTTACTGTAAGAGAAAGTGATTTTGATTATTCACTCTTACAAATACAATGTTTCAAAAGTTTACCTTAAATGGGAAAACAGGTTTACAACACCCTGAGTGTGCTAATTATGCAAGAAACAGTAGCACAACATGTTGCTATTACAGCTTGTTGGTCAAGGACATGGTACCTGCAGCCACTAAACTAACCCAGAGCAGGCAGCTGTTGTGTCTGGGTGACCCGGGGCAGGGGGCAGCCGAGAGAGTTTCTCTCTTCCTAGGTCAGATGGGAACACACCTTCCTGCCTTCAGAAGTTCCAGCTGAGCTCCCAGCACAGAATCCCCTGTGCAGCCTTGCGGGCAGGGGGTGCTCAGCTGTCCCCCAAGCCCCTTGGGCAGCCAGCACCCACCACCCCAACCAGAAAGAGCTGAACACCTGAGGAAATGCTACACATCTCACATTGGGATGGAGGGTTAATCACCTCTACATTATCTTCATCAGGCAGCTGGGGCGAGCATTTAATAAGCTTTATTTAGCATGTACTGTGTTCTTTCATGAAAAGCAACAACAAAAATACACATTAAACTCAAAACAGTTCAACCACATACGTTAGTTTTAACTTTCATACTTTAAATATACAATAGCAAAGGTGAAGTCTGTTTCCTCAGGATCTTGACCTCAGTATCATTTCAGGGGCAGGTCAGCTCAAGGACTAAAATCTCATTATTGTCTCAAATTCTTTCAGAGGTTTTAACTTTCAGGTCTTTAATTTTTAACTAAATTCGGAGTAAAATAAAATGCTAATTTTTTGCATGTTTTACATGGAAAATCTTTACTATGTTAATTCATTTTATTTAAACATTTTAAATTACTTGCAACAGGATACATGTTTTTGCAGGTTTTCTTTGTTTGTTTTTGTATGAAAAGTGGCCTTTCAAGATCAGAGCATCAACAGAATCTCCCTGAAATATTAAAGATACGTAAATATTTCCTCATTATTTCAAGAAACTGACTGAACGCTACTTCAGAAAACCCACCGCACTTTTCTCTTACTGTGTGAGATAGCCCACTTAATACTAAATTGTAACTCATGGTTAGCAGTACAAGCCTAAATTCTTTCCTTTGGTGTTGGTTTGCTTCTTCACACAGTAGCTATTGTAGCCTTCTTGACCAATATTATTACCCCAAATCAAGATAACATATTAAACATACTTTTTTCTCCCACTATTAGAACCAAAGATGACTGCACAGTGACTGCAACGCTAAGAACAATTTGGGTTAAAGCTAAAGCTGCACCAAGTTGTCAACTTACACATTTAATAGACATCTTTTTCATACAATTGAGATACGTAAATTGGAAGCGTTAAACCGAACATCTTTGACTTGTCCAACATTCATTTTTTAACGAATATGGCATTAGGAGCTGAATTTGGGCCATTCCACATCCTCCTGGGCTATTCAGCAGTGTTCAATAGCCACAGCTCTGTGCAGAGCCACCCAGTGCACAACAGGGGATGAGCAAACCTTCAACAGAAAACTAAGACAAACATCAAACTAAGAAATGAACAGTTATTTATGCACTTGTTACAGGAGGGCTAGACCTCCAAAATCTGAGCTACAGAGAAACTGGAAGAACTGTTCCTAAAGCACCTCCAGGGGCTCAGGATACGCAGGTGCATTTCCAGCACTCTACGTGTTTATGCACCAACTTTTACAAGTGCAACATGCTCCTTTTCACAAGAATCCCTCCCTTCACGTACAACAAAATGCACCTGTGGGACCAAAACAAGACCCATCACGTCAAAACTGTCTTAACATTTTCACAAGAATATTTCACAACTTTGAGAAGAAAATACACTTCCTACCCTTCCACTGTCAGCGCCCTGAACCCTTAGAGACTTCATCTTACAGTTAATTGTCCACTTCTGTTTGTAGATTTGTTGGATTTTTTCCCCAATCATGTTCACACTGATGAGCATTTCAGAAAACAGCCTTTCCTGTGCACACTCAGCTGCCAGGCAAGAACCCAGTAGGTGATCCCTGAGCCCTGCCCCTCCGAGGGACACTGATGGTGCACAGGGAGGCAGCTTCTTTTGTTATGGATACTCAGCCACATGCCTGGCCTTCTGCCATTAGCTGCCCTACTGTCCCTTGTGGCGTTTAAATTGAAGCTGAAGACCCTACAGCTGAAGACCCTACAAATCAGGTCACATCGGTCCTCCAAGTTGCATCCAGGCTGGTTCCAATCTCATTTCTACAGGCAACTACCTATGCCCAAATTCTGTGCTCCTCTTCTCCTAATATTCCCTCAGGTCTTCTCCAAAGCTTGTTGAAGGAGGCTCCTTTGCTCTCCCAGGTTCTCCACAAAGTCCTCCAATTTCCCCAATTGCTGTGAAGTCCCACAATCACACAAGCCTACAAAAAGAGACCTATCCTGTTACCAATCCATCAGAAGCAAAAGGAGCACAGAAAGTACTCTTTAGGGAAAGGACCATAAGCTACTTTCAACTAGGAAGCATCAAGAAAAAAAAGCCTTCCTGCCTCACCCTGAGCCCTCAAACTACAGCATTCCTACTAGAAGGCAGTTGAAAGCTATGAGTTAGGCTCCTTCCCTCTCCAGAGAAAGTGGGGTTTGTCAATTTGTCTCCTTTTGGGTCACCTTGTGGCACACCCATTCCTGAAGAAGCACATTTCCTCCCCCTTCGAAGAGGCAACTGGTTGATTTCTTCAACCAGGTCTCAAAAGAACCATCAAGTACCACGAGATAAACACCAGTCTTCCAAAAGCTGCAAGATGAAGGCTTCTCTATCTCAGGGAACAGCCAGAAAAGGTTCTCACTATTCCTTGTGGGAATGAGGCAGGTTCTGGCAGGAAAGTCTCTTAGGCCATACCCAGACTGATACTGCAGAGTAAGAATGATGACAAGAGGACTGCACAGAGGAACAGTAGCCTCTGAATTGCATCATCTTCACTTCTAAATACCCTCAAAATATAAAGAAGCTCTCAAAGTCCCTCTCTGTTGTCTCCATCTGCCACTGTGTTGATGTGCTGTGGCTCTACTAACCCAGCCTTGTGGAACAACTTCAGTTAATTCACCTTTTCCATTTGCTTCAGTCCACTCCCCTGAGCCCTATATATCCAGTAGATATTTATTTTAAAGCCAAGCCAAAACTATTCAAATGCCAGCATTTCAGGGCCTTCAGTACTCTTGTTTGCATGCAGTGGGGCCTCTTTTAGAATAAAGAGCATCCACTTTGGGAACTAAACCAACATAATTATAATTGGTCTACGTGTCAAAGTCTTACAAATCCCCAGACTGGGAATAAAGCAAGTTTTGCTCCTAGCAGACCCTTTGTAAAGGACAAAGAAAAACTACACTGTGGGCTCAGAAACACCCATTTCTCACCAGAGACTCTAGTAACTGCAGAAGAAAACTGACAGTTTCTAAAAGCAAGGCTGGTCTTCTGGCTCATAACTGCATGACATTCTGGCCTTGTTAGTGGAGAAACAAGATAAAGTTCCCTCCAAGTCCTGGACGTTGTTGTACATTAGAGCCCAATAAATGTTTTATTTGAATATCCAACCAGCATCCAGAATCAAATTCCAACTAAAAAGATGAAGTCAAAGACTTTTCCACTCATTAAAAAAACGTCACTGTTGCACAAGGCATGGAAATACTGTATTTCTTTCAAACAGTATTTTAATGCTGCTTAGGTTTTTATTTCCATAATTTAGGAAGAATCATACTGATGCACTTTTTTTTTCAAAATATTATTTGTGTCGTGAGGAACACATATGGAGGCAAGGAACTAAAGAGCTTCAGATTTTGCAACAGGTTTTGCAGAACAACTATGCACAAGTTTGCTTCAGAGGTATGGACATGAGTCTTCCAAATGTGCAAAATGCCTACACAAAACAGAAAAAAACACCCTATTGTTAAGGCAAGTTGGAACACGCTACTCATTTAGATTATTCTCTACTGAAGGCTGATGCAAACATGCCGGGTCCACAAACACACACAAAAGTGTCTACGTGGCATTTCTGGCACATGTGTAAAGGCCTAATTGACAATCAACTAACCTGAGGTTAAGAGAGATCGCAGAAGGAAAGCCAAGGAGTTGGTCAAGAATTTTCAAGAAGTGCAGAGTCCCGACAACAAAAGCCAAGGGGCAGAATCCATGAGAACAGACATGAAAAAAAGGCCAAGTTATGAGACATGTGAAAGAGAGGCCACCAGCCTTTCCCCCCAGCTGTGCCTGTGCAGGTGCTGCACATGCGGAAGGCGGGTATTTGCAGGCACAGGCAACACAGCCCAGGTTTCTTCAGACTTCTAGGTGGAGCTTTTTCTTCTGTCCCAGTGACTTGAAATAACTCACATGTTTCTTTCTGGACAGAGAAGGGTTCAAATTATGCAAAGATGCTGGAGGATAGCCAATACTCAAATGATTTAACCTTCATCATAACCACAAAGACGTGCCTCTGTTTGGTTAGCTGTCTGGACAGAAAGGGCTTCCACAGTGCAGCAGAAGGGTTCTGTCCCTGAGAGAAGAACTACTGCATCAAAGGAAGACCATGTGCTGCCTCTTCAGCGAGGACAGCTGCAGAATCCAGGTAAGCAGAGGTGGTTCCACACCACATTTACACATATGGCAGAGTGAAAATTGCCATGCAAGCATATTTTTATCATCATCGTGTAGACTCAGGACACACACAGGTTTTACAGTTGAGGTCAAATGGAATAAAAATTACCAAGACCAATAACCAGTAAGTAAGAAAGAATGTCCAGAAAATAATTTCAGCTATGTTTCCCAAAAGTTTACATTTTTCTGTCATACTTACAGTCACCAAAAGCATACTCCCTGTTTTTTTAATTCATGAGCACCAGCACTTTTTCATGAGATACATCTAAAATACCTTTTATTATTATTTAACTGGAGCCAGTATTTAAGCATCACATTGAAAATACTGCTTCTTATGAAGTCAAGAAGAGTTTCAACATGCAACATGGACAATTTTTTACCAAGAATAAACAACCTGCAAGGTACCATCTATCTTTGCTCTAACATAACACGATACAATTAATTTATTCTCTTAATCCAAGCCATTATCTTTAATTTTATTTTTTGCTTTTAAGAGTCAGCCTTAAAATGACTTAATTGTTGCAGTCCACCCACACAAACATAAGAGACAACTTTACTGCAGTGGAGAGCCCTAAATAGTATGGTGTGTTTTAGGCTGACTAATACAAACACGCATTTTGTTTAATTTTACGTTTGTTCCTAAGGAGACTTAGATCTCATCTCTTCTACCTCCAGATCAATACTGACACTGTAGGAAACCATCCACCCCAAAGGGAGGAGTAAGCAGGCAGATCTGCCATCATGCATGGTGTCTCACCAAGGACAGGCTGGCTGCTGTGCCAGTCACAGTCCCCACAGGGAGGAAGGGCAGACAGGCCTCAGAGCTGTGGCACAACAACCATGGCATGTGGAGCTTCCAAAGACGCGTGCTCCAGCACGACCTGGTGTGACAACCAGGGCCAAGAGCAAGCAGGCAGCAAAGAAACCTGCAGGGGATTGAACCACCCCAGGTCCAACCTGGCACCAGAAACTGGGCTGAGGCACTTTGCAAAGAGCCTTGGTCACAGCCAGAAAACAACACCCATGACACACTCCAGTAAGGAAACAGTGCTCACAGGCCCATCGAGGTAGCACACACAGTCCCCCGTGCCTGCCCAGCCACTCATACCTTCAGTGATCCCTCCTTAGCACCAGCATTAAAAAAAAATAATAATTAATCCAGGTTAGAACTAATCTGGCAAAGACAAACTAAGTTTTAATTAAAAAAAAAAATAACTTGTCCACTTCACCACATGACCAGAGATGCCAGAACAAGAGAGAAAACAGCACATGGGGAGGGACAGGCATGACCATTTACTTCCCTGGCTGTAGTAGGCAGTGAAAAGGCTTGTGCAACCACAGCACCAAGTGCCTAGAACTGCTCTGCAGGAATCCCAGGCTGTGTGGAGGGGAAGGCTGGAGAGGCCTGCTGAGGCACCTCAACTCCTGAAAGCAGAGCTCAGCAGCTTGCAGGACTTCAAAAGGAAGCCACTTCTAGCCTCCAAGCTATCCGCCCAGCCAAAGGCAGCTGCCAACCTGCTCCTACTGTTACAGGATACCTGCCAGACAAACAGCAGACCTGCAATTAGAAGAGGTGTTTGTTGGCCTCTCTTCTGCAGCTTATTAGTGGAGAGGTAGGGTTTGTAGTCAGAACAAGAAATGCCTGACCTCCAGTGAACACAACGAGTTATGGCTGCTCTGTAAGACAAGGAAGAGGTCCTCCTACCAGTTTCCATTCAACTGAGGACAATCTGTGGCTTCAGCATGCTGAGAAGGAATGATCCGGGTGCTTAGGACAGAAGGTTAAGCGTCGCAGCATCAGCACCTCTGCTGTACAAAGGCACAGGTAATAGCTGCTGGTGTTCCCTGTCACCATCCCCTGCCTCCATCTTTGTTCCTTTCTGACATGGCCAACAGAGAGACCAAAGTCTACCATGGACAGTCATCAAACTGGAGGGCTTCTGTTTTAATATGCTTTTCTTCATCAAGTCTTCCTTTTCCTAAGACAGGCTTGAGTTAACTTACAAGCTAGACTCGCATCTTCTCAGCAGCACTTCAGGGAGCTCACAGTAACATGGTTTAGCTCTGCCAGGAGCATCTCAAAAGGGGGGATGTGTACACTGGCAAAAAATACTTCTTGGGATGAGCAACGATTTGGCTGCCTTTTCAAGTCAACAGGAGAAACAGAGAATCACAGAATCCTAAGGGCTGGAAGGGTCCTTGAAAGATCATCGAGTCCAACCCCCCTGCCAGGCAGGATCACTCAGAGCACATCACACAGGAACGTATCCAGGTGGGTTTGATGGTCTCCAGAGAAGGAGACTCCACAGCCTCTCTGGGCAGCCTGTTCCAGTGCTCTGTCACTCTTACAGGAAAGAAGTTCTTCTCAGAACAACAAAGGATACACCTAACTTGGCAGTAACCTGCTGACTTCAAAGGGGTTAGTAGCAGATACTCAGGAAGAAGCATAAGGACATACCATGCAAAGGTCATTCCTGTCCCTTCACCCCGTGCTTCCCAGTCAAAGGTAAATTCCTGAGCCCAAAACTGCATCTGGATCACTGCAATGAATGGTCCAACCACAGACCTCTGAACATACCCAATTCCTTTCTTAAAAATCCTCTCTTGAATGTCCCACTGCAATCATTCCATAACTTAAGCAGGCAGCATGCAAAAGCTACATTTATTTTAATTTCAAAACTGCTGGCTATTGACTACACATGGTATTCCCTATTTCTTGCATCATAACAAATAAGGTAAAATAATTGCTTCCCATTTAACTTGCATTTCAATCATGACTTTAAGGCCTCTACATTTCCTTTCAAACATTTCTCTCCTCAGTGGAAGAGTCATTTTACTGGGACATGCTGCACCTGCATCGTCTCACACCCCTTCATAAATCCAGACTGAGCCAACCCCAGTCAAACTAAAAGGAGCATAAAGAAACTGCCCATCCAAAGGACAATTAACTACCCTGATTGCTTTGAGACTTCTGCTACTTTTGTACTTGGAGCACAATCACTTGAGATGATGGACCTTTGGGGCTGTAGAGCACTGAAGAGCTGGTGGCACACCAGTCTGAAGGCAAAGCATGTTCTGAGCAGAACTGGTCAGCACCCTCCACCCCACAGGCCCTGGGATCAAGCAGGCAGCCCAGCCTGCCAGGCTCACCGTGCCACAGAGCCACACTGGCAGCCCGTGCTGGCTCAGCAGCCCAGGCAGGGCACTGACAGCCAGGGTGGATTCAGCATGAAATGAAAGAGCAGATCAAAAGAACCTGTTTAAAGACAGGATCGTGTAATAACTAGCAAAGTCTGTGATGCAGCACCTGATGGTGACTGTTCACCAGCAGATGAATCATTAGGTCAGTTCAGTCCTTATTTCACTAGCAATATCAGCACACTCTTAATGGTCCTTCTAGAAAACAGCTAGCATCCCACAGGATTTATGCCAAAGGCTGGATTCCATGCTGCTTTCTAATTATTGTTAGTTCACCGTAGATCTCATTAAGAGAGTAAAAGTTTGAGAGCAAGTACTGATTACCAGTAATACTTACAAACTGAGGTCGCTTGGAAATAGGAACCTGTGAACATCGAGCTGTACACTCCTACTGTCGGTGTGCAGGTGCTGTGTAACTGCACAAGATCACACTTTAATGCAAGGACTATTTATCAGCTGGAACAGTCACATATGTACTCACAGTGCAGCACAACACAGACAACTGTTTCATTACAACTACTTACTGCTATTTGATGACATTTTAATGCTTTTGAAGGCATTAGTCTAAAACTGTTTTGGCTGCAAACATAGTGAACAAAAAAGAAATTTCTTGAAAGCATTTCCATGGAATTCCAAGCATTTAATAGCCAACATTTTCTAAATTCATGATCCCCGAACACTTTACAACCATGCAAACTGAGCTTTCCAGCAAACTGCTAAGAAATACTACCATTCCTTATTTTACAGACACATACAGATATGCAAAAGATATAAATTACTCACTTCAAGGTGTGTTTTCAGACAGCGTTGGATACTTGTGTAACTAGCATGTTCTTAAGCTGTCTCAGTCTTGACTACCCTCAGGTCTCAAAGCAAAAAAACTATCCCCTAACACACATGCACACCCTCACCAAGGCCAACCCACAACCCACCCCAACGCATCTCCATGAATTCACAGACACAGAGGCCGAACAACCGCAATTATCACTGGGAAATCTACTGCTTTCAACACCACTGCTGTACTCTTCCGTAGCTCTATGTAGCTGCACAGCTGAGTGGGCCAAGTTTTTTACCTGTTGTACGCAGTATATTAAAGATACAACAGCAGATATTGAAACGTCCATCCTAGGAATGCAAGTGAATTCAAGAAGCTTTTCTTTGTTTGCTGTTTTTTGCAGGGACGAGGGGCTAGAAGGGTGCCTAATTATTTGACAGCGGCTGTCCCTAGATTCTATTTTAGCATCAGGCTTTTATTAAATTTAAGCATGACTTCAGAGTACCAGCTGGCCAGAAAAACAACAAAAAACACAAACACAACCCACCCACAACACCCTGCTGGTGTTCTTTCCCCCGCCTATGTTCTCTTCCTACCCCAGGAGCTGCCTGGCTGCTGAAGAGCCTGCTGCTCTGTCCCTTCCCAAGAAGCATGAAGCTCCTGCAAGAGCAAAGCAGGAGTTGAGAGAGAGGGGGTTTCTCTCAACGATTTTCATCCCCCTCCCAGACTCATGTGCATCCTTCCCAAACAAGCTACTTGATGCCTCACTTTTTGCTGTGTCTGGCAATTTTGGCAAGACGATGCAAGGCTCCATTCCTTCCCTGCTGGACACAGGCAAGCAACGCCATCTCAAGTTAGGTGTCCACAGGCCTTCCCAGCCCTGGCTGCCAAGCCCTGTGTTTTCCCTTCCTCCTGCACTGGGACTTGCCAACCACAGCCAGGCTGCAGACCACTACAGTGTTATCAGGGAGAAGTAACACAGGAAAAGAAACTCTGTAGGCTTGGGAAGACATGAAATTTCATTTGGAGAGCTAGATAAGTTTTGCAGGAAATGGCTATATTTAGGCCTCCCCTTTCACCTCAGCTCCTCAACACATCCACATTCTCCTGCAGAAGATTCTTTTGAAATGGCATTAAAGGAGAGTTTCAGCAGGTCACCTCAGCAGAAAAAAATTCTCCCAATTCATTATATGGTAATATAGAAGAGTGTAAACAGCCATAAGAATATCAAATATCTTGCTACTAAAGCATTAAAAAAAATCTCATGTTTCCAAGTGAGATAAATTGCAGGCTCTAAGAACACTGTAACAAAGCCAAGGTGGAGTGCAGGGATGGTGAGGCTGACCTTGTGCCTGCACCTTTCAGGTCTTCACAGATACTTCTGTAAATAACTAATGCAACTGTAGCTTCTCTACAGAGAGTATAAACAGTAGCTAACAACCTCAACAGCTACACAACCGAAGTATTTCCAGTTTCCTAATGTGCATATAAAAACAGTCATGAGAAAAGGACTGAACAGCAGTTAACCGTGCAGTGGAACAAACGCAGATGCTGCTGACTGTGTCTCTGGAAAAATCCTTAGTACCAGACCAGTATCATTTCCCTTCCTCAGCCTCAGCCTGCAACTTTAAAGCACACTATAAGACTTAAAACTAGACATACATAACAGAATTTCTTCCCCTAGAATATTTCATTTGAGTAACCATCTTGCCTTCTAGTTTTGACCTAACTATGGTTTAGGCCTGTAAAAGCTGAATGTTTACAAAACTGAAATGGTTGAGGGGTGATCTAAGTCACAGCAACAGACTCTAAAGTTTGTCCTGAGCTGGAGACAGAAGCAACCAAAAGGAAACACAACTGCCATTCCAGCACGGAAGACAAACAAGCAGATTTACAATCAGTAACTGCTCCCAAACCCTGTGCCATTGGGAAGGAGCAGCACCCCCGCCCCCCCAAAAAAGCAGCACAGGAATGCAGCCCTTATACCAGCAAACAAAACACTGAGATGTAAGGCAAACCTCTCAAAACATCACACACACTTAACACCTCTGAGGGAGAGCACAGCGCACACAGGAACTTTTTGTTCCCCTAAAATAGATCCGTAACACCTCCTCCAAGTCATCAAAGGAACCAGGCATGCACTTGAGAGCTTTCCACATCCAGGATTGCAGCTTTCCCAGATTTCAACTTCAAGGCAGCCCAGTACTCTTCAAACAGCACAAGACCTTCAAGGATAGGACCTGAAGAGTATTTACAAAGAATCTGCTGCATTCCAGGTCACTACTGCTTCTCTGAAGATGAAGTGTAAGGATCATGGTAAAGATCCTTTAACAGGAAAAAAAACAACAACTGTAGAATTAAAAATAGACGTGTCATTACCCACAGCAAACTGCTACTACCAGAGGACTTCTCCTAAATGGAAGGCTGAGATCCACAACAGCCAGGCTCAGTGCACACATCTAAACACGTGAGATTCGGGGGAAAATGCCTGTTCTTTTCTGAAAGCTCAATGCATCATTTCTAAAATGTGTTTCTATGCAGAAGGGCCAGTTCTGCAGCTCAGTCCAGAATCCAAAAGCCTCCTTCTTATGATGCCACCAGTACCAACTGGCAGATGAATTAGCTCCTCCAGCACACCTACATGAACTGCTACTTTCCAAAGCTGAAGATGAGTTTCTCTCTCAATTTTAGGAAAAGAAAGTGGTTTAGCCCAGTTTGCTGTAGAAGTACTGCTAAAACCTGGTTATTTAAACACGTGTTATAGATGGTCAGAGTGGAAGGTTGCCCTGGCAGCTTCCCCTGCTCTATCCATGCCCCAGATTCCCAGCATGTAGGTTTCAAAGCCTCCTGCTGACAGGCAGAGCCGAGCAGGCCGGACTCCCTGCCCGCCCAGCCACCCTGTGCCAGCAGCACCAGCCTGGGCAGGGGGTCCGCCAGCACCTCCCCCCTTCGCTGCCCCCCGACACGGCTGTGAACACACAAGGCCGCTCTGGGCCCCCCGACCCTCTGTGCTAATGATACAGTGGCGGGAGAAGCACCTTTACCAATGTGCACCGGGGACTTTGGCCTGTAACTCTGTTTTCCTATCGAACCACAGCAACGCTTCGAGAGCTCATTCTGATGTCGTGCAGCTCCGCACCTCAGGCGCGGGGAAGTTCACGCAGTTAAAAACAGGAAGAAAAGAGACGCAGAGGGGCTGCCCGCAGCCCCGGCACCCGCGACCACCGGGGAGCGCGGACACCCCGGTCCTGCCACACGCGTGTCCCGCACCGGGGCAGGGACCGGAGCCCTG
>NW_009953793.1:918818-944819 GCF_000747805.2 Chaetura pelagica
GGCAGGCAGAGGTGCCCGAGCTCCGGGCTGCAGGGCCTGGTCGGGCTGTGCTGCTGGAACCTCCAGCCACGCTCCTCACGCTGCCCGGGGAGTCTCTAAGAACGTGAAACCTGCAGGAGGGAAAAGCACTCACCAGCAAGACTTGGGCTGTGGGCAACTTCTGCACCACTTCAGGGGACAGGAAGGCTGCCGTGATACAAAGACCCTCCCTTGGATTGCTTTGGGTTCAGCTGAAGTCACTGGGCCAGTTGCACTAAGTAAACGTCACTGGAAGTTCCTGAAAAGGCACAAGCTTCTTTCTAAGGGGGACAATGAAGCAGATTTCCAGAATAGTTGCATCTAATTACTACCAACCAAGCTCTGAAATTACCGTGTGATCAATTAGGGACACAAAAACCTACATTTTAAACAAGCCTGAACGATTCTGAGCAACCAAGCACACCAGAGGTGTGCTGCGCCCTGCCTCACTTCTCCTGTAGGAGGTAGGGCCTACCTTCCTCTTTTTTCTCCACATATTCAGAACTTTCCCAGCACTGACATGAACATCTGTGAGAGAGGGGGTGAGGGACTGAGGGAAAGCAGAAAACATGAGGACACAGCATGAGTGAGGTTGGGACCATATGGGTAGTGATCCCTGCAGTGGTGTCAGGGTGGGAAGCAAGTGGTGGTTCCCTTGGGAAAAGGCAGGTGCACAGCAGGTTGGGGAAGTGCTCCCTCAGAAGCTCCTTTGTGCCTACAGCCCATTTATGCACCGCTCTCCAAATGGGGCCAGGATTTGACTCATAATGAGTAATAGGAATGTTTTAAACAGAGAAAAGAATACTAATTCCCTTAAAAACACAGATAGGTTTACATTTGGCTCAAAAGTAGAAGGGCAGTAATTTTCCAGAGCGTACTGCCAAATAACTGAGTGTGACATTCAAGTAGCTCTTGTGTAGGTGTTCCTCAGGAGAAAATACAGCTCTAACAAGCACCATTTTCCAAAAGAGAAGACTAAAGGCTGGGTATCTAAATACGACTTTACAGAATCTAAACAGCTACGTTTCTAGAAATGCCAAGCTTCCCTTGGGGCTCCACAGGTGGTGCTGACAGCCAACACTTCTGAAAAATCTAGCTGCTTATTTCCAGCCTAAGGCACTTTTGAAAATAGGAGCCCGCTTGGTTAATAGAGCTTGTAACAAAGGGCAACATTGTTGGGTTAAAAGCCATCTCTGACTAATGACAGGCTGCAGAATTTCCAACTGACAGGAGAAACTGCATGGGCTAGAGACCCTGCGCATGAAAAAGTTTCTACTTTACTCCTGGTAGAACAAGATGAGCTTTGGAGCCTCTTGTTTTCTGTGTAGCCCCCACACGGGTTGCTCAGGGACTGCTGCTGCCAAGGGCTTGCTCAAAGCCACAGCAGGAACCGGCGCTAGAAACTGGAGTGAGGAGTTGGCAGCTCCTGCCCTCAGCCTCATGCAACGGGATCTCATGCAGTTCACATGCTGCTGACACTTAACTAAGAGTGAAGGTGAGGGAAGATCTAGCTTAGTGTAGTCAGCTCGGCATAACCTGTAAACACAACTGGTTTTCTGTCCTTTTGAGTACCACCATCATTGTAAGCATCCTCACAAGTACATTTGCTTCCCAAAAGGTGCAGGTTTTTTTCAGTTATCTTTCCTATTGGTATCATAAGTGTTGATAGGAAATTCCAGCTGTAAGTAGAATTTTCTCTGTAATGACATTATTTGGGGAGAAAAAACAGGGCTGAAGCCTAAGCTTCATACTGTGAGGAGGTGTTTTGTTTACTCACTGGCTGTGGAGTCTCAGGATCGTGCCAGGGAGCAGAGTGGGATTATTCAACCTGGGGGTCTTCCAGTTCATGGCCCAGTACCTGGCATGGCCACTCCTTCCCTGCCAGTCTACAGCTTGTAACTTTTCCCCAGATGATGTTTGCATTGACCGAGGTGTAATAATGGTGTGAAAGGAGCACTATGTGCTTGAATTGCCATGCACAGACATTAGAGTAAAACCATTAATGCTAATGCAAATACCATACTCTTCAGAAGTATGTGGGGCCCAGAAAACAACTGCAAGCAGAGCACACGTTTTGCTGTGGAGCAGGTTCACCCTGTCATCCTTCCGTGCAGAAAACTCTCCCAAGAAGATGGCCTGTACAGCAAAATCAGGCGTCTCTGTTTTGAAGTTGCCATGGCAACCCGAAACCCTTTTGTACCGCAGAAATCCTGCCTCTCTCTGGAGCAGCTGCAGCTTCAAGCAAGCCCACTTCCAATGCTCTGAGAGCAGGAACAGCTCGCGCGGTTTGAAGATGACACAGAGGACGTTTTTGGAAGACTCAGGAATTGCTGGACACCAGACCAGTCACCTCATTTAGAAGAATGATCCCGCTGACCGAGTCCCGTGTCTTGGCACTCGAGTGCCATTCTGGCCCCCGACCTGGCGCTGCCTGAGCCGGGCTGCTCTCCCAGTGCCTCTGCCTGCCCCGGGACACGGGCAGGGCTTTCCCGAGCGGCACAGCTGCCCCGGGACACGGGCAGGCAGGGTGGCCGAGGGGCAGCCCCACCATTCCTTCTGAAACACAGGGTGAGGTGACAGAGCCAACCTCGTCGTTGCTGGGAGTCTTGCTAAGGCTTCCAGCTCTTCCAGCATTATTAAAATCAGTTCATAAAGGCCTTGCTTATGTGCTGGAGGTAAGCTGTGGCACAGAAATAATCATCTATGTGACCTTCCAAGATGCTGCTTGCAATGAGTTATTTTCTTTTGCCTTGGGGAAATCTCTAAATGCATAGACATGTGTACATGCAAATAAGCGAGGCCTTGGGTTGCAGCACTGCCCCTTCCCCAGCATCATTCCGAGCACAGCCGCTGAGAAAGCCCGGGAAGTCCTCGGGTTCGAAATTAAAGAGCTTATTTTAATATTGAGCTGTGATAAATTCAGCCAAGAGTCCCTGTATTTCATCAGGCGTCCGTGAGTCAGGCACGTGAGTCAGAGGGAGCTGGGGCTGCTGCAGACAGCCCAGAGGCCTGTCCTGACAGCTCCAGTGTGTGCGTGCAGGGCGCCCATTAATTCCTCTGAGGAGATTTAATTAGCGTGAGGACGGGACGGAGGACAGGCATGCTGTCCCAGCTGCTCTGGGAAGGGCCTGACCCCGAGCACCTTCTTTGTTTCTCCTCGTTCAAGTCCTTACCTCACACACACACTATATGTTGTAAGTCCCACGGACTCTGGTGGCATCAGGCAGCCAGGTGCCATCCAGTGTGGGCATGGAGAGCAGAACACAAGGCCAAGTAATTAACAATAACATATAATTGCTACTAATTTGGTTTTACACAAATTACACAGTATTATTAAATTAAGCAAACCATGTTCTTGCATCTGAGCATTAGCAGCACAACTCATTTTCATTCCACTTTTTAAAATAGCACTTGTAATTAGTCCTCCTTGCTCTCCAAACCGATCACATGCAGCATTTTGTTTTCACCAAAACACCCACCAAAAAGCGCTCGCGTTCCCCAACTGCAAGGAAGCACTTCCCAGGGCTGCGCAACTTCTTTCTGCTCTGGGTGTTGCTCAGGAGCAGCCAACTGGAACGTCTGGAAATTACATTGAAAAATAAACGATTAAAATTGCTCCCCATCTGGGTGGGAGGCCCGGCGAGCCAAGTTTCAGCCCGTGAGAGCTGTGAGAACAGAGCCTGGCTGAGCGTGGGGTGGAAGCTCTGGGAAGCGCCTCAGCATGAGGCCTTGGGTTGCAGCACTACCCCTTCCCCAGCATCATTCCGAGCACAGCCGCTGAGAAAGCCCGGGAAGTCCTCGGGTTCGAAATTAAAGAGCTTATTTTAATATTGAGCTGTGATAAATTCAGCCAAGAGTCCCTGTATTTCATCAGGCGTCCGTGAGTCAGGCACGTGAGTCAGAGGGAGCTGGGGCTGCTGCAGACAGCCCAGAGGCCTGTCCTGACAGCTCCAGTGTGTGCGTGCAGGGCGCCCATTAATTCCTCTGAGGAGATTTAATTAGCGTGAGGACGGGACGGAGGACAGGCATGCTGTCCCAGCTGCTCTGGGAAGGGCCTGACCCCGAGCACCTTCTTTGTTTCTCCTCGTTCAAGTCCTTACCTCACACACACACTATATGTTGTAAGTCCCACGGACTCTGGTGGCATCAGGCAGCCAGGTGCCATCCAGTGTGGGCATGGAGAGCAGAACACAAGGCCAAGTAATTAACAATAACATATAATTGCTACTAATTTGGTTTTACACAAATTACACAGTATTATTAAATTAAGCAAACCATGTTCTTGCATCTGAGCATTAGCAGCACAACTCATTTTCATTCCACTTTTTAAAATAGCACTTGTAATTAGTCCTCCTTGCTCTCCAAACCGATCACATGCAGCATTTTGTTTTCACCAAAACACCCACCAAAAAGCGCTCGCGTTCCCCAACTGCAAGGAAGCACTTCCCAGGGCTGCGCAACTTCTTTCTGCTCTGGGTGTTGCTCAGGAGCAGCCAACTGGAACGTCTGGAAATTACATTGAAAAATAAACGATTAAAATTGCTCCCCATCTGGGTGGGAGGCCCGGCGAGCCAAGTTTCAGCCCGTGAGAGCTGTGAGAACAGAGCCTGGCTGAGCGTGGGGTGGAAGCTCTGGGAAGCGCCTCAGCATTCCCAGGGCAGGGTGTCCCCGGGGTGAGCTCCCCCTGTGCCCCACAGCCCCACCCGCCTCTCCCCGCTTGGCTCGGTGGGGGCTTTTTTTGGCCTCTGCTTCTGTCATCTGGCATTTAAATGTAACGAGATCTCTGGTTGCTAACATTTATAGCAGCAAAATATTTAAGTTGCAGGGCTCGTAACACATGTTATTGATGTCGCGTTGCCAAGCCCAGCTGAAGGCTCCCCGAGCCCTGCCCGGTGCCGCCTGGGGTCCGTGCCAGCCATCAGGCATTGTCCCTGGCTGGGCAGGAGTGGGAGCTGCTGGGGTGACCGGTGAGTGCCACCAGCACCAGCACACCTCCAGGTGCCAGGAGGGAGAGGAGGAGCCCACTGGGTAACACCTGCCTAGGGAGCCACGGGGCTCTGCAGCAGCAGCATCTCCAGCCGGGGCCTCAGCTCCTGGCACTGGCAGCACCAGAAGGTGCTGGCATAAGAAGGTCTGGGGGGTTGTCAGATAGGTCCATGCAGCAGGGCAGAGGAGGGAAGAGGACTCACACAGCCAGCCTTTCACAGTCTAGGAGGTTCCTCCAGTGCATTGATGATAACTTCTTAATGCAAATGGTGGACAAGCCGACTAGAAGAGGAGCGCTGCTGGATCTTGTACTAACCAGCAAGGAGGGCCTTGTTGAAGCAGTGGTGGTCAATGGCAGCCTTGGCTGCAGTGATCATGAGATGGTGGAGTTCAGGATCCTGTGTGGAAGGAACAAAATACCCAGCAGGACCAGAACCCTGGACTTCCACAGGGCAAACTTTGGTCTCCTCAATCATCTATTAAGGGAAATCCCATGGGACAGGGTGCTAGAAAATAAAGGAGCTCAAGATAGCTGGTCAACATTCAAGGACCACTTCTTGCAAGCACAGGATCAGAGCGTCCCAATGGTTAGGAAATCTAGTAAGGGTGCTAGGAGACCTGCATGGTTAAAGAAGGAACTACTGGGCAAACTTAAGTGGAAAAGGAAAATCTATAACATATAATTGCTACTAATTTGGTTTTACACAAATTACACAGTATTATTAAATTAAGCAAACCATGTTCTTGCATCTGAGCATTAGCAGCACAACTCATTTTCATTCCACTTTTTAAAATAGCACTTGTAATTAGTCCTCCTTGCTCTCCAAACCGATCACATGCAGCATTTTGTTTTCACCAAAACACCCACCAAAAAGCGCTCGCGTTCCCCAACTGCAAGGAAGCACTTCCCAGGGCTGCGCAACTTCTTTCTGCTCTGGGTGTTGCTCAGGAGCAGCCAACTGGAACGTCTGGAAATTACATTGAAAAATAAACGATTAAAATTGCTCCCCATCTGGGTGGGAGGCCCGGCGAGCCAAGTTTCAGCCCGTGAGAGCTGTGAGAACAGAGCCTGGCTGAGCGTGGGGTGGAAGCTCTGGGAAGCGCCTCAGCATTCCCAGGGCAGGGTGTCCCCGGGGTGAGCTCCCCCTGTGCCCCACAGCCCCACCCGCCTCTCCCCGCTTGGCTCGGTGGGGGCTTTTTTTGGCCTCTGCTTCTGTCATCTGGCATTTAAATGTAACGAGATCTCTGGTTGCTAACATTTATAGCAGCAAAATATTTAAGTTGCAGGGCTCGTAACACATGTTATTGATGTCGCGTTGCCAAGCCCAGCTGAAGGCTCCCCGAGCCCTGCCCGGTGCCGCCTGGGGTCCGTGCCAGCCATCAGGCATTGTCCCTGGCTGGGCAGGAGTGGGAGCTGCTGGGGTGACCGGTGAGTGCCACCAGCACCAGCACACCTCCAGGTGCCAGGAGGGAGAGGAGGAGCCCACTGGGTAACACCTGCCTAGGGAGCCACGGGGCTCTGCAGCAGCAGCATCTCCAGCCGGGGCCTCAGCTCCTGGCACTGGCAGCACCAGAAGGTGCTGGCAGGAGAAGGTCTGGGGGGTTGTCAGATAGGTCCATGCAGCAGGGCAGAGGAGGGAAGAGGACTCACACAGCCAGCCTTTCACAGTCTAGGAGGTTCCTCCAGTGCATTGATGATAACTTCTTAATGCAAATGGTGGACAAGCCGACTAGAAGAGGAGCGCTGCTGGATCTTGTACTAACCAGCAAGGAGGGCCTTGTTGAAGCAGTGGTGGTCAATGGCAGCCTTGGCTGCAGTGATCATGAGATGGTGGAGTTCAGGATCCTGTGTGGAAGGAACAAAATACCCAGCAGGACCAGAACCCTGGACTTCCACAGGGCAAACTTTGGTCTCCTCAATCATCTATTAAGGGAAATCCCATGGGACAGGGTGCTAGAAAATAAAGGAGCTCAAGATAGCTGGTCAACATTCAAGGACCACTTCTTGCAAGCACAGGATCAGAGCGTCCCAATGGTTAGGAAATCTAGTAAGGGTGCTAGGAGACCTGCATGGTTAAAGAAGGAACTACTGGGCAAACTTAAGTGGAAAAGGAAAATCTACAGATCATGGAAGGAGGGGCTGGTCACGTGGGAGGAATATAGGACTGTTGTCAGAGGATGTAGGGAGGCAATTAGGAAAGCTAAGGCCTCCTTGGAACTTAACCTCGCAAGTCAGGTTAAGGATAATAGAAAGGGCTTTTTCAAATACATAGCTAGCAAAACTAGCAGTAGAGGCAATATTGGCTCATTGAGGAATGAGGTGGGAGCCCTGGTGACAGAGGATATAAAGAAGGCAGAGGTGCTGAATGCCTTCTTTGCCTCTGTCTTCACTCCTGCAGGGTCTCCCTATGAGCCCCAGATTCATATAGCCCCAGAAGAAGTCAAGATAGAGGAAGAGTTTGACATGGTAGATGAGGATTGGGTTAGGGATCAGTTGAGTAATCTGGACATCCATAAATCAATGGGTCCAGATGGAATGCACCCAAGGGTGCTGAGGGAGCTGGCGGAGGTCATTGCTAGGCCACTCTCCATCATCTTCAGTAAGTCATGGGCAACAGGTGAGGTGCCTGAGGACTGGAGGATAGCAAATGTCACTCCAGTCTACAAGAAGGGCAAGAAGGAGGACCCGGGTAACTATAGACCGGTCAGCCTCACCTCCATCCCTGGAAAGGTGATGGAACAACTTGTTCTTGGCACTATCTCCAGGCACATCAAGGACATGGGGGTCATCAAGAGCAGTCAACATGGTTTTATCAAGGGTAAATCATGTTTGACTAACCTCATAGCCTTCTATGAGGAAATTACTAGGTGGATAGATGATGGTAGAGCGGTAGATGTGGTTTATCTTGATTTCAGTAAAGCATTTGACACCGTCTCCCACAGCATCCTTGTAGAAAAGTTGATCAGGTATGGGTTTGGTGATCAGGAAGTGAGGTGGATTAGGAACTGGTTGAAAGGAAGGAGTCAGAGAGTTGTAGTCAATGGGGCAGAATCTGGTTGGAGGTGTGTGACTAGTGGAGTCCCACAGGGGTCGGTACTGGGACCGGTGTTGTTCAACATCTTCATCAACGACCTGGATGAGGGTATAGAATGTACCCTCAGCAAGTTTGCTGATGACACTAAGCTGGGAGGAGTGGCTGACACACCAGAAGGCTGTGCTGCCATTCAGAGAGACTTAGATAGGTTGGAGAGTTGGGCGGGGAGAAACATGATGAAATTCAACAAGGGGAAGTGCAGAGTTTTACATTTGGGGAAGAACAACACCATGTCCCAGTACAGGTTGGGGGCTGAACTGCTGGAGAGTAGTGTAGGTGAAAGAGACCTGGGGGTCCTGGTAGACAGGAGGATGACCATGAGCCAGCAATGTGCCCTTGTGGCCAAGAAGGCCAATGGCATCCTGGGGTGCATTAGAAAGGGTGTGGTTAGTAGGTCAAGAGAGGTTCTCCTCCCCCTCTATTCTGCATTGGTGAGGCCACATCTGGAGTATTGTGTCCAGTTCTGGGCCCCGCAGTTCCAGAAGGACAGGGAACTGCTTGAAAGAGTCCAGCGCAGAGCTACGAAGATGATTAAGGGAGTGGAACATCTCCCTTATGAGGAAAGGCTGAGGGAGCTGGGTCTCTTTAGCTTGGAGAAAAGGAGACTGAGGGGTGACCTCATCAATGTTTACAAATATGTAAGGGGTGAGTGTCAGGGGGACGGAGTTAGGCTTTTCTCGGTGATGACCAGTGATAGGACAAGGGGTAATGGGTGTAAATTGGAGCACAGGAAGTTCAAGGTGAATATCCGAAAAAAATTTTTTACTGTGAGAGTGACAGAGCACTGGAACAGGCTGCCCAGGGAGGTTGTGGAGTCTCCCTCATGGAGACATTCAAAACCCACCTGGATGAGTTCCTGTGTGATGTACTCTAGGTGACCCTGCTCTGGCAGGGAGGTTGGACTAGATGATCTCTCGAGGTCCCTTCCAGCCCCTAAGATTCTATGATTCTATGATTCTATGATTCTATGATGGGGCTCTGGTCATTAGCCTGACACGAGTTTCATCAAAGGCAGCAATTAAAGAGAGTGGTTGAAGTGCCTGATGGAGCAACGCGTGTGCCAGGGCGTGCGTTTCAGCGCTGCCGCTGCAGGGCTGGCAGGCAGGCTGCAGGCACAGCCTGGAACGAGGGGCAGAGCACACAGGGCTGGACTGCAGGCCTGGGGCCCCCTCCTCACTGCAGTGCCAGGCTGCCCAGCAGGAGCCTCCTCCTTCCCACGCCAGTGCTCCAGCAGAAGCCCCCAGGCAGGCAGAAAACAAGGCCTCAGTCCCACAGTTGTCTGATAAAGATGTTCCTGGGATTTGTAAAAGCCTAAAGCAACACCAGATGTTACTGAAGAGTCTCCTCTTCCTGCTCCTGTCGGGGTCAGCTGGTGCCAGGGCAGGGGTTGTGTGGTTGTCCTCCCTGGCCCTCTGGTGCTGCCTGGCACCCTGCTCTGCAGCAGCCAGGGACACGGGTGGCTCCCAGGCATCACTCGCCAGCCTGGCAGCACTCTGGGTGGTCCCAGAGCCACAGGTCCGGGACATCCTGGACACCTCAGAGGTTGTGATGAGGAAGAAGTGAGGCTTCTTATCCTTGTGGTCACAGGACAGAGCTTGAGATGTAAACCACAAAGTCTCAGTCAGACAATACAGAAAAAAACCCATGTTTTTAAGCTTCCATATTTTGAGCCAGTCTCCTAATCTGTCTCCTTGCTGCCTAAAGCCCTGGAGTTCGATCAAAGGAGCCCTCACCTCTGCAGGAGCAGAGCAGGTGGCCTCTCCTTTAACTCATCTTTTTCAGGGCTTCCCACCTCACCGTGGGCTGAGGAACACCTCAAAGGGCTGATCACCTGCACCACCCCTACAAGACCCACTCAGTGGCAGATTTCTTCAGCCTTCTGCTCGGAGGTCATGGCCAGGCTCCGTGCTAGAAAACCACAATGAGTATTTGGGAGCAGCTCCTGACACGTGCTCTCCTGTTCAAAGAGCAGACACAGGGAAGAGGAGTGGACTGCAGTTGACAGATTTAGTCTGGGGAGTGAGAGGAGGTATTGGATGTGAGGGCCTGGCCCACTCTTTTACAACATCTGCCGAGCAGGGATCGCGATTCAAATACCTCCAAAGCACAGGGCATGAGAGCAGAGCAGCAGAGGCCAGGTCCTCAGCAGCTTCTCTGGAGCCAAGGCCTAAAAGGGGTGTCAGCTTCTGTATGAAGATAGTCCTCATCAATCAGTTCTCATCAAGCCAGGCACTGTTTTTATTTTCCCCTCCAGCAGCTGATTAAGTAGCTGGTGCAGGGAAGACGCGTAACACACCGTCTGACTCAGGACGAGGAACCAGAGTCTGCTCGCCGTGACGCTCCTGAACAGCTGGAAAGAGGGAGAACGTTTGTTAATATTGGACATGTCAGAAATAACCCAGCAATATATCAGAGGGCAGACAGCCTAGCACAGTGAAGGGCAGCATGTGCTGCGAGATACCATTATATTTTAAATAAAATGCTTCAGAAGGTCCCAGATGCCTTCAGATCTTCTGCAACTGGCACGGATGAGGCTGCAGCCTGACTCACCTCCTTTTCCCTTGGGTGAACTCAAAGCCACCCAGATAGCCATTAACCTGCAGGGTCCTTTCTGGGGAGGACAACTGTCCGCTGCAACCATGCAGATTTAGCAGTGCATTTACACCCTCAAGTTGCTGCCCAAGGCACTGAAGCTGGTGACACACCAGAGGGCTGTGTGCTTGTGGGCAGGCTGCAGGGCTGGGCTCCTCTGCAGGGCCTGGGGTCCTCACCATGGTTCCTCCACAGACCCCAGGAGACAACCATGCACAGACCCCAGATGTCTACACACAGACCCTGGTGCCCAGCAGTGTCCCACCACACCACATTTTGCTCCCTGCCTGGTGCCACTTTTTCAGGCCCAGTGTGCAGTGACAAGAGCTGGGAAAGTGGTGGGAAGAGCATGAGCTGAGGTTGTGCCCAGCTGCCAGGAAAGCACCCACCTCCTCTCCAGTGAGCAGAGTGACCATCAGTGGCCTTCAGAACACCACAAATGTCCCTGGCTGGGGAGGGCTGGGACTAGGAACACAAACCAGGGAAAGGGAGTAAAAGGGAAGCGCTCCCCTGGATGGGGGCTGCTTGCTTAGCTTTAACTTTCTAGCCATTCAATTAAAAATCCATTCTAATAAACACAGAAGGAAATAAACACATTTTCTAAAAAAAAATAATCCACAAAGTTACTGAAGTTAATTTAAAAATACCTATGCTTAAGAGCCTTTTGCTGGGCTGCACCTCGTGGCCAGACTGAGCCAGGCTCCCCGTGGTGGGCAGCCCCCTGAGCCGGCCGTGTGAGCCAGGCAAACACAACTGCAGCCCCGGGGTCCCAGACCCCCCAGCCTGCAGCCCAGGCTGGGGCTGCCCGGGCTGGCCCCAGCTGCTCTCCTGCCATCTTGCCCAAACCCCACGGTTGGCAGCTCAGGGTCCACTGCCAGCACTGATTTACAGGCTGCTGTCTTCATCGCCTTGGAAAGATAATTGCTGCTGGAGCTGGAGGTGAGCTGAGGAATGCAAGGGTTTAGCAGGGCTGAGTGCAGCTCTGGAGGTGCCCGGGTGAGGACTGACACTGCCCAGCCTGCCAGGGCTGCGGGCTGGCACGGGAATGCCTGCACAGGAGCTGGGTTGGGCTCTGCAGCACCAACACAGGAAGGTTCCTGAGCAGCAGTGCCTGGCACAGGGGTCTGAGGCCATTCCAGTAAGCCTGCTGGCAACAGGGGGCAAGGAGCTAATTCCTGAAGCAGAGGAAGAGCAGGGATAGGAGACAGCAGGGCTGGGCGCTGGGTGCAGGCTCTGCCACAGCCCCAGCTCACCCAGCCACACATCTGGGCTGGGGAGAGGGACCTGCTGTCCTCCCTTCAGCTGGTCCAGCTGCTCCTTCCTCCTGGCAATGCCACAGAAGGCAGCAGTGCCCACACTGTCCATTTCTACCCATAGTTTGTCCTGTGGGGTCACTTCCCCCCAGCTGCACAGTGCCAGGGTGGATGGGCTGCTCCTGCTCCTGCTCCAGCTCCCGCACCAAACGGCTCCGCTTTCCTCACTTTCACGTTCTATTTACTCAAGCAGTTCTTTAATATCTTGGCCACAGCACCTCTGTTCTGCCGGCACTCTTCTGCACATTCCTTGACTTGCTTTTCTGTTCTCCTGAGGGTGTTCCTGCCGTGGCTCAGAGGCTGGTGCCTGCCAGCAGCCAAGGCAGAAATGTCTGATGAAAGTTGCGGCAGCTTCGGTGAACTCTGTCCATGTCCCCATGTCACGCGCCTCTTGGCATCTGGTTTTTGGCCTTGTACTAATGGGGTGTCTGCCCTCTGCTCCCCAGCACCTGCTGTGGGCACTTTGCATCTCTGTGGAGTGGTTTTTCCTCCATCCCCTGCGGCCACTTGCTCTGTCCCACCCCATGGAGTCCCTCACGCCGGCTGGAGCAGGGGAGGGACAGACCCATGTGGAGAAATCAGGCAAAGTACTTAAAAATGCAAACAAGAGTAATTGTCTCTGTGGCAGTGGTTTGGTGGCCCTGTGTGTGTGTAAACAGCTGGCATGGTCTAATGAGGAGGTGGCTGCCTGTGGGTATAAGTGACGGGGTCATCAAAGACGTGACCAGAAATATCAAAGGGAAGATTCTCTCTCGGTGCCTTCTGCAGGGAGAAACATTTCCACACAAGGTGGCATCTGTCTCCTTCCCTTCCAGCCTTGCTCAGGAGAAGCTAAAAGGCACGTGAAAATATTCTCTGAAAATTAACTCCTAGCACATAGGATGCATAATTCATCATTAACTCGCTCATTAGTGATCATTTATTTCCTAGGCACTAATAATCAGTGAGGGAAGTAACTTTTGCCGTGATTGTCACTGGTATTTAGCAGTGAGGGGCAGGCAGGGCAGCTGAGGCCAACAAAAGCTGAGCCACTTCCCAAGTGTCCCTGCTTGGGGACAGACAGGTGGTCACTTGGAGCCTCCCAAGGCACAGGGGTGGTGCCGGGAGCTGAAGGGGAGCCCTGCCCAGCCCCCCAGCTGCCCGGGGACCCCCAGCCCATGGCAAGCAGAAGCTTCACCTCCTGCTGCAGGTGGGCAGAGAGGTCTCTGTACCGCATGCTGCTGGAGCTGGAGGTGAGCTGAGCAATGCAAGGGTTTAGCAGGGCTGTGTGCAGCTCTGGAGGTGCCCGGGTGAGGACTGACGCTGCCCAGCCTGCCAGGGCTGCGGGCTGGCACGGGAATGCCTGCACAGGAGCTGGGTTGGGCTCTGCAGCACCAACACAGGAAGGTTCCTGAGCAGCAGTGCCTGGCACAGGGGTCTGAGGCCATTCCAGTAAGCCTGCTGGCAACAGGGGGCAAGGAGCTAATTCCTGAAGCAGAGGAAGAGCAGGGATAGGAGACAGCAGGGCTGGGCGCTGGGTGCAGGCTCTGCCGCAGCCCCAGCTCACCCAGCCACACATCTGGGCTGGGGAGAGGGACCTGCTGTCCTCCCTTCAGCTGGTCCAGCTGCTCCTTCCTCCTGGCAATGCCACAGAAGGCAGCAGTGCCCACACTGTCCATTTCTACCCATAGTTTGTCCTGTGGGGTCACTTCCCCCCAGCTGCACAGTGCCAGGGTGGATGGGCTGCTCCTGCTCCTGCTCCAGCTCCCGCACCAAACGGCTCCGCTTTCCTCACTTTCACGTTCTATTTACTCAAGCAGTTCTTTAATATCTTGGCCACAGCACCTCTGTTCTGCCGGCACTCTTCTGCACATTCCTTGACTTGCTTTTCTGTTCTCCTGAGGGTGTTCCTGCTGCCAGCAGCCAGCTGTGTGCCTGCTGCAGGGCCGTGCCAACCCGCACAGCCCCCACGGCAGCTGGCACAAAGTGTCCCTGCACCAGAGACCCCAGGCACGGGAGGACACGCGTGTCCCTGTGTGTGCTGCAGCCAGCCAGTCTCCACAGACAGTGGTTCTGCACCAACACCTGCAGCTGCTCAGCACAGAAGGTCACCAGGGGCTGACTTTCCTGAAGGCAGAAATGTCTGATGAAAGTTGCGGCAGCTTCGGTGAACTCTGTCCATGTCCCCATGTCACGCGCCTCTTGGCATCTGGTTTTTGGCCTTGTACTAATGGGGTGTCTGCCCTCTGCTCCCCAGCACCTGCTGTGGGCACTTTGCATCTCTGTGGAGTGGTTTTTCCTCCATCCCCTGCGGCCACCTGCTCTGTCCCACCCCATGGAGTCCCTCACGCCAGCTGGAGCAGGGGAGGGACAGACCCACGTGGAGAAATCAGGCAAAGTACTTAAAAATGCAAACAAGAGTAATTGTCTCTGTGGCAGTGGTTTGGTGGCCCTGTGTGTGTGTAAACAGCTGGCATGGTCTAATGAGGAGGTGGCTGCCTGTGGGTATAAGTGACGGGGTCATCAAAGACGTGACCAGAAATATCAAAGGGAAGATTCTCTCTCGGTGCCTTCTGCAGGGAGAAACATTTCCACACAAGGTGGCATCTGTCTCCTTCCCTTCCAGCCTTGCTCAGGAGAAGCTAAAAGGCACGTGAAAATATTCTCTGAAAATTAACTCCTAGCACATAGGATGCATAATTCATCATTAACTCGCTCATTAGTGATCATTTATTTCCTAGGCACTAACAATCAGTGAGGGAAGTAACTTTTGCCGTGATTGTCACTGGTATTTAGCAGTGAGGGGCAGGCAGGGCAGCTGAGGCCAACAAAAGCTGAGCCACTTCCCAAGTGTCCCTGCTTGGGGACAGACAGGTGGTCACTTGGAGCCTCCCAAGGCACAGGGGTGGTGCCGGGAGCTGAAGGGGAGCCCTGCCCAGCCCCCCAGCTGCCCGGGGACCCCCAGCCCATGGCAAGCAGAAGCTTCACCTCCTGCTGCAGGTGGGCAGAGAGGTCTCTGTACCGCAGACCTGCCCTGCACTTCTGGTGGAGCTTGATGTTTTGTGCCTGCAATTTTAAATCACAATTAGGGTATTTTAGAATATTTTTCCTACACGGTGCAGACCAGTTCTAGCTCTGCTGACGTGCAACGTGCTTTTGCATTCAAATGCAGGGTGCTGAGGAGGCTGCAGGCTTTTTCTTTTGATCCTGACCTTTTAACACAAATAAAATGCAAAATGTTATTGCATATTAAAAATACAGTACAGCTAGAAACAGCCTCTTGCATCAAGTAGTGAGATGGTCATGCCATTGTGGCCCAGCTGAGGTGTGTGGGCTGTGTTGGGCCACTGTCTGTGTCAGCAGGATGGCCTGAGTCTGACAGCCCAACATGCCCACACTCATCCCTGGTTCCACCCCAGAGCTGTCCTGGAGTGGGTCCCATGATTGGTAAACTCAGGGAGTTAATTTTTGACAGATTCTGTCTGGGTTAGCAGACTTCAGAGAACAACAGTTACAATGGGATTGCAATGGCAGTGCCCCTGTTGTACTTTCTGTTAGAAAAGATCCTGGATCCCATGGCTTTGGCAAGGAGGCTCCATTTACAGACTGAGGCTTCCCGGTCCTCAGCCTCCTCTCCAGCTGCAGCAAATACATCACTGGAGGCTGGAGCCAGCCCCAGTCCCAGCCCCAGCCCCAGTCCCAGCCCGGGCCCAGCCAGCAGCAGAGCTGCCCCAGGCAGCCTAGGGAAGCACAGGGTGCTCCGGGGCAGGGCTGGGCACTGCCATGGGCACCAGGGACCCCAGGCACCCCCAGCCTCAGGCACCCAAACTCTGGGCACCCCCGGGCACCCCCAGGCCCTCTGCCCAGGCAGAGTTGCTGTGCAGAGCCTGGGATGTGCTGCAGTGCAGGGCTGCTGTTGCTCTGCTCCCGTTGCAGGGCACAAAGGGCCACTCCTGCCAGGGGTACCAGTTAATGTTTATCCTGGTACTGAGTGGAAGTTAAAGTTTCAGCATTTCTCCTGCAATCAGGGCTGGTTAGGGGTAGGGGCAGTCTTCAGTGTGTCAAAGCACTGTGCTCCAATTTCAATTTCTAAGAAATGGCCTTTTCTAATATAAAAGGAAATATATTTCAAAGTAATGAAGTTCCTACATGGCAATCTAGGCATCATGTTCTGGAAATGGCAGCTTGAGATGGCATTAATGGATCATATTTTGTTTGGGTATCTTGCTGATGTGGAAATCCATCAAAACGGGCTGTAGGTGAGGGCTGGTTCTGGTCTGAGAGGTGATTTCTCTGGATTCCTGCCCCATGAAGTTTAGCTACTGTTAAAGGTCCTGTTTCAAAACCATCAGAAAAAATCACATCAATACTTACCAAACCCTGCTGCTGCCATGAAGTGAATTTTCACATGCCTGAGTTGCAGGGAACAGAATTCCTTGTGCCACAAATGGATTTTGATACAGCATGAAGAAATCCAGGAGAGTGCTCCTTCTGCAGCTAAACCTGCCTTCCTCTTCAGGCACGTGGCAGCCTGTGCAGGGACACACTGAGTTCCTGGGGTGGCTTATGCATATCTAACCAACATGCAGGTTTGCAGAGCAGCTGGACTGATGGCATTAAACTGAATTGCTGAAATAATAGAAAATACAAATATATACAGGCTGGTTATTGTGTCCAAGCCTGCAGGTGAGGTCTGACCTCGCACAAGCCCTAATTCAGAGAGTGGCTGGCCCAGGCACCTCCTCAGTCCCTTCCAGCCTGGCTGTCCCATGGCTGAGCATTCCCCAGAAGCTGCACTGTGGGGCCAACACCTGCCCAAGTCAGCAAGATGCTGCAGTGCTCAGGCCCTGTGCTGATAAAGCCACCCCTGACACTGAGCTGTGGCCCCTGCAACCCAAACCTCCCTGCCCTCCTTGCTGATGGAGGCACAAACCTCTTCTCTGCCTCTGCCACCAACCGGATGGGCTCGTGGGCAGGGTCACCTGGCCGAGGACATTCCCCTCTCCTGTGCTGCTCAGTCACCCCAGGGGGGCTGAGACCCCAGCCCAGCCTCCTATTGACTCACTCACAAGACTTTCTCTGGCTTTTTGTTTTCCTCTAGGGGCTCCGTTCTACCCACCCTGCACCTCACGTGCAGGCTGAGCCCCCGTCACAGAGCACTCAGCTCTGCAATTATCAAAATATATGGTCTTCTATTTTTCTGAGTTGTACAGGGCAAATGATCAACCCACTTCTTTCTGCCCTGGCTACATGTGTTGTTTATTCAGTTTCCTAATTAATTTCTAGTTTGAATGGCTAAGAACCTCATCTGTTTAAAATGCTTGATTTTATCACAATAGACTGTTTTGAGCACTTCCAGTCCTCTCTGTTTACTCCAAGAAAAGAGGAACATAGAGGTTTTAATATCTTAGGCTAGAAAACAAGGTCAGTTTTGTGGATGACTTTCAGGTGCTGAACTGATCCTCCTGCTCCTTCCTGGACAGCATCATACAACAGGGGCTGCAAAGTGACTGCTCTGTAATACACACTTGGCAAATCTGGAAGAGTTTTAAGATAAACTGTGATTCTTCTGGCATATTTATATGCTTTATTTTACAGTTTTCATCACCATTCAGTAAATGCTTGGCACACTTAAAAAATCAAATGGGGTATGCCAAAAGGGTACTTTCAGAGGGTTATCACCCCTCTTGAATGACTGAAACCATTTGCCCTTCAGTCCCACCTCTCCCACAGCACCAGAGGTGGCTTAAGCCCAGAAGTGCCTTGTCTTAATGTGCCAAGGAGGCATGAACAGTGCCCCCCATCTCCAGCCATCAGAGTCACTAGGGCTGGATGAGGAAGGGATCTCACAGGTCAGCTGCCCCATGTCCTTCCACCTGTAGGTAAGGGGGGTTGATGCAGAAGAGCCACAGTAATCAAAAGTCTACCTGAGCCTTGCTGGCAGGGTAGGGCAGGAGCAGGGCTGACCACCAGCACCTCACGGCCTTGGCCCTCACACAGGTACCTGCACAGAGCCTGCTGGGCTCCTCCTGACCTGCCATCCCAGCAGCCAGAGGCAGGCACAGGGTTGTCCTTCACAAACATCTCTGGGAGCACTGCCAACAGCCCAGCTTCTCCCACCCCCCTCCAGGGGCCTGGAGGGCACAGCACCCCTTCCATCTTCCAGATGCAGCTCACATGGCTGGGGGAACCCTTACAGACCCATGCCCAGTTAGTTTTACCCCCTTCCAGCCTCCAGATTGCTAAATCCCTGCCTTCATGGACCAGGAGATTCCAGCAGAAGTCTTGCAGTGTTTGGTGTTTTTAAACCTTAAAAACCTTGGTGAAGCTGTGAAGCAGCAAGATCACTTACTTGCATTAAGGTTCTTGGTGTTGCAGATAATAGGTGCTGAAGGCTACAAGATACTGGTTTGATTTTCATGTTATGATTTTTAACCCTTCTGGTGCTTCTCTCCAGCTCGTGGTCTCAGCCTGCCCAGTGTGGCAGGGTGGCTGGGAGTCAGTGGGACACTGGTCTGGGGAGGGTGCAGGACAAACCCTCCTTCTCCAGCCTCCATGGAGGAGAAGGGGAAAGGCCATGGGGGACACATGGCCAAGGATGAGAAAAGAGATGAGTAAAAAGAGAGAAATTACAGTAAATAGAGGGAAAAGGAAAGGCACTGCCTGAAAAGGAAATAAATAAATAAATGCACATTGAAGCCTGCTTGGTGGAACTGGGTGTGGGGAGCAGGGATGGCAAGGAAGGGCAGGGATGGTTTTGCAATACTCCTGCAAGTGCATCCATGAAGCACTGGAACACACAGCCAGCAGGACCAGGACACCTCTCTGAAAGCAGGATTTATTCCCTTTATGTGTTTCCATCTCAATAGAGTTGGGCAAGGTGAGACCTGGACACCTCATTTTAAAGTAATGGAGCCAGCATGGGCTTGTCATTGCCCAGAGGCCTCCAGTTCTCCATGGGGATCAACATTCAGTAAATGCTTGGCACACTTAAAAAAATCAAATGAGATATGCCAAAAGGGTACTTTCAGAGGGTTATCACCCCTCTTGAATGACTGAAACCATTTGCCCTTCAGTCCCACCTCTCCCACAGCACCAGAGGTGGCTTAAGCCCAGAAGTGCCTTGTCTTAATGTGCCAAGGAGGCATGAACAGTGCCCCCCATCTCCAGCCATCAGAGTCACTAGGGCTGGATGAGGAAGGGATCTCACAGGTCAGCTGCCCCATGTCCTTCCACCTGTAGGTAAGGGGGGTTGATGCAGAAGAGCCACAGTAATCAAAAGTCTACCTGAGCCTTGCTGGCAGGGTAGGGCAGGAGCAGGGCTGACCACCAGCACCTCACGGCCCTGGCCCTCACACAGGGGCACAGAGCCTGCTGGGCTCCTCCTGACCTGCCATCCCAGCAGCCAGAGGCAGGCACAGGGTTGTCCTTCACAAACATCTCTGGGAGCACTGCCAACAGCCCAGCTTCTCCCACCCCCCTCCAGGGGCCTGGAGGGCACAGCACCCCTTCCATCTTCCAGATGCAGCTCACATGGCTGGGGGAACCCTTACAGACCCATGCCCAGTTAGTTTTACCCCCTTCCAGCCTCCAGATTGCTAAATCCCTGCCTTCATGGACCAGGAGATTCCAGCAGAAGTCTTGCAGTGTTTGGTGTTTTTAAACCTTAAAAACCTTGGTGAAGCTGTGAAGCAGCAAGATCACTTACTTGCATTAAGGTTCTTGGTGTTGCAGATAATAGGTGCTGAAGGCTACAAGATACTGGTTTGATTTTCATGTTATGATTTTTAACCCTTCTGGTGCTTCTCTCCAGCTCGTGGTCTCAGCCTGCCCAGTGTGGCAGGGTGGCTGGGAGTCAGTGGGACAGTGGGCTGGGGAGGGTGCAGGACAAACCCTCCTTCTCCAGCCTCCATGGAGGAGAAGGGGAAAGGCCATGGGGGACACATGGCCAAGGATGAGAAAAGAGATGAGTAAAAAGAGAGAAATTACAGTAAATAGAGGGAAAAGGAAAGGCACTGCCTGAAAAGGAAATAAATAAATAAATGCACATTGAAGCCTGCTTGGTGGAACTGGGTGTGGGGAGCAGGGATGGCAAGGAAGGGCAGGGATGGTTTTGCAATACTCCTGCAAGTGCATCCATGAAGCACTGGAACACACAGCCAGCAGGACCAGGACACCTCTCTGAAAGCAGGATTTATTCCCTTTATGTGTTTCCATCTCAATAGAGTTGGGCAAGGTGAGACCTGGACACCTCATTTTAAAGTAATGGAGCCAGCATGGGCTTGTCATTGCCCAGAGGCCTCCAGTTCTCCATGGGGGTAGGAAACTGCCCGAGCAGCCGTGTGGAGAAGACCCAGATCCTAACAAATTCAGCAGGCAGAGCAATGCAGCAGCTCCCACCAGGCACAGCCATGCTGGGGACAGGGCTGGGCTGTGGTGGCCAAACCCCCACACGTGGCCTGAAGAAAAATTGTTTCTCATCCTGTTTTTGAGCTGTGATTGGGCTCGACAAGCACAGTGGCTTTATGAACTCTGCTCAGGCCCTGCCTCATTTGGCTCCCTGTGGTTGAAACCTCCTCCCAGCCCTCCCGCCTCCTGCCTGTACCCACAGGCACTGGTGTCTGCAACGTGCACCCACAAGCCCAGAGAGGGGAAGACAAAAGGATAAAAATACCTGTGGGAAAAAAAGGGGGAGGCGGGAACTGAAGAAACCACCCCCAGAAAAAACCCACAACAAACCAGGCATCATCTGGATCAGAGGCTGGAGAGCAGGGAGGCACGGGCAGGGAGGGAGACAGCTGAGGAGCTCTGTCCTCCTGCACCCCTGGCCAGGGCCAGCCAGGCTGGAGCCACGTTGGACAGAGGGGCATGGGGGGACAATGGGGTGGCTGGATCCGGGCACCCTGTGCCCACCAGCATGGGAGCCCAGCTAGAGGATGGAGCCGGGCAGCAGTGACAGCTCCAGCGAGAACGTGCAGCAGCACCGTGCTCACCAGGAACTGCCCCGTGGGAACCCTCATGCTCCAGGGGTGCAGGAGCCCTGCTGCTCTGCGGCTGAGACCGGGCAAGGGCAGCAGAGACCCTGAGGAGCTGGTGGGGCCGGGCAGGAGAGGGGGTGGCTTCTGGAGCAGGAGGCAGCGGGACACCAAGGCACAGTCCTGACACGGGAGAGCACGGGAGCCTCCTCATCAGGCACTGCCGGGCCAGGGTGTGTGAGCACTGGGAATCTTTGCTCAGGGCAGGCACTAAGGGTCCCACAACCACGGTGGTGGTTCACACTGAGCCTGCCCATCGCCCCTGGGACAGGAGAGGACAGCCCCAGACATCAGAGATGGGGACTGTGCTGTGCCAGGATGGGACAGCAGCTCCTTGCCCAGAGGTCTCCTGGAGGCACAGCAGGGGGCCTGGCAGAGCCCCCAGGCAAGGCTTTGCTTGCCACAGGCTGTCCTGCCCTTCCCTGAAGCCTTCGAGGAGCAGCTTACTGAAAGCAAGGTAGAAACTAACCCAGCCTGGGCAGGGGGTCTCTGCCTCCAAGCCATCCTGCCGCTGATCTTTCCTCTCACTTTAATTTCCATCTTGATCCTGCATGCAGGCACGAAAGGAACGCTGTGTTTGGAGAAGCAACGTGCCAAAACCAATGTTTGCAGTTGAAGCTGATGGTCTCTGCTGGGCCAGGGCAGGAAGGTGACCAGGAAGGGCACCAGTGAGCAGCACAGCAGGAGCCAACATGCTGTGCTCAAGGCTACAGCCTCAGCATGGAGGGAAAAGTGACTCAGCCTCATCCACAGCTCCAAGAATCATTCCTGCAATGAGTATGTTCAGTGCTCAGTCCCTCTGGCCCAGCAAACAGGGACCTCTCTACAACACAGGGACTGGTGGATCAGCGGTTC
Organism: Chaetura pelagica; assembly: GCF_000747805.2. NCBI lineage: Eukaryota > Metazoa > Chordata > Aves > Apodiformes > Apodidae > Chaetura > Chaetura pelagica. Next base: position 940,692 of record NW_009953793.1, read on the forward strand.
CTCAAATAGCTGCAAGTCAGACAGCCAATTTCTGCCTGAAATAAAGGGGTTTATGGCAATGTTTCCCCTCAGGGAAAAACATGTCCTGACAAGCTGCAGTTACTCACACGCCCCGAGGATCTGTGGTGCTGGGTTTCATCAGAGAGCATTTTGCTGGCTTCTCCCAGAGCCAGGAGCAGATTTATACCAATGATAAACAAAGCAAAACAAAGAACCAGAGCGCACAGATCATAGAAATCCACATTTTGCCCACCTTGTTTGCTCTCCTGGATCTGCAGCACGAGGGAGGGCCGGGCAGGGGCCTGGGAGAGGGAAGGCTCTGTCCTGTTGGCACATCGCCTCCTTGCTGTCAGGGAAAAGCTCTCCCAGGTGCTTTTTCTGCTCCTTCCTGCCAATTGCCAGAAATCATTACTGCGGGAATACACCAGACCTTGCTTAGGTTGTGGATGTAAATTCTCTGCTAACAAACCAGAGCTGCTAACCTGAGGGTGACACTAAAGCCCTGGTGTGCACAGGCTCTCAGGCGCTGCCCTGGAACCTGCTCCTGCCACCAGCACCATCTGTCCCTGCTGCCCAGCCCCTGCAGGGGTGTGGGGGCTGCTCCCCAGCCGGGGGGGGCAGCTCCCTTACCAGCAAGCCCCAGCGAGCCTGGTGGTGCAACCACGGGAGGGGAGATGGGAAGGAGCTGCTGGGGAGCCGTGAGCAGGCAGGGCAGCAGCTCGGGCAGGAGGCAGCAGGTGGAAGTCTCTGCCTGCGAGGCTGGCGTGTGGCTGCCTGTGCTGAAATAGCACTGAACACGATGAGGTGTTGGATGGGTGCAGCAGTGCTGGCTCTACCAGGCTCCTCTCTTGCTGGGAGCCTGTCTAGATTGCCATATGTTATCCTGCCATATACTTCATCGGGCTTTATTTGTCATCCTTCAGCACATATGCTTACAGCTCTACTGCGTGGCACTCAAAGTGTGAATTTAGCTCTGAATCAGTCACAAACAAACACTTGTTCAGGGCAACAATCTCTGCTTCTCACCATCCCCTCTTGCCAGTCCTGCCTCACGAAAGAAGCAAAGTCAGGCAGTTGGACTGCACAATCATTGTAGGTCTCTTTCAACTGAAAACGTTTTCTATTCAGTTCTGTTCCTGCAGCGTCTCTGTTGCAAGCAGGGGAAACCCTGCCTGCAGTGCACACACTGCCCTGCAGTCGGTGAGAGAACAGACACGCTTCCGTTTGGGATGCATTTAAAGCCATCCTAAAGAAGAACAACCACAGGAAGAATAATCACAGAGGAGGAAATCAAACATTGGGATTTCTGCAGGGGCCAGGCAGCAAGCTGACCAGCACAGAGGCAGGTACCAAAACCCGTGCAGCTGCTGTCTCTTCCCTTCAACATCAGTTCTGGGAAGCCAAAAGCACAAGTCACCTGTTTCCCTCAGTGCAATCATGCTTACTTACCAAGAACACGCTTGTTCCTCTTACCTTGAACACAGCAGGGACAATCACCACCAGCCCACCTTCCCAGGCAGACTGATGGCTCCAGATTTCCTTCCCCGCTGGCTCAGCAGGGCCACCCTCCAGTCTTGCCCCTGTACCAGATGTGGGGTGCAGGGGCCTCCAGGCCAGGCACAGCAGGGCAGGGGGCTGCAGCTTCACTGACCACCAGGCAAGGATGTCACCAAGAGCAGCTGGCTGCACTGGAATATTCTTTTTAGTTCCTAAGGAAATGTTTAACTTCAGAAGCTGCCCACATGCTCCAGGAAATTATCTTCTCATGAGACAATTTATGAACCACACAGGTGCAGACCTTGCCAGGTGTGTCCAAAAATACTTTGCCACAAAAGGCAGAGAAGGGGCAGACATGGAAGTGCAGCAGAGCAGCCTCTGCCCAGGGCAGTGCTCTGGCCTGGGGCCACACACACCCCTGCCCTGCCACGAGGTCACTTGTGTGACAACATCTGTCTGTCCATCCATCCGTCTGCCATTCTGCCAAACCCTGCCTTTCCCTCCAGCACCCCTGAACACTTGCTCCCCAATGGATCCCCTCTGGGTTGGGGATTACAAGTCAGCACTGGAGCTGAGCGAGGGGCTTGTGTCCTTCCTCCCATACCTGCCGTGTCTGCTCCACACGCAGGGAATTTCTGTGCCTGCTTGTCCCACAGACTCACCTGGGCTCAGTGCACAAGCCTTTCCTTCTGCCTCGAGACTCATCAGCAGTAACACAGGTCCCACGTGCCAAATGAGCCCCTTACTGATAGTGGGTCAGCAGCTCAGCTTTGGCCCCTGCATCTGTGTGGGCAGTGGGCTCGTGGCCAGGGCAGGGCCAGAAGCCAGCATTCCCTCCCTGCCCTGCTCCTCCTGGCATTGTCAGCAAGAAGCCAGGGTGCCTGATGTGGGCATGGGGCAGGGAACCTGCATCCCTCCTCCAAACAGGCAAATCCCTAGGGAAACAGCCCTCATCTCACCTTCCCCAGAACATTCACAGCTGCCAATGGTGAGCAGCAAACCTTCCCCTTGCATTCCTACATCATGTAGAGCTAATGGACACAACTGTAAAGAACTGCATGACAATCACTGCAATGTGCCTGAAACACTGAGTTTTGGGCTGGAAAACACAGCAATTGCCTTAAGTGACATAGGCAGTTTGGGGCTGCAGGATGTGTGTGTGTCCCTGAACTTTTTCCTGTGTGCCTCCAGGTGCAATCTGGTGCCCTCTAGAAGGAAAAAGTCTTCAGCTTCTTATTCTTCAGGAGTGCTGTGGAGTGTCAGCCTTTGGCAGGCACAAGCTAACAGCATCCAGGGAGGGGAAGACTTCATCAGAGCAGAGAAACCTCTCCAGCCTGACTTTGGTATGACTCCAGAAAGGCTGCAATACCCATAAGGGCTCTGCTGCCATCCTTCCTCACACCTATCCTGATCCTGTCTTAGGCAAGATACCCAGTTTACACTTTTCTGTGCCACTGGTTTGTAAATTTGCTTTTTTACGCAGCGTTTTGCAATTTGAAGGGTTTAGATGTGCATTTGCCCAACAACAGGCTGCCTCAGTTACAGCAACTACTTGCCCTACCCCGTTAGCAAAGCAGGACCTGGTTACTGCCTGGATGCTGTGGCACCGGGGCTGGGTGATCCTCCAGGGGGGATCCCAGACTGCAGCAGATCAGACACACCGGCTGACAAAGCCTGCACGGAGATCAGACGCGCTTATTGGCTCAGTTCACCGCGGCAATTAATTACCTAGCACTTATCTCATTAACCACAGCTTTCATTCACCAAAGGCCAATGGCAAATACCAGGTTCTGCCCCTCCAACTGCTGCCTAAAATGTCTTTCTGGGCAGCATCTGGCCCGTGTCAGGACAGGCAGCAGGACCAGCACCCCCAGCACCCTCCGGGGCGGCAGGGGCAGGGCAGACACACCTGCCACACCAGCCGGTCTGGAGACCCCGCGGGGAGCTGTGCTGACCTCTGCTGCACAGGGCACTCCGGGTGAGCAAGGGCAGGGTCTGAATCTCTTTTAGTAAGACAAGAAAAATGTTCTCTGGGTCTTGTTTAAGCCTTATTTGTAAAATTGACCTGTATTGTTACTTAGCTGGTTTCCATCTATTAATAGAGGCGGGCAGGGAAGGCAAACTGGCCTCCCACTGCCTGCAGAATCTGAATTTAATTTGCACTTGTACTGCTAGGCAGTTATTTGGGACAACACAAATATAAAAGCCCAAAGTGCTAGGAGCTTAATAAGCTGTCACACACAGAACAGCACAGTACATTAGCCTCTAGATATTTCTGGCAGAATTACGTGACAGAAAGAGCTCAGGTGAGCTAAGGCTGCCATTGACAAAACTGATGAGAAATATCAAGACACATTTGTGCCAAGCAGGCAGAAGTGGCAGGGCAGGTGTCAGAGGTTACCAGCAGTGATGGGCGTGAGGAGCAGGACAGGAGGGCTCGGGCAGCCTCCCCAGACACCAGGCAGGGCTGATGTGCCTGTCCCTTCCCTGACACCAGGGCCATGCAGCAGCTCCCAAGCCCTGTCCCTGCTAGCCCTGACCCATCCTCTCCCCATCTCCCCACAGCAGTGGGTTTGTCCATATTAAAACAATTCAAAGCAACTGAACATCATCGACTGGAGACAAGGGAAA
>NW_009953793.1:945924-974962 GCF_000747805.2 Chaetura pelagica
GCTCCCCCTCCTGCTCCCCGTCCTGCTCCCCCTCCTGCTCCCCCTCCGACGCCCAGCCAGCAGTTTTCCTGTTAATATGCAAAACGTGTCCTTTCTCTCCCTGACTTTAAGGCCCCCGTGTCATCAGCAGTGCTCGCTAATTGCAGTCGACACTGTTGATAGAATGAATTCAATGCCAGGCTCCCCTAACATCTGGGTTTGCTTGCCTGTCAGTAGGAACACTAACAGCTCGAGTTTGCTGAATTCTTTTACATTTTCTTGGCCCGGGACCGATACCCAAGTACGTGCAGCTGGCCAGCTGTTCGGGCCCGGTGTAACCACCGCTTTACGGGAGCAACAGGTTGGTTTTAACATTAATTCCTGGCTGTGAGACCCTCAGCTGCTCGGACGTCCCCGGGCCGCCCGCCAGGCGGTGGCAGCTGAGGCGCCCTGCAGCGCAGCCCGTCACCGCCTCATCGCCGCCGAGCTGGGCGCAAAGTCAGAAGCAGGACGGGGCTGCGGGGCCGGCGGAACACCCTGCCCTGCCCTGCTTCCCGCAACGCCCACCCGCAGGCTTCTTCCCTCTGCTCGGTGTCCAGCCCTTGCCAGCAGCACCACCTTTCAGCCGCGGTGAAGCTGGGGTAGGGCTCCCACACGGGTGTGTAGTCAGAGGACAAGGGGCAATGGTTTGATGCTTAGATGGGAGACTCGGGTGGGATTTTATAAAAGAGGGTGGGGAGAGCCTGGCCCAGGGAAGCTGTGGCTGCCCCATCCCTGGGGGTGTTGAAGGGCAGGTTGGATGGGGCTTGGAGCAGCCTGGGCTGTGGGAGGTGTCCCTGCCCATGGCAGGGGGTTCATCTAAATGATCTTTAAGGTCCCTACCAACCCAAACCATTCTATGATTCTGTGATTCCTGAAAGGTATTTCTTGGCACCCTATGCAGTTTAAAAATGAGCACACGAGTATTTTGCTCAGCTCAGCAGTCTGACAACTCCAGAGGCAAAGGCCACTTCCCACCACGCACGGCCTATGAGATATTGCTGGAAGTATTACATTGACACGAGCTCTAAAGTAAAAACCTTGCCTTATTATTAATTATTCTGTAAGAGCAGCAGAATTTTTGGCCCTGCACAAAGGACAAGGCAAATACAGGTTGTACTGGTGGGTGCTCACACCTCCAGGCTCCTGCTGTCATTTCTCCAAGTGTAAGATTAGTCTTAAGTCTAATTCACAGGAGACGTGTCACTCACACAACAGAGCTCACATCTGGTCCCTCCAACAAAACCAAACCAACCCTGACCAACAGAAAAGGGAAACAACCTGACAGGATCCAAGGGGAAAAAAACCCAAGTTTTGCTATTCCCCAGTCTGGCAGCAGTTGAGACACAGCAGGAAGGAAAGATGACACTGATCCTTGGCCATGCAGCAGGGCTGTGCTAAGGGAGAAGCCACCAAGCCCCAGGACCATCCCTGCCAGGGGACATGGGGCAGAGCACAGGCAGCCCCCCCAGACACCTTGTGCTGAGCAGCTGCCAACACCATCTTTTTGCCAGTTGCTTGGAAACCAAACAGAACTCTCACACACCGGAGGCAGGAAAGCTGCTTCCTGCTTACAGGAATGCTGCTTCCTGCTTTGAATATTTACAGTGAGAATAAATTTTTTTGGCATTGGCAAATAAGTCAGGCTGATGTTCCAGAATAACAATATGCAAAATGTTTGATATTTCCAACCCTTGAGAAGGCAACAGACCGACAGCCTCCCAGCCAAAGGGAAACAGCCAAAGCCACACCAAGACTGACTGGACACATTTCAGGGCCGGCGCTTCCCTGCGTGTGCTGCCTTCAGCTCTTTGCAGATGCCAACGGAAACAAGAACAGGGGAGAACATTCCCCACAGGGAGACAACAGACCCCACACCAGCAAACACCTCTTGATTTTAAAGGTAAAGCTGGGAAAAGGACGTTGGTTGAGTAATGGAGCAGAACACTGAAGTGATCCCATGAGTGTGGGGCAGCGAGCGGAGGAGGCCCCAACAGCTGGAGATGCTGGAGACCTGCAGCCCTGTGGAGCTGGGGCAGAGGATGCCCCAGCTGGAGCCAGCCCAGGGGAGCTGCAGGCAACCAGGCACAGGGGACAGAAGGGTTCCACGGTGGGTGCTGCAAGCCAGGAAGCAGGACAAGTGGCCTGCAAGACATGAGGCTTCACACCACAATGGCCTGACCCCAAAAGCTGTTCCTCACAGAGAAGCATGAAGCCATCCATTGTCCTTCACATCCATCAACGTGGGCAGAAGTGCTTCAGCATTGGGTAAGGACAGGTGGGAAGCACCCAGAGCAGCTGAGGCTTGGGTTGTCCTCACTCAAATTCACTGCTTCGAGTACAGACAGGACATGACAAAGAATGGACACCAGCACATGGGGTAAGGACAGGCAGCACAAGGGGAAGGTCTTGGAGCCACAGCATAAGCCTGAGCTCATTGCAGTCACATAACTGTCACCTGCTGCAGCATCACAGAGAATGACACTTTCCTCCCAACAGCACGGGATGGGCATCCCTTCCATTTCCATCGTGCTTTACAAACTAATCAAACTGCTGCACCACACAAAGTGCCAAGATGTCACCATTACACGCATCGGTACCTCCGGAGGCTTAGGTAAGCTACCATGGTCTGTCTTCAGAGCAAATAAAAGCTATTAATAAAAGAAGTCTCAGCACCAGGTCATGCAATTATGAGCTTTAGCATCTTGTCAGGTCCTCAGACATCAAACAACATAATTGTTTGGGGTTAACGCAGAGCGAGCTTCTAGTAACTGGCTTAGCAGAGCACATTTACATAATGAACAAAGGCTTTGAATTCTAATAATTTGGTATCATTTCTCAAAAAAACCCCACTTAACTAGTAGTCACTCATGCTTTGAGATCCTCCTGGCTGTCCTGGTGCCTGAACTCCACTGGTGGGACCCCATGCCTGCACAAGCAGCTGGTGGGGCACGATCTCTGTAAGCCAGAAGCAATTAAACCACAATTGCTCAGCATGTTCCCACCATCACTCACCGTGTGCTGATTCTGTACATTTCACTTGTACTTCTGTGCTGCTGCATGAAGTTCAATTATTCTCTTACATCTGTTTCACTCACTAAAAAGAACAACCCCACCATCACACACATACCTGTGGAGATTTTCCTGTCATGCTGAAGTTTTGCAGCAGGTCACACATGTTATGAGCTCTGGCTTAGCTTCAGCCATCGGTTTCACAGGGATCAAGGCTAGGTCTGCTGTGATGACTGACATGGCAGTGGCCTCCTCCTTCAAGCCACAGTTTGAGCAGGATGATGTGGTAGTTGGGAGCACTGAGCTGGACAAGTACCTCATGGAGGAGCTACTTGCCTGCAGTAAGGAGATTCCTGATTTATCAGCCATACCATGTGCACCTACGACTTCTACAAAGGCAAAATGATCTTTGACTGCCCTTCATCCTGCCCAGCACAACCCATGTCTTTATAATCTTATGTAGGCAAAACTATCCCAGCTACCAAAGCCTAAGAAGGGATGCAGGAGCAGCCCCACCTGATATGTTAGAGCTAGGCAGCTCAGAGCAGGGTGCTCCTTCAGAACACATGGTACTTTGCTAATTGGTCTCTTGTGCATCTGGCAGTTAATTTTTTTAACATCACCTGCAAGGGCAACACTCCTGCAGCTGGTGGTGGATCAAGAGTGGAGATCCACCCAGCATTGGTAGCTCCCTGGGACAATGCTGATGCCCAGGGGACTCTGCTGCCCCTGGTCCAGCTGTCGCACGGGAGCCACGTGCAGTTGCAGACCCTCCCAAAGCAGGAGGCCAGGAGCTGCTTCCTGGCAAAGGGAACAGCCCCAGGGCCACAAGCCTGTCAGGAGCCCAGCAGATGGGCTACACTGTTGTTTCCTACAAGATTGTAACTTCAGAACTACCAAACACTACAAAATGTCAGGAAGTGGGTGATATTTACATAAACAAACTTTGGCTCCTCTGGAAGCGTTTCCTTTGCAAAATTAAATGCTGGTTATAGAGTAGATGAAATGTAATAAATTAAGAATTAATAATCTGAGGACTATTTATAAATGTTTGGATCTGCTTGCAAATGCAGCCATCTGTGTATTGCTCAAGGCCATGTTTTATTTAAACAAAAAGCTATTTGAGAAGATAACAGCAGGAACAGCAACACAACAAAGCGCCCTGCTCAGGGTAGCACACCACAGGTATCCATCTTGCTTGCATCTAGGACTTTACAGACTGTGAGACAAGTCGCTGCTCTGGGCACAGGTCTGCTCTGCAGAGCCAGGTGAGCTGCAGGACAGCCAAAGCCAGCAGCAGAGTTACAGCAGAGGGCTGGGATGGGTGCCCATGCCTGGACAGACCAAGCACAGCATCAGGTCCTGCCTGCGTGATGCTCGGGGGCTGTGGTGAGAGCCCAGTGCCCAGACCCAGCTCCCCAGCCAGCACCAGTGCCACCCAAGCTGGGAATGCTGCCCACAAGCAGCTCCAGCTGCCTGACATCCATGGCAGCCCTTCAGGAAAATTAAACCTAAATTAAGGGAGCTTTCCTCTCCCCATTTTTCCCATTCTGCTCAGCTTGCTATGTCTCTTCCACAGTGATTTGGTACTTTTTGGATTTAACCTGGCAGAGCTTCACAGCTGATGTACACCATGGACCCCAGAGGAGCTGTGGTGACTTGCCCTGCAGCGTGTAACTACCCCTGTACCCAGCACCTCAGGGCTTGCTCATCCTCCTGACAAATGTTAAAACCTGTGTAATCTTCCCCTCTTTACAGAGATATAGTGCATTGGCTTTAAACACTGAGGTTAACATGAGTCAAGCATTCAAAGGAAAACTTGTTTGGCTCCAGACAATGTGCAGGCACTGCTGGGCTTTCCCTGTGAACCTACAGCCTGTGACTGTACACCCACAAGGGCCACTTCTCTGCTTCCTTCCAAGGTCAGGGGAGAGCAGATGGAGCAGTGTGCTCTTTCTCCAGAGAAAAGAAGTTGCAGTATTTGAAAAGAGCTTATGATGCTGGTGTAAGGAACATGGAGATAGAGTTGACAGCTCTGGCTGCCCTGTGCACAATCCTGAAGCTGGTTTCACCAACCTGCATGTTTTCCATGCCCCACTGTTACACAAAAATCCCTCTGAAAATCCCACTCTGGCCTCACCATGTCAGTAACAAGCCCTGAGCCATGGCTGCAGCAAGCTGGCACAGACTCACCAGTGTAGGTGGACTTCTGCTCAGTCTGTTCCCTGAAAAACAACAGATGTGAAGACAATGACAAGACACTGCCCAAAAATTACTGCCCTTTCTTTCAGAAACAAGTGTCTGCTTCTTTTAAACTTTTTTTTCATAAATATCTTGGTATTTATAAAAGATGACATCTATAATCTGAAAAGATTCTGCACCACTGAATTTCTCTTGTACGTCTGCTTTTAAAGGCGGGGGGGGAAGAAATCCATTAACTGCCTTAAGTTTGGGATCTTCCACTTCTGGGAAGCAGTCTCACAGCCATCTGGTCTCCAAAAGACGGGGGAAGCAATGCTGGTCTCCCCTGCAGGAACATGCAACAAGTTGTGAAGCTGGCCAAGTATGTTTTAAAAATACTGAGTTGCCCCAAATGAGGTTCCAAAATAAAATGCACAAACACACACAGAACTGTAATTCCAGCAGGAGCATGCCAAAGCTCACTCCAGAAGTCGTGCAGCTCCCACGGCTCTTGGGCAGCCTCTGTGGCATTTCTCCCTCAAAATAACTTGCTTCAATACCCAGATGGTGCTGCTCCTTTGCTTGCTCTCAGGGCTCTGTCACAGCAGCCCTTCCCCTGCCTCTCTGGGTCCCTTCTTAGAGCCTCCATCTGCTTCTGACTTTGCAACCTTGAGCACCCCAGCCAGAGCCAACCTCCCTCCCCAGGAGCCCAAGACCCCTTGAGCTCAGGTTTACCCTGCAGGACTTGCCCTTGTTCCTGCCTGTTCTGTCTCTTGGTTCCACAGGGAGCAATTCCTGTCTGTTTCACAAGGCACTGTATGTGAGCCACTAGGCATTACCAATATTACATTCATGGAGCTCCTATCATCAGCTATATACTCAACTGTGGCATCTAGATTTTTCTGATGTTCATCCTCCTCAGACATTTTTGGTTAACTGCTAATTGTAATTTGCTTACATACATTTTATATCCATCTTATGTAACATCCATCTTATGTAACATAATCAGTTAAAAAATAAATTACATCAATTTCCCTTCCATTTAATAGAATCTTATTCAGGAGTTTCAGCTCCAAAATAAAGATCCCAGACCTGAAATGTTCTTTCTAATCTATAATTTATACTGAAAGACTAATCTGCAATACAAAATTGCATGACTGGTTTGCAGCAAATATGATGCAGCAAATTGGTTTCTAAATACAGGCAAAGGTTAAGTTTCTTCTTATAATAATCAATGAATAATATAAACATTAATTATCATCAAGATATTATAAAGAAAATAATCAAATTCTCAAGAAACCCAGAATGAAAGCTGTGGGATTTATGAATGTAGCATAATATACCCAAAGTGACCATTCTGCAAAGCTGTTTGGGATTCATGCCTGCAGTTAAAACCAGGGCTCCTGCCCAGGCTGCCACATATCAGACTGGCCTGCAATGTCTGCAGGAGCCCTCCATGCACAGGTGTCCTGTCTCCCTGTAGGAAGGGACATGAGAAATCACACCACAACAGTCAAAACCCACCAGAGCTCCACAAAACCTTCACCAGGGCAGGTGTGAAATGGTTCAGCACCACATGAGAAAGACAGGTTGGTTTTTTGAATGACTGCACAGACTGAGAACCAAATAGTTCAAAGACACAACCTAAGGGAAATTTATTTAAAGTTCTCATTCCAGGCCTGACAACACCCCAGAAGCTTCTCCACTCCTGATACAAGAGCGCCCTACATTTTAAAACCTGTAGATTCCATATCTCTTCTTGGAAGCTTCAGTGGAGGGATCTTTGGTAAAACCTCTTTTGCATAAAGTGATTCAAGAAGTCCAGCTTCTCGAAGAGCTAGCTCAACACGAAGTCGAGGGTCAGAAATGATCTGTTAATATAAACCACAGCAATAGTAATTAGAAACAAATCAATACTTTCCTCATGTCCACAGTGTGTCTTCCAGGTTATCTGTAGATGCATATATTTTAGAAGTTTTAAAAGATAGTAAAAAAATAGTGTTCATAAAATAAAGCCTTCAGAAGCAGAGAAACTCTACACTGAACAAGCCTTACACTGCACATATCTTGATATTATCCTTTTTAATACTAATGATCACAAACTATTTCCACCAAGAGTCCTGCTTGTCATTCCTCAGCAAAACTGCAAGGGTAGATGAGAAACTGAGTGACTTAATTCAGCCTACTCACTGAAGAGTTGCTGACTTCTCTAATGTTCCCCATCAATACAGCCCTGCTGTCAGCACAAGACTCCTAATCCCTTCCTGCTTGTTTCTATGGAATCCGAGTGCTTCAAAAGCTTTTAGGATTCTTCTCATAGCTTTGCCTTGTGACTACATGGCAATATTTTACATAACAACAATTAATGTCCAGGGAAATTACTTCTGTGGTTTGTCAAAAGGTTACTTCACAAAATTTGCAGCCTCTCTCAAGTCCTTCTTCCATGGGCTAAATTGGGGGAGCACTGAGAGCACAAGGGAGTGTCACATCCCCTTCAGTTCTAGCCCTGCTGGGATGAGCAGCCCTGGGGAGCATCAGCCACAAGCCCTGCAGCTCTGGGCTGGAGCACAAACATGCTTGACAGGAACCACGGGTTGCAGCCTGTGCTTTCCAAATCCTGCCTGGGGTTGAAACAGGAAGAATAATCTGAGAATTCCAGTACCAATCCCAAATACATTTGTCCAGAGCATTTTCAAGCTTTGGCTTTTCAGAACATCACATATTAATCAGATTTGGGAAAACATTAATAGCCAGATCTCATGTACCACATCTCTCCTTTACCAAACTGAGAAGCTTTAAAACGTCTTAAAATGGGAATTGCTGGACAAGTTTAGTTATAGACATCATTACATTTCAGCTTATTCAGTGCTAAAAGAAAGCTTTTATGCCACAGAATTATATCATAGCCTTTCTCTTTCTCTAGACATAATTTTCAAATTCCAGAGTGGGAATAATTTCAAATGCATAGACTGAGCAGATGGGGAACAGTAAGGGAATTAAAAAAAAAAAAAAGTTGCGGAGATCCATTTGAAATTGAGCTAACAGTGGCCTCAGCAACCTGAGCCACTGAAAACAGGAGCAGTTACTTCCATTTCCTGGTTCATTTACACCTCACTTCTCCTTTAGACCTTGCATTTCACATCCCAACAGATCTCAATTCCAGAAACAGTGTAAACACAGCCAAGATACTAAGTTTCATCTTAAGGCATTTCTGCTGTGCAAAGTCTTCCAAGAAAAGAGAATACCTCACAATTACAAACCCTTTTTGTGTACAGTCACTTCAAATACCTAGTACACCACTAACTGGAGAAGGTGAAAAGGAGGCCCTCTTCTAATTAGATGTATAAAACATGTAAAAGGGCTGAGGTTTGAAATGAGAAAATAGCAAGCAGGTCAGCCAAAGCAAACACAGGAACTGCCCAAGGCTCCATTTAGCCCAGTGTCATTGCTCCAGCAGTGGGCACAGGAGATGCTCAGGAGCCCTGAACTGGATCTGAAGGGATCTCTGTGGTCCACTCTTGTGCTCCTCCAGCAACTACACTGGGTCAGAGAGATGACTCCACCCATTTCTCCCAGTGTTTTTATTTTTACACAAATTACACTCTGCATTCAACTGTTCATGTTGCTATTCAGGACACAGCATTAATATTCCTATCATGTTTCATTAAGAGATACGTGCAGACAATAAACTCTGTAGTGTGATTACAGACAATTACCTGCTGTTCATTGTATGTGTGCAACTTAAACAGTGGCTTCTGAAGATCAAAATCTTCTTTGGCTCCAACACCCATCCGAGCTTTAGATGCCACCGTATCAGCCACTACTCGAGCGGGATCGGACTTTGCAACCACAGCAACCTGAAATACAGGGTGTGACAGGAACCACTTATCTAAGACCTAAGATGAGAAAGAGTCATCACCAATAACAAATCCTTTGACAACGTGATCATTTACTTGGTGTGAAAATTTCCAAAGTTGTCTTAAACCACCTTGTATCCATACAAAATAAGTTCTAATGCTTAAAACTTGATGCAGAGTAAAACCGCTTTGACAGAGAACAGTCACTGGGGAGATTATTTCCTGTTTCCCAATGGAGACAATTTAATTGGCTAGACCTGATGCAGGACTGTGCATGCCCAGAAATGCTGTGGAGAACTGCCTGCTATGTGGGCAGGGACATTTTTCACAAAGAGAAAATCAGCCATTGGAATCATCTCCCCAGAGACGTGGTGGATTCCCCAGCGCTGGACGGGGTGCTGGGCCCTCTTGTCTAGACCACATTTTTGCCAAGAAAGGTTGCACCAGGTGTTCCTTGAGGTCCCTTCCAACCTGGTATTCTGTGATTCTAATAAAAATGCACTGATGACCTAAAGTAAACAATGTTAATACTGCAAAATATTTGATCAAATCAGATTATTAAAATAGAGCATTATTGACTAGAAAAGAGCCTGAGTCTAATAGTTTAAAAAGTGACTGAAATGACAAATAATCCCTTAGGTTTCTTCATCCTTATTATGCTCAGCTCTCCCACAGGAGATGGCTTTGAGCACCTGGCCTATATTATACTTCTTTCTTCTTGACTTTGTAGACCCAGATGCTGAAGTGAAATCACTGAGAAGGCCACAAACAGTCCATGAGGGACTAGGGAAGAATTCCTTAGATGAGTAATCCTGAAGCCAAAGGACACACTGAAAGTGAGGTCAAGGCTGCATCAAATACCATATTTTTAACCATGGGCAGTCCTAGGGAGAAAGCTGCTGCATTAGTGCTGTTTAAGTTATCCAAAATCCAAGAGCTTTGAAGAGCACCTTTTTTTCTCTCCTTTATTTTCCTTTGGCTGCACATTTAGGCTTTAGTTCCTGAAGTGTAAAGAATGTGAATTCCAGATTTTTCCTTTCAAACTTTGGAGGAAAACCAAGGAGATCAGATTTAAAAAAATATAAATTAAGGGAAAATTACTCCTTCAAAAGTCATGAGTAGAAAAAAAGAACCACACTACATTTACTATGACAAATATAAGCAAGCATTTTTCCGGCATGTTCTTTACAAAATAACGTGCAAAGGTTCTACAGAGAGTTAAATCTTGCTCTGAAGAAAGGTTGTCCAAGGTTTTAAGTTTTCAGAATTTAAACTGAGGCAGACTTATGATGATCAGAAAAAAAATATTAAAAAACCAACCAAACAAACAAACAAAGGGGAGATCACATCCAACCCAGAAAAGAATATTATCTACCTGTGTTCAGATATCAACAGCTTCCACAGTGCAATGTTCAAGCACACCAGATTTATGACATGGCAAAATTACTGTTAAACTCACGCCAAAAGTGCATGTTAACATCTTCAGTTATTTGCTCTTGATAGATTGTTCTTTCAGTCCTTCCCCTAATGTGACAGTGTGTTTGCATCATTAGTGCTTATGAGAGCAGTGCAGACAGAAGAGGAGCCACCTGCTGTCGGAGGGCTTCAAGGCATTTCTCCTTCTCCTCTTCCTCACGGGCTGCTCGAAGGGCCTGTTCCTTTTTCTCCAGCAACCGTTTTTCTAGTACTGCTTGTCTGAACTTCACCCTGCAAGACAGCACAGGTACAAATGGGAAAAACATCTCTCGAGCCTCATTTAAAATTTGTTATGAAAGTTCAGTTTGAAAACCAGTCTGATGTTTTCTACACCCACCTAATAACAGTATGGTGGTTCATCAAAACACCTGAAAAGGGCAAAAAGTGCTTTTCCATTTGAATGTGTTACTTTTGTTGGAGTTTTTTGGTTTGGGGTTTTTGGGGAAGCAGGGCTTGGGGAGTTGCATTTTTTTAATTTGTTTTGGGGTTTTGTTTGTTTTAAACAACTTGACTAACTTTTTAGATTCCATTTCTGCAAGGCAGATTTTCCCTAGCATGCTTTATATAGCCTGTTGCTCTTTTTTCATCCCCATTTTCTTTGCCAAGAAGAAATGTTCTCTGACATCTGTATATAGCAGAACAACTGTTTCCTATAACCTCTTCCATAAAAAGAAACACATCACTCCCCAGCCTGTTCCTTGAAGTAAGAAAACTTGATAATTACATCCCTCTTCAAAAGGAAAAAAACCTGGAGATTAACACCAATAATCCTGGAACTTTCCCTACTTTATTCTTCCTGGTCAGCTTTTCACACCAGGCTTTTGCAGCCCCAGCAGCATTACCAGCACCTAATTTCCTAACAACCCCCCATCCACTGCCAAGCTCCACTTCTCATGAAGCTGTAAGGTAGTCTTTGGGGTGTCACTTCTAGTCCTTATACAGGATTTACCATTGCAATGCTTTGAATTCAGAGAATTACCCTAATTTGCCCTTCAAATTTTAACCTGCCTTCAGAAAAATGGAGCAGAAAAAGCTGCTTCCACTGCAATAAAACATGTATTTTCATTTTCTTACTCTCAAAATTTTAGTAAGCTCAAAGGAGTACATAACTTGTGCTAGAAACTGCAAGAATCAGAAGTAAATGTACAGTTATGTTGGTAGTTAGAAAAGACCACTGCATCAATAATCCAATAACAATTACCAGTGCAAACAAATTTGTCCCAGGAGAGTGGTACGAAGCTGCCTGAGGGTGCCCCAGAGAGGATTTGTTTCTTACTTGTGCTTCAGGCAGGTGAATGCTTCAGTAGTAACCTTCAGAGGTAGTTCTGTTCCAGGGAGAAACCCTGACCTTTTTATATGAAGTAAATTTAATAAAAGCAGATATTCTTATTTCTTTTCAAAAATTAAAATAATTCTATTATATTGAAAACCTTTCACTCTGTTTGAGCTGACTGCTTTGATACATGTTCTAAAATACTCCAGTGTTATCAAATATGAAATTCAGTACCCTGGAAACCCCTGTAAATTACTAAAAAAGGACAACTGAGGGGCACTCATCCAGGACTAATTTAAACACTTTGTCTCCCCTGTAGAAGTCTGCAGGCACATGGGAACATAAAGCATTGCTAAATGGAAACATTTTATGGCATTTCTGCAGGAGTGATTGGTGCAGCATTTCTTGCTCCTAAGGTGGTTCATGTTTTTATTACTATGCTATTCTAAGGAGCTCATGAATAAAAGTCCAGAGGAGGCCACAAAGATGATCCAAGGGCTGGAGCAGCTCTGCTCTGGAGACAGGCTGGGAGAGTTGGGGTGTTTAGTCTGGAGAAGAGAAGGCTCCAGGGAGACCTTAGAGCACCTTCCAGTGCCTGGAGGGGCTCCAGGAAAAATGGGGAGAGGCTTGGGACAAGGGCAGGGAGGGATGGGACAAAGGGTAATGGATCAAAACTGGAAAAGGGGAGATTTAGGTTGGACATTAGGAAGAAATTAATCCCTGTGAGGGTGGTGAGACCCTGGCCCTGGTTGCCCAGAGAAGCTGTGGCTGCCCCATCCCTGGAAGTGTTGAAGGGCAGGTTGGATGGGGCTTGAAGCAACCTGGGCTGGTGGGAGGTGTCCCATGCAGGGGGGTGGGACGGGGTGATTTTTAACATCCCTTCCAACCCAAACCATTCCATGATCCTACTCAGGCTGGAGAGACCAAGGCCAGTATTAACACAGATGAAGTTTCCTGGTCAAAGGGCAATGGCAGAGCTGTGAAACCTACACCCAGGGAAGGCAGAAAACTTTTAAATACACATTAAAATTGTGTTTCTAATTCAGAACATTCTTCAAATAGTTTTTAGACTTGGCTTAAAATGTTTATTTCTACATCAAGTCAATTGTCTTTCACTCTACTGCACCAATATTTTAGCTACTATTTCTTCAAAGTTAATTTTATAGAAAAGCTTAAAATTAAAATGCTTTAATATTAAATTTTGACTTTAAATGCCACAGTAAGTAACAATTTTAATAAATCAGCAGCCAAAAAAAATGAGCTTAGCTGATTAGTTTCAGTAAAGCAACCTTTCTGAAGCACTGGGTGTACACACTTATGTGATTTTTGATAAACGTAATTTCAATAAAACTCTGCGTTCAGACACTGCCTCATAAACATTCCATAAGAAATAATAAACTACTGCATTTACTATGAAACCTTTAGCAAAACTTTGGAAGACTGGTGAGGTTTTTTGCCCTGTACCACAACTTCTGCAGCCGTTTCCAGATGAACCAGCCTCCTGCCAGCCCAGAGGCAGTTCCTGTGCAGGGGGGAGGAGCAGGAGCAGCCTCGGCGCCCCAGGGGCTGCAGCTCTGCCCCCCGCCAGGGGCTCTGCCTGGGCTCAGCACAACACTCTGTGCCACACTTGTTACTGCTGTTCATGCAGAGCTACATCTCTCTGCCCTGATGAACGCTTTTGGAGGAGAAAAGCACGGAGTCATTTCAAAGAGTCATTCATCTCCACAACGAGTAAGCACTTCTCTGTAACCCGCTCTGTTTGGCACAGGGTGCCAGCTCTGGGTAACACGAAGCCAAACTTCTAATGACTTCTGACTCATAATAGCCCGGAGGTGTGATTATTTCCTTCCTGCATTCCTCAATGAACTGTGCCATTTTCTTGTATTTTATTCTCCAACGTTCATTAGCATAAGAAAAGAACCCTCCCCAATGCCACAGAGCAGTACACAGGTTATAAGAAAAGTAATTTTTCTCCTGATCAGTTCAGCTGAAAACTCAGTAATTCAAGAACGTGTGTTTCTTCTGCTATGAGCTGAATTCAGGCAGGAATTTTAAGGAAAGGCGTAGATACCAGCAGCTTGAGGATACAGACATGTGACAGCAAAGTATCATCCATCACAAGGTAAGTTTGAAGCCATGTTTCCCACAGAATGCTTAACACCAAGTTCAATATTCTAATGCCAATAGGACTTTAACCCTATTTTTAATTATGTTTCTGGTCCACACAACTTGGTGGCTCACTCTATGTAAAAAAAGCAACCCTGTGATTTGAGAGCAATTATAACCAGACTACAGACAGGGCTTTTTTTGTTGTTGTTGTTTATGCTCCTCTGTGACCAAGGAGTTCCTTTATGAAATCAACTATTTCTTCAACAGGTCATTACAGGCCACATTCTGCAACCAAGACTTGGCAAGGATTGAAATGTTAACAGGCTGAAGTCCTGAATTACATCAAACAGATGAAGAGCATCTACAACTAGATGTGCAGTTCAAGACCCTCTAAAAGAATATCTTTGAGGCTGTCAAGTGCTTCATGTGCTCCTCAGACTTCCCTCTCAAACAAACCAAACCTGACTATAAATAATTTTGCAAAGTGGGAATGTAGAAGGTGGTATTACCCAGCTACAATTAAAAAGATCACAAAGGGAGCTGATTTTCATGAGCCTACCCTGTAATGACGACAACAGTTTATCACTGACAAAGGTCTAGACTTTGATGGATATGAATGAACTCAAGCTACCAAATCAATTGCATCCAGGACACAACCATGAGACAACCTTGGTAGATAGACTGGGGGAACTGGCAAACAGGAAGAAAAAAAACCCAAAACCAAACCTATCTCAATTTATTCTAATTTAGCAAGTTGGGAGATCAAAGCAAATTAGTTCCAGTTGATACTATAGGTATTCTCATTTAGTTTCTTTTACCTCTCTCTGTCTTTAACTGCTTGTTCAGCCAATAATCTTCTTAATTCCTCCAGACGTCGCAGATCTTCCTCTTCCTGTTCTTGCCACTTGAGCTGCTTCTCAGCCCAGTACTGCTTCACCTGGAGTTTGAACACAGTATAAACACAGTGACAATCACTCACAAGCCAAGGCAGCATGAACAAATAATGAGAAGCATTAAGTGAAAGAAAATCCAATGTTCATCTTTTTATACTAAAATTTATGTATTAGAACAGTATCCTAAGAATTTTAATAATCTAATAAAAAGTTAATTACAAAAAATAATTATAAAAGTAATTGAAATTATACCTCAATAATCTGTTGAACTTGCCACTAAATGCATAAAGTTCCTCTGAAGGTCTGAGACCTCATCCTACCTCCCAAACACAGGCAATCACTTACAATGAAATTTACTTACAGAATCATCTCACAAAAGAAAACCTTCATAAAATAGTAACAAAAATAATTTCTGTATCAGCCTCTTTTGAAGGTTTCAGTTGAAGTGGCAGTCAAAATACCATTCACTTGTATGTGATTGTTTTTGTGCAGAAAAACCTGTAACTATTCAGAATAAAACAGGTCTTCCAAATGGTGCTTCTGCTTCAGAATTCCCGACCTCTCACCCAATCATTTCTTTAGCAGCCCATCTTTACACATGAAGGACATGAAAACAAAGATGGCACTTAACCCCACTGCCTAGAATGCTTCTATATTTTTTTTAATACTTACACTCGTGAAGCCTCTCTTTTGCAATTCTTCCCTGTCTGTAATTCCACATTCCCTGAAAGGTTTCTCCTAGGCTCTAGTTAGGGC
This sequence comes from Chaetura pelagica, assembly GCF_000747805.2. NCBI lineage: Eukaryota > Metazoa > Chordata > Aves > Apodiformes > Apodidae > Chaetura > Chaetura pelagica. The sequence continues at coordinate 961,500 of NW_009953793.1, forward strand.
ACAGTGGAAATCCCATGTTTAAATATATAGGAAAAAAATTCTGGGGGTTCTGCAGTCCCAGAGAGCAAGAGCAGCATTGGTGTTCAGGATTTCATGCACCTGGCACAGCCTGCCCAGGTTCCACAGGAGCAGTGTGCGGACATTTCTCCTCTGTTCATGGACACTGTAGATGGGCATGTTCCCCTCCTGCTGCCCCTGCACCCAGAGGAGCAGCAGCTGCAGAAGTCTGGCAGCCTTTCCCAAGGACCTCGGAGGTCACCTATTCAAATGAAACCAAGGCTGCTGACCCCAAGCAGCTGCTGTTCCAGCCGTGCACAGGCAGGGGGCTGCTCTGGAGGGACGCGGCACACAGACCAGAGAGAGGGGGAAGTCTGCAGGGCCAGAACACTGACTGATCAGGGAACACTGCTGGGGACTGGGGCAGCACAGCCTCACCAGTCCCTCCTGCCAGGGCAAACCCAGCAGGAGGAAAGACAAACATGCAGAACAAGCTGGAACAAAAAGCAAAGCAGCAGCAAAGTGTCTTATAACCTCGGCAGCAAGACACCATGAAACACAGGCTGCCCCTCCCTGTACCTGTTCCAGTGCTGGTGCAGAAACCAGTCTCACCATGACATGCTCTACTCATTATCCACACCAGCCAAAACTTCATCATGGCATCTCACCCTGGACACTCTCATGGAGAAGATGAATGCAGACAACAAATGTAGAAGTTCTGCCTTCATTTGTTATCTTGTAACTTTAAATCCAGCATGTTAGAACAGCAACAACACATCAACCAAGACCAAATGCCAGGAAACATATGTCAGCATGTAAAAAAAAACCCCAACAAATACACAATGAAGTTTTGTAGCAGATTGCATGTGCACATAATCTGGAAAAATTCCTGTCTTTTTATAGAAGTTTATCTCTAAAATTTCACCACCAATATCTACAATAACCCTATTAAAGATAAAACTAATAGTGGTTTAAACTGAGATTCTCTGAAAGTGCATGTTTTGCAACCACATAAACGTGGCTTTCTCAGCTTTGGACACTGAAATGACAGTCTCAAACATTAGACATAATTTGGTCTTTTTTATCCTCAAAGTTGAAATAAGGATAAAACCACGAGTTACCTGGTCAGACCTCATAGCTGAGCAGGGCTCTGGACTAGACACCTCCTGAGGTCCCTTCCAATGTGAACTTTTCTGATTTCTATGAAAAGAGCATTTTGTGCATCTTGAAGGAAAGATAAACCTCTCTTGAAACTGACTTTTAGACAATGAGTTGCCATGTTGGTAACTGTATTATCTAGCATAGTTTAACACAAAGATTGTGCTCTGTCAAGAACATACATTGCTTCCTTATGACAAACTGCAGAAAAAGATTAAAATCAAGTGACCAATGTAACTAGCAACTTCTTCAGCTGGAGAAGAAATTGGATACATGCAGTGTACAAGCACAGTCAGGACCAAGAAGACTGAACTCACAAATACAATGAAACCAATTTGAAATTAGGCAGCTTTTCAAATGTTGGCTCTGGGGACTTGCAGCAATGACAAATAATGAGGAGATAACGGCCTCCAGCTGCAGACAAGAAGGCTTCAGCAGCTTCAGCTTCTTTTCTCCAGGTGGCACTTTCAGTCAAGTGCTTCTTGGCAGAACTGTTGATAGAACCAAACTCAATGGCTTTGCAAACTACCACTAGGAACACAATAAACCACAAGAGCTTGTGCACTTGACCTGCTTCACATGGCATGAAGATGGATTTCTTTGGGCAAAGCAAGGAAAATATATTTGAGTGCTATAAAAATAGACAGAAAAATTCCAAGTAGTGTAGGACTTCATTTTCATTCTTCTGCTCTGGAAGTTTCACCCACCCACAAGTGATTTCTTTTGCTCTGCTGTAATTTCTTTTCTGCTTTTAATAAGTGTTGTAAATTATTCTAGTAACAGCTTAATCAAATTGCTCTAAGTATGGATAGTTTTGTGATTGTTTTTGCATTATTTTTTTTCCCCCTGCAAGGAATCTCACTGCAATAGACACCTCTACAGACATGAGAATCCCTCAGATTCTAGGCAGTCTAACTGGCTAGTCAGTAGTGTTTGCTCCCAGTTAGATATGGGACACACAGAAACGTGGCAGATAAAGGCAAGAGGGCAAAATCAAACAGCAAACATGGAATCACAGAATGTCTTGGGTTGGAAGGGACCTGTGAAGGTTATAAAATCCAACCCCTCTACAATAAGCAGGAACATCTCCAACTAGAATCATGGCAACGTAGATAAAGATTTTGTTTTCTTCCTCTTTTTGCACAAGTCTTCTGTAGTGTGACAAATACTGACGTCACTAAAGCCTTCAGATGCATCCTGAAAACATTGGTTTAGCTTTGTATTAACTCTGCTTCTACCTGGCATATTAGAAGAGCCCAGCTTCTAGTGCCCTTTCTTGCAAACATTTGGCACAAGTAACTGAGACTATCAGCATTTGGAAGACAAAGCAATAAGAATCTGTGACATTCTCTGCCTTATTTTTTCCATAAATAATTATGGAGTCTTAACAAATACACCACAGGTGAGTTGGACTCCATGCCAGAATTCAGTGTAAAACATAACAAGAAAAAGAGGTAAAGTTTTAATAAAACAAACTCCTGGATTTTTGCCATATTATTTCACTAAAAACATCAGCACAAGTACCTAGGTGAGACAGCTTGATTTTCTACAAGCATTACATTCACTGTAATAATTGCTGATCTATGAAATGCAGACTCAAGCAGCAGAGGATGCACCCATTTCCCAAGAAGTCAGCAAACAGACTGGCCCCCTGCAATGGTTCAGAGCACCCCCTGTGCCTCACTGATGCATCCTGTGCTGCACAGTGCAGAGGCTGCCCTGCAGACAGTGTGCTGGAGGGATCTTTGCTGCATTGCAGCACACTGGACTGCAGCACTGGAAGCTTTCAGAATCTTTGCCATGCTGCTCAAAAGCACAAATCTGTAAGAGTCAGAAACCCAGCAGTGCCCCTGTGCCAGTGACACAGAGATGGCAGCATAGGCTTCCCTGGGTAGGGTCATGTTTGGCTTTTGGGAAACATAATGAAGTAACACAACTGGTGTGTAAGACTAGGCAGCTTTAAAGTGAAAAAGGACAGCAGCAAGACAACTAACCATTTGCTCATCTGTCCTAATAATCAATACTTTACAAGAATACCCAGTAGCGAGAGTAGTTAAAGATTTAAAATGTAATTGTATACATTAACATACACAAAAAGTATAAAAGTTTCTCATACTTTCTCTTTCTCCTGAGCTCTACGAATCGCTTCCTGCTCTTTCTGTAGCCTCTCTTTCTCATCCTTCTCTTCTTTTCTTCTGGCAGCTGCAGCAGCTTCCAGTTCAGCAGCCTCTTTCTGCTGTGCTTTCCACTGCGCAACCTGTAAGAGATGGTTGAAAAGACAGTCCTGCAGCAGCCACGTGTAATATTGTGATCCTGCCAGACTGTGAAGGAAACCCATGTAAACCACTGACAAACTAAGATTTAGAACCTTGTCAGCAACACACAACCACTCTGACAGCACCACCTTTCTGCATGTTCACGTGCAATTCCCAACTGACTGGCAAAATACGCAATAAACTCTCATATGAAAAGATTTTAGGCAAAATTGCCAAATCCAGTAACATCAGATCTAAAATTCCCCTCCAGCACTTAGACTTCAAAGAACATAGTTTCTTCACTAGCCCATGAAGCAATGGAGAACCACCGTAGCAGACCAGAGTGCACTCGCTCCCTCAACTCAGGCACTTCTGTACCAGCAGGTCCCCTGCCCCAGAGGCTTCACCTTGTGTCACCTTTCAGACTGTGCAGAATGAGTCCAGGGTCCCTGCCACCAGTGCCTGCTGTGGGTCTGTGTGTCTGACACCCAGGGCCAGGACAAACAGTCCCTGTCCTTATTGTCTCTGGTTTAAAAACTAGGAGCTAGACTGTCTGAACTGATGACAAAGGATACAGAGGATCTCCTCCCATGGAAGTCCAGCCTGCAGCTGTATCTGCCTCACAAACTACACCATGAGTTTCCAACACCCTGTGATGCTGTGGGAACCTAGTCCTGGCTGAGAGCCTCTGGGCTGTAGAACCAAGAACAGCAAAGGGCAGGCAGTGAAATGCAGCATAATGCTTTTAATACTTTGCTGGTTAAAACTGACTACCTGATGCTGAATTTCCAGCATTCCCACAACTTAAGCTTTTCAAGAAAACCCACTGTGTTCACCAGGTTTTCCCCCAGAGGTCGTACCACACAGATCTGAAGAACAAAAAAAACACAACCCTAAACAATAAATCTGATTCACTAATTTGGGACCACAGAACGCATCCAAAAAGTTAATGTGTTCTTGATTGCATTCTTTCATTCCTACAAGTGTAAAATCAGACACGTAGAGCTTACTATGTCAAGAGTTAGTGTTCTGTTTAAATATTTAAAAAATCCTAGTAGTCAAACTAATATTGAAAATACACTGAAAACTGGTTCCCCTACCACCCCTCACACAAAGCAGCTTAGATCGCAGCAGTACAAGCACTGCCAACATCAAGTTGTGAAAGTTTTTAATTACAAGTGGCATTTCAAGTATATTTCAGAGTTCATGTATTATTAGAGGAGCTTTTGCCAAGTGAATTTTAAAATTCCCATGCTGAACAGAATGCATACATACCTATTTTCAGTTAATTATTTCAATATTGCATATTACAGTGCTGTAAAGTACACCAAAAACTAATTAAAGACATAAAGTAGTTCTTCCCCTCTAACATCTGAGTAGTAATAATGCATTTGCCATGTACTTAATGCTACAGATACATCTCTCTTTTAATGACAAAAGACTTTCAAGAACTTTCCTTGGGAATTCCCATTAAATTAGCACACATTAACATAGCATCACATAAGGTTTTCTCTTTAAGGAACACTGACTTATACTATTAACAGGTCTGGAAGATTCCTAGGGTGGCACCAGAGAGTTGGCATCAAGCTCCTTCAAGCAGCTAAACCACACAGCCAGGGAAATAGGAACACAGGACAACTGAGTGGTGTAGAGGGTCTGCAGGGTAAAGGTTATCCAGGGAGTAAAACCAGCCTTTGAAAACTGAGGCAGAAATACACCACAAACCAGGAGGACGCAGAATGAGTGGGAGGAATGGTGTCACAAAATGACTACACAGAGCTCCAGATTTGTGTTCTCCCAGGCTACACAGATACAAAAAGCTGCTAGAATCCAAATTCTAAGCAAAAATTACCAATAACCATGTGATAAAGTCAGTACTGTTTGTCATAACTAAAGGTATAAAAATAAAATCTTTTGATATCCACCTGATTCTTTCTAGTTCACTCTTTTAACCATATAAAATTATCAAAACCCAGTACACTTTCAGAATCTCTCAGAGCTTTATTAACCTCTGAAATATTTCTGCACACCTCTCCTTACTTTTATTATGGTTTTCAGGTTTCTTCTCTTCAAACTGTACAATACTGACTCTAAGAATGCCATGGAAAAAAATTCAGAGGCTCTCTTTAAGAACAGTAACTTCATTTCTGAAGATGCTGCATAGTGAAGTAGCACTACAAGGTCTGGCTGGGTGAGTGGAGGAGGTGTGCAGCAGGATGATGCCACCCCAGCACTGGTGGAAGAACCAGCTCTTCCGTGGTGCCATCACCAAGCACCCCAGGGCAACATCAGCTGCAGCACCAGGGTTGCATGGTCAGAAACATTGAAGTGTGATAACAAGATGAGTAAAGATTCAAATACTCTTTAAAGGAATTCAACAGGGAAAAAAACCTAAGCATAAAACAAGGAATCAGAGAATGCATGTTTCATAGCGGGGGAAGCACAGAGCACCTGAGCTTAGTGTTACCTTCTGCAGCAAGAAGTGGTGTAAGCTGCAGTAAAGCTCCTGTTGTGCAGAAAAGCTCTCTGTGAGGCTCCTGAAGGTACCCCTGAACACAGAGAACAAATTCATCTACTTTTCAGCTTGTCCAGGCAGAGCCTAAGTAACCAAGTACCACGAAATAGGCTCTGGAAAGGATGAGCATCGAATTGCATGGAAACCCACATCCACAACATTCCCATAGGATTATTCAGGCTAGAGTCCTCTCTCCAGGTCATCCAAGGTTTCCCTTCAGCTACTTATACTGCACTCACATGCAGCTCAGGAGACAGAGGAGTCCTGGGACCAACAGAGTTCAAAAGCACAGCAAGAAGCATCCATGGTTCAGATAATCAGTGTCCTACCTCTGTGCCAGGACTGGCTCCTCTCCCTTCCCACCGTCCCTGCAGCAGCATCATCTTTTCTGCCCTGCTTCTCACTACATATGGAACTGGGAGTTAGCCCATTTATGGTAGGGCAGTGATACCTCTCCCTTTTCCCAGATGGAAGCCACAAGGCACAGCGGGGGAAAAAACGCCTCTTTGTTGCAAGTTTGGATTCAAACCACATCAACCATGATGTTTTTCCTTTATGTTCTAAGGTAAGGACTGCAGCCTCAGAACAAGCTGGTGGCACAGGGAGTTCTGTCTACAGACAAGGCTATTTGAGAACCACAATTTTCTAGTGTGCACTGAAAAACAGAACTAAGCAAAAAAGATGTAGCAGGTGATTAGGTGATAAAAAGTTAGAGGCTAAAGGAATTACAGGATTGCAACATCAGGTCTTCAGTAAGGATATTCTTCTCAGTTCAGTACCTAGCGGACACATCATCCCATCAGTAAGGATGATTTACTAAATTGGGCAAACTTATTTCACCACACTAGAGAAGTTAATTACTTTTTATCTACTACAGAACTGGCCGAAGTCAAACTAAGACCACTAGATTAACATGGAAAAGTCATTAAAAGGTGACTTTCATTACCAGCAGTGTGGCCTCTTCCCTTGCAATACAGCTTAGTCATTAATACTTCAGATAGAAGCAGTGCATGCTGATCTATGTGTCTTGCCTGAGCAACTCCCTTCCGTTCTAAGGTGGAGAAAAAGGAAAGATTTTTAAGAAAAGGGGAATGAAAGGTAGAGGAAAACAAAAAATTAAAAACCTAGTCTCTTTTTTATTGCAGTAATAAAAAAAATACACAGCTTGTCACATTTGAGTATTTTTTCTCCTTTGCATTGCTCTATCTGTACCACGACTAGGAGCAAACTGATTTGCACACACAAAGAAAGAAGCAGTCTTTTGAAAAACCCCACAAACTCAAAGCAGCATAGAAATGTACAGAAATATATCCCATTTAAACCAAATAAGTAACACAGGCTAAACAGTTTACTGATTGGAAGTTAAATGAAAGGTGTCATATCCTGAGTCTAGTCTTCTCCTATCTTTAGCAGCTGCTTAAACAATCTATTTTGATTTTAATGTATTTTTCCATATTCTGTCTGTAAAACGGATCTAATGATCCTTGACATTTCTAGAAGTGCTTACATATATAGATCTTACAATGTGTATTGTAATAACTTCATTTTACAGCCGATGTAAATTGGCTATAAATGCTGAGGCTTTCTCTGAAGCCTGCTGAAGATCTACATCTCTCACATTCAGGATACAAACTCTTCACAAACATACCTAGGGTTTACTATACAGGTGGATCATTATAGCAACTACATTTTCCCTCTGGAAAAGGGATACATGAAATATTTCCTTATGCTTAACTTAGTGAAATTTAAAAAATTAAGTCAATTAATGCTAAAAAAAAATAATTCTGGGAGAACAGCCCTGACATCCCTGATTTCCAGCTCTACACTCATTGATTTAGAGACAGATTCACTTTTACCCTCATCTTACAGATCCCTGCCAGGATGGGTTTTATCAGTGTAAATGAATGGAGAGTTACTTTTCACCTGACAGCTGCCAACAGCCACCTTCCTCACAATGACATTCTGCAGTTGTCCAGTTGTAGTGTAGAAAGGCAAGTGTGTAAAATTAATTCTAACTGGGAAAAGTATAAGTTTTCAAATGCATATACCCACTGAATCCAGACAAAAGCCAGGGATACATCCAGAAGAGCTTCTTTGAAAGCCAGCTATCTCCTTGCCCAATTTCAGCTTCCGTCCTCTAGCCCCTTCAGCTGTAGACCCATCAAAACAAGGTCACAATCATATCCTCCCTTCAATGAAAAAAAAAAAGTACCTTCTTCATTCCTCTTTTCTGGGAAACAGGTGAATAGGTTTTGATCAGACTCTGAACATTTTAACAGAGCTACCTTTGAAAGCAACCCTTGGAATGTGCAGGACTAATAGGTTTAAATTTCAAACAGTTGCAGGTTACTGGAAACAGGAGGTCAGAATCCAAAAACTTTCAGACAAAATTCAAGGTGTCAGTGAGAATCTTAAGTGATGTGGAGACAACGTAAGTTCTCCAACACTTGCTTGTTGCTTTTTGTAGTGGGGGGGAGGAAATAAAAAAATAATAATATATAGGCTGACATATAAATTCACATTTCTGAAATCAATGATCCTTCCACTTCTGACTGGTCAGGTAAGAGACACACTGCAAGCCCAGAAAGGGAGGCCTAAGGAAAACAACAACACCAGCCCTGGGCTCTGGAGAACAGCTCCTTACTCCACTTGGCTCCAGGGAAATCTGCCACAGGAGTTGCAGTGGGACACTCCCCACTCAGCCAACCCAGACAGCTCCTAACCCTTCAGTGTTTAGATTCAAACCTTCCTACAACCGACGGCCCCAGAACAGGACACAGCAGGTTTTTCATATGACAAGCATCAACATAAAAAAAACTTAATCACAGTGCAGGTTCACTGTGTTTTACTGCTTGTAGAAAAGCAAAATCAAGTGTCTAGTATTTCACTGAAAGGTAAGGGTTCAAAAGAGACAATTGGTAAAATAAGAACAATACATTATGAATGCTTTCAGGTGTTAATTTCTGTGCCAGTGGAAAACCCCAGAGAGCAGTTTAAACAGATCTTAACATGCCTTTCATGCCCAGAAATCTGATTCCCCTTACAAATGCCTCAGGCATCAATACCTAACACTTTCCTCTTGTGTCCAGACTCTTCCCATTTTATTCTATTCTCTTACAAAAAAGAAAAAAAACCCAATAAAACACCAACACCCCCAAAAAAACCCCAACAAATAAGCAACCAAAAAACCCAACCAAAACTACAAACAGATATTTTTCTCTTTTTTCACCTCTTAACACAGTAAATAACTTTTCAGAATATTGCTAAACCTCCGAAACAAGAGCAAGCAAGTTAAGGGATAAATTTTTTTCAGGTGTTAAAGCATTTTTAAAAATAACAGAAGGACAGACAGATATCCATTATTTCTCTGAAAATAAACTGGTAGTAATCTAAAAAAGTGGTGGTAGTGATGATGAGTGGAAAGCGTTTCACTTCCTCTTTGAGCATCCAGCATTCTGAAGCAAGCCTCACACATATAGATATCAATCCCACTTTGCTGAAGAAGAAACAGAAACACAAATAAGTTGTGATCTTTCAAGGTTACCAAGGAACCCAAGGAATATGAGGCCAGACCTTTACTCCTGAAGCTTGAACAAGAACAAATCTTGTTCTTCCAGTACCATAATGCAGTGCAAACTCTTTGATGGTACTCAAGATCCATCAAAATCAAGGTGATTGCAGTTTATACAGAGATCAGACCTGCAGTGTGACACTCACAGCAAGGTCTTGTCACAGTGTAATGCTGGGCTGGCCACCGAGGCTTGTCAGGTAATCAAGTTCTTAATCAAAAAAAGACACTAAGTTCATGAGTTGGTTGAAACATCAACCAGGATTCTTACTGGTAATGAAACAATCTTCACAACCATTTGCAAGTCAACGTGTTGATCTCAGAGGGAAAACAAGCAAACTACACCTAACTACCCAAACCAATTCAGCTGGGCCAGTAAAAACAGGCTTGGGAGAGCCAGCTTCAGTAAGTTTTCCTTCACTTAAACACCGTGAGTTCATTTTGAATTTACCAGTGCAACCCAGATTTGCATGCAGTAGCTTTAGCTGAGCCTACCTTTGCTTTTAGGTGGGCACAGATGTCCTGCTGCCTTTGCCTGGTGTCAGCCAGCTCCAGCTGTGCCTCGTGAGCAGCGGAGGCTTCAGCAACAGCCGCCGCCGCCTGCAGCACAAAGGCCTTCCTGGCCTGAGCCCAGCCACACAGCAGGGCCCTGCTCTGAGCCCGGAAGAGACAGCAACGGTGCCAAGCTTTCTCATGGGCAACCTGCAAAAGTAAAGCCTTTCAGAAACGTTTTTAATCTATGCACAGATAAAAGAATTCTTTGCAAGCCTTGGACATAGCTGGTTTGATTCCTGCACCACCAGCCCTGCTCAGGAAGCCACAAGAGCTGTGCCAGGTGGGCTGCAGGGCCCAGCAGGGACAGGTCATGCCAGCCCTCCAGGCTCTCCCTGTTTGCCTGCACCTTGGGGCACTGCAGGATCCTGATGCCTTTTTTCTGAACTAGGCTTTTGGAATATGAATCACTCGATCCTGCCCTAAAGTACATAAAATGCAACTAGGTCCTTTCAATGCATCTTCAGAGATACCAAGCAATTCCAGCAAGATGAGGCTTTCTATAGGAAATTATGATCTGTAGAGAAGCAGAACAGTAATTGCAGCAATTGTACCAATGCAGTACAGATGGGAATTGGCTTCACTTTTTCATTCATAACAGGAAACATGGAAATAGATCTGTAGCTGGCCAAGCCACACACTGCCACCACCAGCACCCCATCCAACAAAAATGGTGATTCTGTAACCTGAAACACACTTCTTTGGTTCCTAAGGTTCCTGAGGACATTGCAGCTTCACGACTTTGCCAGAAGTAGGAACGGGTAAGGCTGCATAGACTGAAGCAGGGGAGTCTTGGACCTGTCTCATATCCCCAAAAATACAAGTCACAGGAATGAAGGAGATTCTAGAGATGTCTACTCATAGTGCCAAGAAAACCATTCCTGGGGCTAATTTCCAGACTTTTGACAGGGGACAGGGGGATGTTGGCTCCTCTGATGCCCAGCCCAGAGATATTCCTGTCAGCTCACAGCTGGATGAAAACTACCTCTGGAGCTTTGCTGTGGTCACATGCACATAGGTCACCACATCAGGAGGTCACACTGCTATTGCTGCTGCCACAAACCCAGGTGAGTCTTGCCAGCGAGTGCACAAGGCTGACAAACTCATAGGCAAGAAGCAGGATGGAGAGTCTGCCCTTCTGAAAAGAGAGCTCTCTGGTGAGCTGCTGCTGGATCCAGCACTCACTGATCCTGGGCATAGAAGGCTCTAAGCCTAGTATTCTAACGTAACACAAATGTTTTAAGGATAGGTTCTTAGTAATATTTTAACTCTTCTGTATTAGTTATGCTAATATAAAATTATTATTTCTAAATTTAGAATTTTGAAATAAGCCTTCAAAGAATTAGGGAGACCCATTAATAATGGAAATTATTAAAATCTACCTACATTGTACAAAGCACGTAATTATTTAGCCCAGTTCTCACAGGCAAAAGTTCTGAAATGCACAAGAACTTCCTTTTTGGTGGAACTATGCTCACTATCAGTGTCACTTCACTGTTATTCCTCTGCATCAGGCAGTCCTTAAAGACCAGGAAATAGATGGTCTAAAAATACATGCAGAGGCAAAAAGGACTGCTACTTTACTACTGCCATCCTGAAGTGTTCTGGCCTTGAAGTGGGTTCCTCTGTTAGCTGCTATGTGCTTATTCACTGTGGAGTGTAAAAGGAATCAGCAATCAATTTGAAAGGCATTATGCATATAAAAATAGCCTCTCCCTGAGAGCAGAAGATAACTTTCCACTCTTCCTATTATATTTGTGTCACAAACCAATTAAAATAACTATTCCTAGACAGTGTGACAACGTTGTACATCCTCATAAAAGATAAAAATAGCAAGAGAGGCAGAATAGCATGACATAACCATCAAAACAGCACAGCGAAAGCAATGCTAACAAACCCATTTTGTGAATTTGGCTGTAAGATTAGGTTTATTTTTAAGAAGTGACAGGTCTTCAAGCTCATGCATTTTTTAAGACAGGGACATCCCATCTTCACTGTGAAGAATAAAAATTATAACTAAGAAATTTTAAGACAAAAAATTTGGAGAAACATTATTTAATACAAATGTTCACTACACCATTTATGTAAGAATTTTTATAATTGGTCTAATAAAGCAACACTGACCAGCTCTTGCCTAGATTTGTGAGGAAGGTATCTCTGCAGGGCATCGAGGTACAAGGTTCTCCTCCTCTGAAGATCTCTTGAATATTGATGGATAACAGTCTGAAAAACCCACCGATCTTCTTCTGTCCACTCAGCATCCCTATAGACATGCAAAAGAATCAGCCCCAGTCAAACTTAACATTTGAAAAGGAGTTCAGTTCTAGTCTATTTATAAAGGCCTGACCTTCCAGAGGGATCGTGATCCTGAACCTGTAAATTGGGTGTTAAATTTAAAGATTTAGATTTACTTTAATGAAAGAAAGCAAACCTCTATTGCTTTCCTAATGTGACATTTACTGTGCCATCATTCGAGTGAATTGTTCCTTTCCTGTCGTGTTTTGTTGTTTTTTTTTTTACTGGGGAATGGTACTCAGTTTCTCAAAAATGTTACATTAATGAACAGCCAGGCCACATGGAAAATAGAATGTGAAAAAGGAAGATGATCCATCTCTACTACAGAGCACTAAATAAATGATCAAAATGAACTGAAAGAAGTGATAAATACCACTATGTAGCTAAATAAATAGTTTAAAAACAAACTTCCAACAGCCATAAACCCATCAGCAAGGCATAAGATCCACGATTTCTTAAAACAGCAGGTGATGCAATCACTATGCATTCATGTGTTTCAGAAAATCCGAGCAGCAAGAGGCAGCATAAAGCTGAAAGGGAGTACCACAGGTTTGGACTGAGCAGATTAGATTTTACCCTCAAACTGAACTCTCTGCCTTGAGGGGATTAACGTCAGGCTTTTATTGTCAGCTTTCATGCACGAGCAGCAACAAGAGTCAGACCAAGAGGTTTCTCTATCCCAATGACTCGTTTTCCAAAGTGACTAAAAGCCTAGGAAAAATGAAAAGACGATCACAACCCTACCCCCCAAATTCCTGCAGCCTCAACGGTGTGCAGCTCTCAGATTTCCAGCCCTGGTGCCTTGGTATTTAACAGCACTGTGCTCAGGAAGATGTTAGAACAACTTTATCCTTAGGCAGAAATAGCAGGTATTTTAACAAGAGGATTTTTGTGAGATGCTCATATAATACACTAGACTTTATGATATGATCTTGCATTATCTCTAAAGAAAGAACAGTGAATAGTATTTTAAAAATGTCTATGTAACCCAATTTAGCACCACTTTCATTTAAATAAGTATACAGTAAAACCAGAATGAGGGGGCAGGAGCCACGGCTGCCTGTCCTGCCCTCCCGATGGATAAGGGGGCAGGAGCCACGGCTGGCTGGCCTGCCCCCCCGCT
>NW_009953793.1:975358-979124 GCF_000747805.2 Chaetura pelagica
CCTCCCGATGGAGAAGGGGGCAGGAGCCACGGCTGCCTGTCCTGCCCTCCCGATGCTCGGGGATGTTCAGAGCAGCAGCACCAGCTCAGACACAGGAGCTCCCACCACAGGTGCAGGTACAGACTCAGTACCAGGAACACTACAGTAATAATCATTTGTAGACTCATGAGTAGCCTAGAATTAATACAGTTGTGGAAGGAAATAGTTTTCCCTCTACATTATTGGACTAGATAGATATCTATTATTCATACTTTCCACCTATTTTCCTTTCTTTTCCTACAAACTCTGGAATACCTGACATTATTCCTAGGAGCCAGCTGCCTGCTATTGACTCCAGCCATCATGAAAAGAAAGAGCAGTGGTTTCAAATGGGGGAGAGACAAGATCTAGCTCCTGTAAAATGTTTATTCACAGCAACTGGAATCTACCAGGCAAATGTTGGAGACCATATAAGAAGGTAAAATACATTAGCAAAAGCAGAACAGCAATGAAAGTGTTGCTTTATAGGTGACTGCTTACATGTCTACAAGAGTAAGACAGAGCAAGACACATCTTGGTCAGGAACCATTACACCACGAACCTGAGAGCAGGGAAACCCCCCCAAATGGATTCTGTGGTCCCAGGCTGCTCTGGTCACCTCTGCCTCCAGCACACAGGAGCAGCAGGTTCTGCCTCCCATGTCTCACCTCTCTGTCAAGGTTCCTTCCAACGTGTATATTCTTTAATGGCCACTTAACAACAAATCTCAAGGCTGCTCAGGAACAAATTGGAGAAACGAGGGTTTGTGCAAGATACTCTGGGGAGCAATCAGTTACAGCCAGAGCTACAAGTAGTTCATTGTAAGGGGACAAACTGACTGCCAATGCCTGGGCTTCTCAGCTGTGCCAAAATTTGTCAGCTGTGCTGAGATTTTGTCAGCTGTTCATAGACAAATAGCCAGAAAAACAACCAACTAGCATGATCCAGCCCAGTGTATTCGTAACTATTAAATGCATGGAGAATTTAAAAATATCCTGCCTGCCTGAATTCAAGATGCTACCTCACTTAAACTTCTGTAAAATTCCAGAAAGGAAGACCTCATCTAAAATTAGTTTGAAAAGTGCCAACACATTTATCATTAAAATTTAAGCTAATATCAGGCTTCTTCAGTGTCAAGATACTGACAAACTTGTACAAAGCTGAGTGCATGACCCAAATTTTAAAAGCTTGCTTTTCTTGTATGTATCATTCTACTAGGAAACAGTACAACCTTTATTTTGTTGCAGCAGTGAAATACAGCAATTGTCTTATAGTCAACAACCCCGAGGCAGCTGCTTCCTTTGAAATAGATTTACCCAGCATTAATCCCTGGCTTTGCACATTCAAAAGAATATAAACACCTGGGAAGAGAAGCTACCCCCTCCACCCCTTGATCCCCCCTTGATGAACACTGCTGTGTGGAACCTGAAGCCAGCCTGCAACAATGCCACCCAGCGAGGTGTTCCTGACTAGGAATTGTGTCATTACCCCTTGTTGTACGGGAAATATCCCAGTAACAGCCCTGAAAAGAGGAACTAAATCTGCTTCACTTATTCCTAATATCCCATTCATGTGAAAGGAGCTGCAGAGGTTGCAGTGCTGAATCTGCAATGCTTCATTCATCCGTCAGTTATTTTAATTATTCAAGCATCCTTGGAAATTGTGGCAAAAATATAGAAGTGCTTAGAAATTGATCAGCTCTAACACACACATCAGTTCGAAGTCCACAGTTTGAGAGAGAACTCAGGACTTTGGTATCTCCCAAACATAAAAGTTTGTTGTAGCAGCAGTAAAGGTAGTGAATTTAGATTATAAAGCATTATAATCCTGTATTATTCTTGAAAAAAGCCCAGATTCTTCTTCAGATTCTAAAAGCAGTCAACACTGTCATGTGCACTCTAGTGAAGACTGAAAAGCACACAGAGAATAAAGCAGATCAGAATATTCTCTTAATCCAATTTTTCTTTGGTAATTCTGTGCACATTTTCCAAATTCTCTGTTCCAGACAAGGAGATGTGCAATGCAAGAAGACTGGTATTAACCTCAGGTTTCTTTACTGCACATTCAAGCATATGATGAGAGAGGAAGAAGGACAAAGAGACAGCCCTCAGGTGAAGGTATTTAGTGACCATGTCCTCATACAATCGTCTTGTCCTACTGAGCAACTTCTCCGACTACAAAAATGAGAAAAAAATGTATTGCAGAACGTTTGGTACCTTCAGGTAGAGAGCAATGATAATAATTGCAGAGGTTTCGTTAGGGCTAGGTAAATCAGTAGAGTACAGCAGATACATACCAAGGACAAAAATCTGTGTCACCCAAAAGGTGACAGCTTTATCTCTGCCAGCTGGATCCCAGTTAGCCTGAGGAATTACACAATACTTAGATCACAAGGCTGTATCTTTGCAAACTCATAACATATTTTCATGCAAATTAGCCAATATAAATGTAAGAAGTGTCAAAGAATATCGTGTCTTTTATAAAACCCAGATCTTGGAAGCAAGCAATTCCACAAGAACAGTCTTGCTTTTTCTTCCTCTCATTGAAAACATATTTTTAATGTTGTTGTATATGAAGTTATAGAAACATAAATTAGCAACACCTTAAAGATTTGGAGACCAGAAGGCAAACAAAAAAAAGACCAAGATGCAGCTTTAAATAAAAAGCCTAAGATAATTGCTGATGGTTCATTTATGATTTCACACATTCCCAGCATACGCTGACCCAGACAGAGTGAATTGTCCTACACAAAGATGTCCCTGCATCCCCCAGCAGGCTCCTGCCACTGCCACCAGCATTTATTCCATCCCTGTCCTTTTCCCCCCCTTCTAGCTATCATAACTCCTTCAAAGTACCACTGCATATGTTCTCATGTCTACAACTGAATATCTTTCCCTCACAAATGAGTTATTTTATCCTTAAGTCTTGGTATTATTTATCAAAATGAGCTAGCTTAGGGCCTAAATTTGGACCTGGCATATGATCAATGACAACACCACAGAACATTTTTCAATCATTTTCATAAGTGTCTGTTATTCAGTAGCACACATGCTGTGTGGATCAAGGGACTTAAATTTATGAATTTTCACCAAAATTGTGCTGATTGTAAACTTTTTTCAAGATTTAATTAAAACCATTAGAAAGACTTTGCATACAATAAATGACTTAGTATTTGTCTCAGATTTTCTCATAGAAGTTGTTAAAACTTCTTCCATGAGACCATCTGTAACAAAATACCAGGTAGCAGCAAAGGAACTGCTGTAAATTTGCCACTTAATAAATACTATAAATATGGGAAAGGTCAGAACAATTTAAAATAAATATCATGTTACAATAGCTAGGACATCACAGTAAAAACCCCACAGGTTTCAGGTAACAGAGCAACCTACAGAATATGTGTACAATTTATACAAACGATAAGTAGATTATAACATCGCTTTCTGTGGGATTCAACATCATAAACCCCCAGCAGCAGTGACAGAAGATCTAAGTGCTGCACTGCAGGTGCATATAGAGAAGGGACATTAGAAGCAGTGTGTGATTGTTTCACCAAAGAAAATTAGGAATTTTTCTGCTCTGCCCAGTTTCTTCTGTTCAGGCTTCAAACAACTGCACTGACCTTCCTTCTCTGTCTTCTTAAAACCTGATGCCATTCTAAGCCAGAGGAATATCAGTAGGTGTCAAGAACAAGTCAAAGCTGGTCCAGTGTCTGCAGCTCAGGATCTCCTGAACTCAAGTCAGTCTCAGC
>NW_009953793.1:979421-996696 GCF_000747805.2 Chaetura pelagica
CAGCAGGAAACCTCAGCTTTATACTTTTAATATACAGGGATGTTACATTTCTAGATCATTATGAATATTTATGTTCTATAAACTTTTTCATTTACAGAAAAGTCCCTCCTCCTTTCAGTTATTCTGAATCAGAGCTACATACATTTTTTACATTCCTTTGTGATGAGAATTACTGCAGTGATCCAAAATTTGTTAGAAGATTGAACCTATTGGTCTGCTTTGTAGAGAGGCACATTCCAGCTCTACCTCAGAAAGACTGCACTATTCTGACATGAATTTGATAGTGTAGTTACCATGCAGAAAGAATTACTTCTATTCATACAGAAGCATGTGCAGAGGACATCTGATGCACACTAGGCTGTTGGTTCTTTAATCCATCAAACATTTGGGTTATTATTTCTGAGAGGACAGCCTCAGCTCTCAGCTGTGCCAACAGTTACTGGCACTTCAACCCCAAGAGCTGGGCACCATGTCAGCTGTGCTCTGGGTGCAGAGAACAACACCATACTATGGGAAAGGCCACTACAGATTACAGATTGTAGATTACAACATAGATCTCAGCTATTTATTTTATACCTAAGAAAAGAAATTAAGAAACAGAGATCATTACCTAGAGAAAACTGTTAACTGCTGGTCAATCTCTTGAAACTTAGACCAGTACCCACTTGCAAGCTTTTGGTATTCATTGATAACTAAGTTCTTCAAATCAGGGTAGGGGCATTCCAAAGACAGTAGTGCTGGAGGAACTTCAAGGAAAATTTCCTGTTTCTCTTCAAAGGAATGTGCTAATGCCTGTGATGAAAAAATGCTACTCAGCAGACTACTCTGAATTATATTTTCTCTCTCAAAAAAAGTGCTAATTAAACTTACAAGGAAAAGCTTACTTTTGTTTTATAGTCTTCAAGCTCTCTTTCCAAAGTAAGACTTTCAAGGATAAGGGATTCCAAATTTGCCTTCTGCTGCTTCTTCACAAATTTAATCTAATTAATGAAATATGTTACTATTACTGCTTTATCTTGTCATAATATGAAAGCTCTTATTTAAAAACAAAGAGCTGGATTTCCAGTTCCAGCAGATTTCCATCTGCTCTGCTTTTAAAGACTACAGTGTGCACACCTGCCCCATGGCAAGGACAGAGGTACTGGGCACTCCGAATGTCAGTTATATCCTCAAAGTACCATGTACAAATACATGAAAATGCTAAAAATATGGTGATAATACGTTGTAAAAATCAAGTTAAAATACCAACCTGCTGTAACATCTCAACTGGATTGAACTTGGACTTCAGACAAGATTGTTCTGAGAGGTAATGCTGCATTTCAGACAGCTTGAATTTCAAATTCTCTTGTAGTTGCCAGATAGGAACTATGGTGTCTGTTTGGTATCTGTCTTGTTCCTTTGATAATTTTTGCTCTATATTCAAAAGGAAACAAAGCTTTCTCAAACACACAAAATATTACACAGCACTGTGCTTTCTAAACCTACATCTGTCAAGGAAGGATTTAAAAATTCAAGTTATCAAGGTAATTTTTACTATAATAAATAATCAATAAATTAATAAAAATTTCTTACCCAAGTCTCTCATATCCAAAAAGAAGTCATGTTTATGGCTTTCTTCATCAAGAAAAGTCTTTATTTCTGCTTCTGCTTTTTGCCTGCACAGTAATAATACAAGATTTACAGAAGCTTTAATTTCTCATTCCTTACGTTTTCAAGAATTATAAACCTCAAGTACTCTAATAATTAAGTTAAAAAGGGATTCCTTGCCTGGGAAGGTATGAAGGGCAGGACTTGCACATGAAGGTGGTATGGAAGCAACATCCTCTGAGCAAAAACATGCTCCCATGGATCTGTTGTACACACAACCCACCAGCCAACAGACAAGAACCAGACCAGCGTTCTTGTTGGAAGTGTGAGCTAAATAAACCCCCTGAAGGGATTACACAGTACCTGATAACTGTACCTGACACCCAGAGAATGGTTTGGGTTGGAAGGGACCTTAAAGATCATCTAGTTCCAACCCCCCTGCATAGGCAGGGACACCTCCCCGCAGACCAGGGTAGAGCCCCATCCAACCTGCCCTTCAACACTTCCAGGGATGGGGCAGCCACAGCTTCTCTGGGCAACCTCTTGCAGCATCTCACCACTCTCACAGGGAAGAACTTCTTCCTAATGTCCAAGCTGAATCTCTCCTCTTTAAGCTTCAAACCATTGCTCCTTGTCCTCTCACTGCACACCCATGTAAAAAGCCCTACCCCAGCTTTCCTGTAGGCCCCCTTCAGATATTGGGAAATGGCTATAAGGTCACCACAGAGCCCCCTCTTCTCTAGGCTGAACAACCCCAACTTCTTCAGCCTGTCCTCACAGGTGAGCTGCTCCAGCCCTGTGATCATCTTTGTGGCCCCCTCTGGACACACTTGAGGAGCTCTATGTCCTTCTTATGCTAGTGTCTCCAGAACTGGACACAATCCTACAAATCCTGCTCTTTCAATAGTGATAGGCTGACTGAACAGCTGCAAGATCCTCATGGAGAGGCACATCCATTCTCCTCTGCCTTCATGTGTTCCCTGTGTCCACAGATCCCTTTCCATGTAGGTCACAAACTCACATGCCCTGCACAAAAATTTATCTTTCATTCCAGTATTTTCATCTTTTCCCACTACTGTCCATGGCAGCAAGTACCTCACCCCAGAGCCTCTGCCCACTGATGTATTTCTCCCACAGCTGCTCATCAGGGTTCCTCAGCTCTCACCTGTTCTCACTCAGCCTTTTATGCTCTTGCCACCACACTTGTCGATGCTGTTTCAACAGCATTTGCTCTTTGCTAATTTTTGAATCTTGCTCTGTTTTTTTAATCTGCAGGGGAAAAAAAATAAAATCAATGCTTGTAAGTATTTTGAAACTGTTCAATAGCTTTATCAAATGCCTTCACATGGAAACTTTTAACTGCAGAATTATGTACCTAGAAGCTTTTTTCAGAACTGTGCTTTTCTAAAGAATGGGTTCAACTGTGACCAATTTTAATGAAAAAAAATGTATTCCGATTGAAACCACAAATAAATGAGAGGAGAAAGAAAAAAAAAATGCAGTCCATTTTGTTCTTTCACTTTTTCTTCTTTATGGAGGTGAAGGGGGGAAGATGAGCAGAAGAAAAATACACTTTCTTACAGGTGGGAAGATGAAAGAGTGGAAGTGTGTCTTTCAAGAAAAAGAATTTCAAAAATTGATTACTGAAAAAGGTGTTTTTCCAAAATCTATCCAATTTAAAGAGGCTCTGAAACTGTCTGAGGGCTTAACAAAAACATTGTTTCCAACCTCAGACAGACAAGAAAGACACACTTTGGAGATGGAGTCACTACTCCAGTAGTGGAAGAGCCATCAGGGAAGGCTGATGCAGTTGCAGGTGCTTCTGCAAGGTTGCAGGTGACTGCATGTGACTCTGGTCCACCAGCACTGAAGGAAAAAGGGTCAAAGATGTCTGTGGCTGCCAGAGACAACTCAGTTTTCTCTCCTCCTCCCAGTGCTGTGAGTATCCTCTGGCCTCTCAGAGCAAACTCAGGACAAAGCAGCATTTCAGTTCAGAACCAGATCCTTTTCTGCTCTGTGGTGCTGCCCGGTCGCCACCTTCCTCTGCACCAGAGACCTCAACCCTGCCTCAGCCACCTCCTGTAAGTCACAAAACCCCTTTTGGTGCCAGAGGCTCCCACAACTCACAAACCTGCTCCCTTTTCCCCCTCCCAAACCTTTCCTCATGCAGACACATTCTTCTACTGCACAAAAGCAGCAGGGGCAGGCAGAGGAGCTGCAGCTGCTCCAGTCAGGGCTCAGGACAGGAGAGTAGGAACCCCAGCACTGCTCACCACACCCTCTCCTCCACTCACCCACAAAGGGAAAAAACCTTACTTTCCAGGTCAAAATTGTAGATGGTTTGTTTTAAACATTTATGCCTCTCAAATGAAGCTGAGTTTGATGTATCTGGTTGAATATATCAGGAGCCTAGACAGTTGCATAAGGAAGAACCACAACTGGAATGTGGTCAGTCCATTGTGCTTTTGCAGCAAACCTGCTGCAGTGGTGGTGTTATTTGGGTGAGAAGCTGCAGAAGGTGCTGTGGAGAGATGGTGTGGATGAGGGCAAGACAAGATGTTCAGAAGAGGCTGCATTTGGGACTGTACTATGAGAAAGTTTGAAAACACCTGTTTTATGCTTTAAATCAGCATGTTATGATGCTTTTGAGTAAGAGATAACGTCTCCTTGTTTTTATTGTTCGCCTATTTTCATGTTTAAAATGTTAGTTACAGCTTCCTCTATTACTACTAGGTGCTGAAACCCAGACTTCAGCAAAGAGAATGCTGCACTTGGAGTAATTTGAAAATTCATACATCTTCAAATCAATCCTAAAACTAAAGCGAAACAAAAATTGAAGTAGATCTGTACATAAAGTTTAATAAGCTCCTGAAATTACTTTGTAGCAAAAGCAATGACATTTATGTATAACTGCTTCAATATTAGCTGGTTTTGGTATGTGTTGTATTTTTATTTCTTAAAGGGCCAACAACTGAGTTGCTTTTTTGATTCTACTTCAATGAAGCAGTAACCTGGCACTTGAGAATTTGGAGAGCCTGAATCAGCAACAAAAAAGTAGTAGGTGGGAACACATTCTATTCTCTGTGGAGCTTTCAGCATGTGTATTTTACTACCTATTCAGTTGGAAAACACTTGAAGAGGTGAAATACCAGAAGACAGACAATGAAAAATCAGTTTAAAACTTGAATGAATTCAGGAGAATCTTGAATGGCCAATCCATGAAGTACCTGCCAGACATTTCTGATGTATTTTACTGACATGCATTAAAGGAAGCAATACTATAAATGAAGTGTGTTTTTTTTTCTCTTTCATTCAATGCCACCCTTTTTTATTTTAAATATAAAGAGGAGAGCTGCACATGCAACCCCCTTTTTTGTTGCAAGGACTTCAGGACAGTAATGTGAAGCAGTAAATTATGCTTGTTGGCACTGTTTAGATTCCATTTGCTAAGATTTAAGAAACAGCACCAAGAACAACAACAACAAAAAATCTAGTTATGTTGCTAACCAATATATTTAATTTAATAACTTTTGTTAGAAGCTAGAACTCCTAAATTTGTTTTAGATATACATTTAAAGGAGTTGGGATTTTTTTAGAACATTATATTCCCATATTTCTCCAGCACTGTGTCCAGTTCTGGAGCCCCCAACATATGAAAGACATGGAGCTCATGGAGCAAGTCCAGACAAGGCTACAGAGACACTGGGAGGGCTGGAGCAGCTCTGCTCTAGAGACAGGCTGGGAGAGTTGGGGTGGAGAAGAGAAGGCTCCAGGGAGACCTTAGAGCACCTTCCAGTGCTTGAAGGAGCTCCAGGCAAGCTGGGGAGGGACCTGGAACAAGGGCAGGGAGGGATAGGATGAGGGGGAAGGGTTTCCAGCTGGAAGAGGGGAGATGGAGGTGAGATCTGAGGGAAAAATTCTGTGCTGTGAGGGTGGTGAGACCCTGGCCCAGGTTGCCCAGGGAAGCTGTAGCTGCCCCATCCCTGGCAGTGTTGAAGGGCAGGTTGGATCAACCTGGGCTGGTGGGAGGTGTCCCTGCCCATGCAGGGGGGTGGGACTGGATTATCTTTAAGGTCCCTTCCAACCCAAACCATCCTGTGGTGATTCTGTGATTCAGCAAATTTCCCTTTGAACTTTGCAATCCCATCTGAATGAAGACTGAATTATTTTTTATACATGCCAAAGACATCAGGTGGTCATCTGCACAAGAAACTTTAGTCACTGTATTTTGTGTAGTTTCCATAGTCTTCAGCACAGTCTTCCATTCCAAAGGCCATCCACAAAATTGCCAACTGTTCAGAGGAATGACCAAGGACTGGAGGGACAAGCAATTACTGTGTTAGCACAAGCTGAGCACACAAAACTGTGTTCTCCTTAGGCTGGATGTGCAGGTTTCTGCAAAAGCATTCAAATAACATTACTGATAGAGCAGTCTTTTCCAAATTGGTGATTTTTTTTTTTTCCTCTTCTGCTCCTCAGCCTAAGGGAACTATTGCAGCTGAATATATATCTCTCAGTTTCTTCAGAAATCACTTATTTCTGTGATTATTTTTTTTTAACCATGTAACACTCATCAGTGAAACAGTTACACACTGAAAGCAGCTCCAGTCTCACAAGGAGTTACCACTCTACAGAATCACAGACTCATCTTCGTTGGAAAAGACCTTGAAGATCATCAAGTCCAACCATAACCTAAATCCACTAACCATAACCTAATCTACCCAATTCTTAAATCATGTCCCTAAGCACCACATCTACAGTTTTTCTGGATCAATGTTTTACACCATTTCCACACAAATTCCAGAGGAAAACATACAGAACCAGCAACACATGCTCCAGAGAGGCTTCGGACTTCTTGGGCATCTGCATTTCTGGCAGTTGAACATATACTATCTTTTGAAAAAAAGCATTATTGTTTAAAGGGAAGGTCTTAAAAATACAAATCCAAAGAATGTTTCTGCACATCCACAGTGAAAACCAAACCTTGTTTATTCCTAACCACCTTCACCCCTCAGCCTTGCCCCAACCAGTGCAATATCCAAGCCCTTACTGTTTTGTGTTCTTTCTTCCTGGATGAACTTCTCCATTCCATTTATTCCTGTAACATTGTCTTTATCCCAATATTTTGAGTACTTTATGTAACAAGTCTGCATGAATTTCCTCAAAGCAGCCAAATACGAACTTTTCCCATATTTTTGGGGAAGCAGAATCCACAGTCTCTCTGATTCAATTGCATTCCACACTTTAATGTGTCCAAATCACAATAATGCTGAGATAAACCCTCATGTTTTGCCCCCCCTTACAGCCATCTATTATCCCTAGTCATCCTCAGATTGCTTGGAGCAGTGAAAAGAAATCTAACTGAATTTTAAACTCCTTCACGTTACAAACAATACAAAAATCATACCTTTAATTGAATTTTTTCAGATGCCTTTTTTTCAGCAGCAGTGAGTTCATAAAGATGTTTGTAGTCAACAGGTTTATACTTCCGGCTGCAAAGACCATTTCCCATGGGAATCACCAGGTTTTCTAGTTATCACATAAAAAAACTGATTTAAAATTCTGGAGAAATATTTTAAGTGTGAGTCAAAGTTAAAGCATTATAGATAGAAACTAGAAACAGTGTACTTTAAACATTAGAAATTTCCATAAAGAGATTTTTAGTTGGTGAATAACAATTTGGAACAAACATGAGCTAGTAGAAATTATAGAAGAAACATGAACCGTTTGTCTATTTACAAAGAGTTTATTTTTACAGGGCTTTTAATACATGAACTTAAAGAATAATTCAGTTCAAACTGTGATTACTGGAATATTATTAAGTTCTAATATAGAAGTACATAACTTTCAACATATGCATTCTTATGTCACAAAATGGAAAATTGCCTTCCATATTTATTGTAATCTATGGATCGAGCAATAGGAGTGATATTTTCTAAAAGGTACATAAACTACTACTTCTGTGTGCACAGAATGAGTTGCAGGTACATTTCCCACTGCAACTCCAGCCATAAGAGCAGTATAATTCCTCTACTAACCTTCTGTAGGCCCCTGGGAAAATAGTGAATGTGCTTCCTTAAAAAAAGAGAAAGGCACTAAATTGCAAGGAAAACATCATACTTGGTTTCTGCTGCATACAGCATGGATTACAATGTCTTCCTTTTGCACCCCTGTCATCAGTATCTGAAAGACCATGACGGTGTTGAAAGACTGTTGTCCAACACACCCAGAGGAAGGAGTTCTGCTAAAAAAGCAGTTGAAGTCCATGAAGATTTAACCAAGCTGGTTAAATTTCCTTCACCACACAGTGAAGATACCTTACAATGATCCCTCCGATAAGTTTCACTGAGGAATTGCCATATTGCCCCAACAACAGTTACCTCAAGTTTACCATGGAGTCCTACTTTGAGCTTATGTTCACCTCCTAAAATCCACCACCTTTGTTTCTCTTCCCCTCAGCAGCTTTGTCCCACAAAGGTGGGACACTGTCACCTTCCCGAGGACACACAGGCCTAGGTCCCTCCCTGCAGCCCCTGTTGCAGCTGCTGCCCAGAGCTGTCAATGTGTCTGGAAATGCTCTACACCCTGTCACTGCACAGTGACAGTCCTCATGCTGCAGTCAGCTTGCAGTCTAACCACTCCTTCAGAGCAGAAATGGGAAGTAACTCCTAAATCATTTCACTAGCAGGGACTTCTTGCATCACTTGTTTGGACTGTTTTATTGATATCCAGGGCTAGGAACCCTATCTGGGAATGGCACCCAACATCCTGACCAGGTCTGTCACCACTCTCATCTCCTTAAACTACTCCATGAAATTAGTTTGCTGTTCCTGTTTGGCAGCTCTCATCACCACCTGCTTTTGAAACCCTGCTTTCTCAATGCCAGCTTTATTCTTCAGTGTAGTGTAGTAAGGACAAGAGATGTGATCAAAATACAAACACATGTAATTTTTTTTGTGCCCTTTCTTCCTCACAATAAAAAACAACAGAAAAGGGTATTTCATAAGTAGAACTATTCTAGATTGTAATAAAACAATTCCATTTGAACATGACAGCATACATACCCACACCATTAATCCTATGAGTTGTAAAGGATGTTCCATGGTCTGGTTCATTCATTTTTATTTTTTTTATTTTTTTATATCTGTTGAGAAACAAACAGATGTTTTGAGATTACCAACACTGTGGATGCAATCTAAAAACACATTTGAAAAGTATGCATTGCTTTCTGGTAAGAGAGGACTCATCTCACTAAAAATGTAATTAGACAAAAATTCAACAAGTTTATCTTTCATTTTAAGAACAATTTCATGTGCTTCATATCATTTGACAGCTAAGAAAACAACATATGATTTCCTTGATGAATCTGCAACACTGTCACATAGATAATTTAATTCTTTGCTTTGTACTTTTCAAAATAAAACAATCCTCTTGACCCTAACTCAAGATCAGTTTTTGATGAGCTCTTTGGTTTTTGGAAATTAAGCCTGAAAACATCACACTCTTCTATTCAGAGGCTGTGATTTATATATGAAGTCTGTAGGAGTCTCTGTGTTAACCCTGATCAACCCAAGCCCAGTGGGCACCTCACCTTGGGAAAAACCTGGCGTAACATAGCACAAAACTTGATGACTTAAAAACCTTACTTTCATGGGCACCATCACCATCTTGCAAACAAAGAGCAGTGGAGCAGACAAGGGGGTTCAGTGGAACTGAGCCAGGCTGAGCAAGGCCACGTCTAACCAGCCGCCCTACCACCTCTCCCTTGCCAAAGCTTCCCACACACAATTCCCTCCCCTTTGTCACACCTCTGGTGTCTGTCTGCTCCCACAGCAAGCAGCAACACAGTAAACAGTAGGGCAGCAAAATCTATTATTTTATGTATTGTGGAGCTATTTTTCTGCTGTTCTGGTAACTTGAACCAGTTTATCCATCCAGATTCCAAGGATGGCACAATGCGACAAGCAGGAGGTAAGGAAAACCACCAGGCTTGGGTACAGTGAATACTCCATCACCAAAACAAGTAGCAAACAGTGAACACTCACTGATAAAGTGTGACATTTCTCAATGCTTCTTCATACTTATTCTTCAGTGTCATTTAACAATGCTGTGAAACTGCCCCTTGCACTAAACCAAAAATATCCAAGTCTAAATGTCACCTGTCTTCACCCAACCAAGAATGACCATTCATTAACAACAAAGGGACCCTTTCACGTTTGTTCTGAAAGTAATCAGCAGTATCAGTTGGTCAGAAGCTAAATCAATTGCCATCATCTAATTACAAAGACTGAAATTAAAAATACATGAGAGTAAGAAAATATGACAATACATGAGGTATTTCATTCCCCTTTTGAAACATTAATGTGTATTTCACAACCTAATAGTCACCAGTATATAAATTCACAGTTCTACCCCAAGTCTATACACTCACCAAAATCAATGGAAAAAGAAAGGAAGAAAAAAGTGAGCATACTCATACTGCTGATTCCATTTTTCTCCACTTCAAGCAATTATCTGGTTTTAACCTACAACCATGTAACAATGCCAAACATCCAGACAAATGAGAAAATCCTCCAATATCAGAAGCAACTTTTGGTTGGCTTGCCATGGAAATGTTTTATCTATACAGCAACTTCTTTATATACAGTTTTCTAACTGCATATATATTTGGCTTGGAAAAGCTTTTATAAAAAAATCAAATTAATTATATATGTAAATCCTTAATGTAAACATTTACATAACACAGTAAAGTATGGGATTTACCTTACTTATTTCTTCAGGACATGTGAAGTTTAAATGCTTTTATTTCCCCCTAAAGACCAAACATTTTTCTGCTTCTTCTTAGAAAGATCAACTTCGCACAGGCTTGTTTTTCACTATTCCCTGAAGGACTCACTGGAAATATACCAGGAACAAGAAATGCTCAATAACAAAAATATTTAAGCTTTAGACTGATCATTTTAAGAGGCATTTTAAAAAAAAATCTTTTTATTCAGGTTGTTTAGAAGTCTATAAATTAGGTTCAGTTTACTATGCCTAGCGTTGCAATTCCCTTGGATTTCCAGCAAAATCTTCTTCCTGGGAGGAAGCAGATACACCATGAAATTCTGTAAGTTAAAAAGTGGCCAGAAGGGGAATCTTAAAGAGTGAAACCCTGCAGACTGGCATCAGTTCCCATGGAGTTCTAGAATATGCAGCACTTTCTGGAAACTCCAGCACAATTATGTGACACAATCTTCTGCTGAATTGATTGTCGTTAGGGTTGAACAGGAAAAGTTAAACCACTGATAATAAAAGCTGGGGAAAAAAAAAAAAAAATGTAAGAAAACTCAAAGTATTTGTTCAGTGCAGCTTTCTATTATTTCCTCTTAAGGCTTTCAATATGAATCACAAAAACAAAACCAGGTGTTTCTTTTTCCTCTGCTGAATTTCACCCTACTCCTGAAGAGTCAATCAACTACACACCTGAATTTAGAGAACAGGGAAAGCATCACAATATATTGAAATTCTTTCTTTCAAAGCTTCTTTGGTTAACCAGAATTCCCTGCATCTCATTCTAAGAGATATCATGAGTCATCACAACTCCTAACCTCATTCAGGAAGATGTGAATGTTCAGCTGTGGCTTGAGACTCCCACTGATACTCTAAGGTAGATAAAGAATAGCTGCATCAAGTCTCCTCTGATGCCATCAGATATACCCTGTATTTACACAAGGCCAAGGAAACAAGGGGGAGGCACCAACACAAGAATTCTGAACAAGCCTGACTGTTCTCCAGTGCTCAAAGAAAGTCCTTGAGATCTACTGACCAGCAAAATTATTTTTAAACAACAGAAAGTTCTTTTGAGTTTGGTCTTCTGTTTTGGGAGGGGTGGTGGTAGTGTGATTTTAATTGTTTTTTTTGGTTTTGTTTGTTCTCCACACACACTATGGTTGATATTTACCCAGCAATGTTGATTTTCCTCAGCAGAGATATCAGCAAGGCTACCACATTCTGAGGGTTTGCAAGCAGAAATAAATATCCGTGCATTAGGTTTGGGGCAGATTGTCTGCACATGCTTTGGAAAACTATTGGGAGTTTTTAGATTTGTAACAGCCCAGTGACAGCAGCAGCTTTGACCAAGTGGCCAGAATTCCTCAAATTAAAAGCAGGAAGATATCTCTACAAAGGAAACACAACCTGGGATAGTCCTAACTACAGGGTAAGAGAACATCAAAGTTCCTTGCAAAGTCAAAATGAGAGATTTGTAACAGGGAAAACTGGCTTGGCTTTGCTGCTAGCACTGGATCCAGGGCACCCACTCCCTAAAACCCTTCTATTCCTGCTCCTGGCCCAGCTGCCGCGCTGGCGTCACCTCCTGCATTACGCATTTTGGGAACCATCATCCTAATCCGGGCCCATCTGGTCAGCTTTAAATGACAAGCTTCTTCCAGCACCAGGAACGCTGCCCTTTCTGAAAGATAACTATGGCGACCGAGCAAGACAGGCAGCAGCACAGCTGCCCTCTGCCACATTTAGTTATCCCACTGCCCAGCTGCAAACATCTTCTCCTTCTGCTGACACGTTTGACACGATGGCAGCACTTGCACAACTCCTCACACATTCACCTTGGCTGCTGCTCCTTTGAGAAAAAGCAGGAGAGTAGATCTGCAGGGACAGAACTGACACAAAAACCAACTTCCTGGCCGTGTTCTGTACATCAGGGCTGCTGTTCCACCAGATAACTGTTCCCTTGCAACCCACCCATTTCTCTTTTCTGCAGTGATGTTTTATGTTTGTATTTGATCTCAGCCTTTTAACAGACATTACTTTCTGTTAGCACAAATTCAACATTATGCCTTCGCTACAACACTGAGAAGGAATGTTAAGATGGTTTCAGAAAGGGCAGAATATGTATTTTATCTTCACTAACTATAAAATGTACCAATCAAAATGATAAAAGCAGTGCAAGTTAATTTTACATCAGTTTTAATGCTGATACATCTAAAAACTCTTCAACACTACAGAAGTTCCTCTAAGCCTGAACTCTGATACCTTCAAGGCTTAGCGCAAACCTCAGTACAGCCTGTAGCTTGGGAGTCTCAAGGCATCTTGGAAAGAAAAGGTACAACAGATGGAGCAGCCGTGGAGCAGGAGCCTTTGGAGCAGAGGACAATGCTCCCCAGAAGACTCCTCTAGCTGCCTGCAGCCCCCTTTGACCAACCCTCCCAGCAGCAGCACAGGGCTCCAGGCTTACCTGTCCTCTGCTCAGGATCTTCTCTTCCACCACTATTCACAACCCTTCCAGATAATAATTAACATCTACAAGTATTTAAGGGTGGGTGCAAGGAGGATGGAGTCAGACTCTGCTCAGTAGTGCCCAGGGACAGGACACCGGGCAATGGGCACGAGCTGGAACATGGGAAGTTACACAGAAACATGAGGAAAAACTACTTTACTACAAAGGTGACAGAGTCCTGGGACAGGCTGCCCAGGGAGGGTGTGGAGTCCCCTTTCCTGGGGATATTCCAGACACACCTGGATGCAGCTGGTTGGAATGTGCTCCAGGGGGTCCTGCTGTAGCAGGGGACTTCGACTGGATGACTTCTGGAGGTCCCTTCCAGCTCTGACAATTCTGTGATTCCATAATAACAAATATGGCATCTTAAAGGATGATGTCCCAAATTCAACTGAACACATCAGTGCATTCTTAATGTAAACACTTGCTTCTGCCTGAGGTGCATGACTTAAGTATATGCTTATATATGGGAATACCAAAGGTGAAGCAAGATCCTGCTCCCTTTCATTTAAATAGAAATTAAACTCTGCAGGTGTTAGTCAGCATTTCTGCAGCAAGCACAGCCTGCACATCCCTCCCTGCCACGGGCTGCTGCTGGTGAGGATTCATGCCCAGTTGAGGTCCCATTTCCCCAAGCATGAGCAATCCCAGTGAGTTTAACTTTAAAGGAGCCTACATTTCACTTCCTTAATTCAACAAATAATTTTCATACCTAAAGCTTTGCAGATTCAGGTCATGAGTGTAATTTTTTCCTCTCAGCTAAACTGCTACTAATCAACAGAAGGGCAAAATTACTGGGGAGGGGGAAGGCACAGTGTTTAATGAGGTGGACATGCTATTTAAAACAAAACTTTTGGTGCATGTTTTAAATCAGTCAAATAATTAAATATAAAAATCACTAATATGAAGCCATATCAACTCGACACAAAATACAATTTAACAGTATTATCAATGAACAGTTTAACAGCTGCTCCCACTTTGTGCAAATGAAGGTTGCTTCATTTCACAACAGTGGGTGTTAATCCTGCCACGGGTTCAAGTAAATACACAGAAATCAGAAATGAACCACTGACTTCACTGAGAACTTAAAATATAACACCAAAGGGAACTTTGCTTATAGACTGGGACAGATGTTTCCTAACTCTGGGAAAAAACCCAAACAAACTTACAAGTTCCTTATTTTCAGTGCTTCCTTTTGAATATTTGGAGATCTCTTAAATATCTTGTGGATTTTTTTCCCTAGATTTTGAAGTTTAAGGGAAATGTTAATTGTTTAGTTCCTTCGTGTTTCTATTCAAAGAGGAATATTAACATGCAGTTATTGGAACCCTTGGATTCTAATTCTTGTTAGAGAAAAGAGGCAGAGAATCACTCTCCTTGTATGGCATGGAGCAAAAACAACAAATACCCAGCTTTATCCTTTAATCAGATCCATTCTCTTCTAGTTGAACTAACTATCTGAAAATGGCACCCATCCAGAACGTTTTAATCTTGCAGCAGTCAATCCCTTCCTCAGGAAGAAAATACACAGTATAATACTTTTATCATCCAGTGTCAAAACAGTTGCTGCAGAAGTCCCAGGGTTGATTATAATTTAAATTTGCATTCCCTAAAGAAAGAATTATGGATGATTGAAATAAAGTCAAGTATTAGAAATTGTACATTCCCAAAAGAGACAGTCTTTTTTTGTCTATGATAATCTCATTAGTTCCTCATTAAGTAAAACTTAATCCAAAGTAGGAAGATCAATTTGAGAAACACTTAAAACAATCAGCCTCGTGGAATACTCTGTCACACTGCAAGAGGAAAAAGCTCAGCTGCTTTCTGAGTATTCATACAGTACAAAAGAACTACTATGCCCTCTCTAGTCTTTGAATACTCTAAGTAGCAGACCCAATATAAAATAAATTTTAAAAACACTTCATGGAGAAAAAAAACCAAAAGAATAATTTATTTTTAAGTTGACAAGGGCCAAAAAAAAGTAACAGTAAGAAATGAAGTCTCCCATGTTCATCGTGCAACCTTGAATGAAGCAACTCAGTTGATGCTGTTTTGTTTTGAACAAAACATTCACAATCCATTTTCACTGACCAGATGCACCCACTTTGAAACCAGTAGAGCTGGTAACTGCAAAGGTTAACCCAAAGAAGATGAAATGAGAAAATACTTAGAAGTTTTCAGCAGTTAATTGTCATGGAATGGTTTGGGTTGAAGTTCTTCCACTCCCAGCCCCCCTGCATGGGCAGGGACACCTCCCAGCAGACCAGGTTGCTCCAAGCCCCATCCAACCTGCCCTTCAACACTGCCAGGGATGGGGCAGCCACAGCTCCTCTGGTCACTGCCCAACATGTGGCCAAGCAATACTGGACAAAATCCTGCTTTACTGAGCTAGAGGCAAAAATACAGAGGCATTTTTTACAGACTTTTGGACTTGAACACAAGAAATCTGCAAAAATTTTACTATACACTTTTTTATGTTATTAATGTTCCAAATACTTTCCTATTACCTCCACATATAATAAAAAGTTACAAATCAAACAATATACTTCAATATATTCATTTCAAGGTTTAATGGACCACATTAGTCTGAGTTATCCCTTGTTGCACCCTACAGTTTTCCCCATTACTTAAGCAATAACAAGTATACAGTTAAATGGATCTTTCATTCTCTGACTGCTCCAGCAGACCTGCCTGTTCACCAGCCTGTGTGGAAGGGGGATAATTGCAATGGTGCAGGGAGCACCTGCCCACCTGCTGCTCTGGCACCCAGCAGAGAAATGCAAACACCTGCACTGCTCACCTGGCACAACAGAGGTAAAAGTGCTGTAGAACATAGAACAAATGCTCCCTGCCTTACAGCAAAGTAACTGGGCTTTGCCTTGTGGTTTGTCTGTTGGTTTTTTTTTTCTGCTAACGAAAAACAAAGCCAAAACTAAAGCTTGAGATCTTATTAAGAGTGATATTAGTGAAATAAAATATTGCCATTTCATTAGGTTTTAAGGCCTACCAGTTTTGGAGCCAAGCATTTCAGCCACCCACCTAAAAAAAAAAAAAAAAAAAAAAAAAAAAAAAAAAAAAAAGACATTTCTTTTTTTAAGCCAAAAGAAGGTCTAATTTACATGAACAAGAAGAATAGACCTAACAAAAGTACTGCAATAAGTCATGTTCTTGTTTAGGATTTCTTTGCTTAATAGCACCAATTAAATGATGCTCCTGGTCCAAAGCTTGACCTTCCTTCTGAGTGCTAAAACAAATCAACTTTTATTCATTTATATATAACTAGAACATTTAACTTAATGGAAAAAAACAAATAAATAAAATTATCACCTAGGTAACTTAAGAAAATGCATTCTTTCTCTAACAGGTGGCACCCAGAGCTGTGCAAGGCACAGCACTTCAGATTGCACCTGTCTGGAAATTGAAAAACACAGTATTTTTGCCATTTAAAATATATATTTCAGAACAAAATCATATTATCCATACAGATTATTCCAAATTGTGTAAAAAAAAATATCTGCCTGTTATTTACATATGAAAGTTTTGATACCATTCTTCTTCCCTTGCATTTAGGCTTTCTCCTGAGGACTCTGTTCTGCTGTTACAATCTGGGTTCAACCTAGCACACAGCTGCACCTCAGCTTAAAAACACCAAGCACTTTGCAGTCTGGGTTGGCAAGAAATATTCTTGATATTATACAAATACACAAGAGGAAGTAAATTATTTTATTTCTAAGAGAAGTAGCATACAGGTTTTTTTGTTTTTTTTTAAATTAATTGCCTCAACTGTGTAAGTAACCAGAACAGGGACAATTAGTCCTAGAAGTAAACTCATCAGCAACCGTAAACCTTTCTGATAAAAACCTAAAGGCTGCAAGGTTTTACAAAAAATCCCTCTTTTTTATTACAATTTTCACAGAAGAAAAGGAGAGTTTAATCAGGAAATATGTTGCTAGAGATGCAGGAACAGCAAGGAGGGAAGGACTGGGGCGAGAGAACACAGCTACAACAGATCCTGGGAGACTGAAAGGCAGGGAATGACAAGATAAACTAGGGAGGCTGCAGGGCAGGGACAGAGCAGCCAGGCAGGTAAACCCAGAACAGCGTGTCCTGTGAGAGGCAGCACATCTAATGAACCATCAGGTACTAACATAATCAATGCTGAGCAATAGCAGAAGTTCAGTGGAGGACAGCTAGAGTGTGCAGGAGTCACTGAGTCACTCAAAAAAACCCAACAAAACCTACTGAAGACTGGGCTTAAAAATTTTGTACAAAGTCTCTGGGATCACTGCTGCTAAAGCACAGCCCCATTTCTCTTCAGATAACTAACTGATGTGATTTTGCTTCTAGTGCTGTAAAAGGAGCAATTAGAAATAGTAAGTTTTCAGTCTCATGGTAGTTTTGTTCTAAATA
>NW_009953793.1:996764-1003766 GCF_000747805.2 Chaetura pelagica
ACAGGTGATGTTAGGTTCTCCTGCCTTTGCTCTTGACTTCTGTGTAATATTTCAAATTAAAGCAATTCCACCTACCCCATTTTCATGACAGCTTTGTGACTAATATGTTGTTTTTTTTTTCCTTTAAAAAACCAAACCTGCATGGTAAGGTTCACTGACCTGCTGCTGGAGGCCTCCTCCCCACAGCTCTGCTGACAGACCAATTTGTGTATGCACTTCTTAATGAACTTCAGGCAGAAGTCTGCTGGCTCAGTTAATACCCTATGGAGATACAGGTTTTCTTCTCAGAACAGGCTACTCCCTTTGAGGAAGTCCCATGTAACTGAGATACTTTTTCCTATCATCCTCTGTGAGAAGCAACAGCTTGCTCAGCTGCAGCAAGTTGCACATTTCTGGTTCTACTTAGAAGCAACTCTGCACCAGTGTCTGTGAGCTTAAGGGATTGCTCCACAAACAGAGATGAAAGTAGAGACACACCAAGGGGGCCACCAGCCACCAGGGGGAGGGGGAACTGGAGGAAGCAAGACCTGGTGGGTTAGAGCTGACTCCAAAAGCTCTGCACCACCCTGCTTTGAGCCAGCCCAGCTGAATTGTGTATGACAGTAGCATAGCTGGAGTCAGAGGAGAAGATTTGTCTGCAGCCTACGAGACAGCAAGCTGGAGGGATAGATAATTCATATGATTTAGGAGGCACTGCAGGTTATTTTGTCAGGAGCATCAGTATCATTTTGTACAGCTTTTGCCAGTTCTGCTAGGCCAGATTTGCAGTTATGTGCAGGGAAGCATTGGCAGACCTTCACTTGAAATTCATGTATAATGTTGTCTGATAGCCTGCTACAAACAACGAAGCATGCTTCTCTGAAGCCTGTAATTTACAACCCTTGGATATGTACAGCCCATCAATAAAAATCAATAATCTTTTTACATATACATTTTATTTGTTGCCTTCTTATTCATAAGAATATCTAGATTTTGGTTTGAAATTCCATATCCCTAGTCTGATAAGAAAGATTATGATTTGGTACATTTCTCAACATTTTTTCCAGGCCTCAAATACGGCCTAGTAAGAAGATGAGTAATATTTTATCCAGCTTAAGAACCACAGCAGTCAGTAGGAAATGCAAAGGATTTTAGCAGGCATTCCTTGTCCTTGAGCAGATGTGAGTACTTGCATTCTCCAGAGCTGTTTTTTGTTTTGTTTGGGGGGTTTAGTGGAGTGTGTTGTTTTGTACTTTTTTTTTAAAGGTTGTTAGTTTATACAAAATTTTCTTACAAGTTTAGGACCTGAAAACCTACAGAACACAATGACTGCTCCTCACCTTCTCCTTATCAGCCATCCCATATGGCTCTTCCTCACATCCTCTTGTCAAAGCATCCACCTGGCAGCTGCAGACCTGCCAGGTTGTCACATGCAGGAACACTCACAAGCAGCCCTGATGCAGAGAGACACCCCTGGGACCAGCTTGGCTTCCCACCTGGCTGGCTTCAGCAGCAGGGCTTTGGAAAGGGGTGGGCACTCCCGCCTTCCCTCCCTCTGCAGTGCACTGCCCCACACAAAACACCAGCAAAACTACCCATGGCACCACACCATTGGATTGGTCTATATATTGGTGCAGGATTCTTCTGTTTTGTCCAAAAAGGTTACTTTTCTTAAACCTGAATCCACTCAGAACTGAGCTCATACTATGGTCCCACAAGATGTTGTTCCTCCACCCCCCACTTTGCTGAACCAGATACCCAGGGCAGAACAGTTCTCAGTTCTGCCAAAAGAGGAGCTCCCTCATTCCCAGGTCTCCTGGAGCAGGCACTGGAGGCAGGAACAGTGAGCTGGATCAGGACACCAATCCCAATAAAGGGAATAAGAGCGTGTGTTGTGGGGAGGCTTCTGGGGAAACTGGATCAGTGTTCCAATCTAGCTCACTGCACAGTTGCACGATCATGTTTGCTGAGACAAGGAAAGCTGCAGAGATCCCATGACAGAGCAGCTTTGTCCCTTCCCATCACCACTGGTCTTGAGCCAGGCTGAAGTGGCCATGGAATCAGAAGCTTGGTGATCCTGCTGAGCACTCTACAGCATGTAGAATCAAATATACACAACTGATGCTTCAGAGTCATGGAAGAAATAAAAAAACAAACCTATGAAAATGCAAACAACTTGCCAGTATCCAAATAGTTTATTTTATTTTCCCACAGGGAGACAGAAATCCATACCCATGATAGAGCAGTGATTTCAAATGCTGTTGTCTGAAACTTGAAATTTCTATTAAAACCCTCACTGAAACAGAAAGTGCCAGCCCACTACTAATTCAGAAACACCTTCTGTGAGGTGCCACACCTCCTAGTTCAGCAATAAAAAAAGCAGGAGAACATGTAGTGCTTTTTTAAAACAAATGAGAATAGTTTCCAAAGTGCCCCCAGTCAATTGTATCGTGATTGACTGAGTTGCTGGGACATGAACACAACGGCTTGCAGTAACTTCTGAAATCAAATTGTAGGGTTTAATGAGGGGAAAAAACCCCACACATCTAAATAAATGTCCCTTGTGAACACTAAACAGCTGCACATTTGTTCAGTTAGCCTGCCACGAGCATCACTCCTCTCCACCTATTTTTTTTCCATACTTGTGTACTTTCAGTCTATGTCAGAGATTAGAGATTAATCAGGTAACACTCAATAGTCTCCGAGGGGGGTGGGGGGAGCACGGGAAGAGGTGAAAAAAAAGTTATCATTCTTTTGATTTTCTTTTTTCCCATTAACACTGAATTTGATCGGAAATTGTATTTAGCTGATTGTGTCAGAGTCTTGTGCGGATTTAAATAATTCAGTCTGTAGTAAAACTTGCCTGAGTTATTTTCAGGTAAATATCTGATTAAATCTAAATTCCGTGTGGATTGGTGTAGCCCAGAGTTCCGTTTGTTTTAAAATAAATACATGTAAGAAAAAAATTTCTATGCTTCAACAGATTTTTCAGATAAGGACCGAAGCAAGTTCTTATAAATAGCAGAGTTCATAAATCGTGGGTAGGAGTCTCTGTGCATTAAAGTATAAATCTGAAGCTGTGCGTCATCAAAGGTGTGTTGTGAGGGTTCCAGCATATTTCGGTTAATAACTTCTCTTACTCTGGAGTCCAGACTGACCTGCATATTAAAACAAAATCACATAAATAATATTAGTGGTGAATAGGACATGTGGGTTATTAGGTTTGTTTTAGTGGTTGAACAAGCAGCCTCTTCTCACCATTTGAGCTACTGTCCTTCACGAGTATAAAAAGTCATAAGTAGGCAAAAAATTACTGTTGAAATTTAGAAGCGTGGACAGAATAATGTTCTCACTGAGGTGACCTTACTTTGAGCAAGGCTGCCTGCGCCACGAGCATCACTCCTCTCCACCTATTTTTTTTCCATACTTGTGTACTTTCAGTCTATGTCAGAGATTAGAGATTAATCAGGTAACACTCAATAGTCTCCGAGGGGGGTGGGGGAGCACGGGAAGAGGGAGAAACAACGGCAACATTGTTTTGGTGACTGACATTTCCCTTCATTATCCCGCATTTCCAAGGATCAAGCATTCCGTGCCGGCAGTTCCCGCTTTCTAGCCACAGTGTCTGCTTGCTTACATCAAATCAGAAAGCCTAGGTAATCTTGCAAATATAGAAATAATCACTAAAATTAAAGATAGGCATGCCAGTATTCTGCAAGGACTTCAAACATCTCTGGAATTCAAAGAGAACAAAAAGTCCAATTTGGATTCATTTCAGAATAGATTAAACCAAGCAGAAAAGCATATTAACGGCTTGAGCTCCTGAAGGAGCACAACAGCAGCAAAACCACCAGCAAATGCCTGTTTACTAAATTGCTCATCTAAAAAGTTGTAAAACGAGACAAATCATATTAATAAATCAGACTTAAGGCTCATAAGAAGCTGGAAAGGTTCAGAAGGAAAACATGCCATTTGATTTTCTGTCAGAAAAGGGCCTGGGGGTTCTAATTGGCAAGCAGCTGAACATGGGCCAGTGTGTGCCCAGGTGGCCAAGAAAGCCAGTGGCATCCTGGCCTGTACTAGAAATGGTGTGACCAGCGGAAGTAGAAAGGTGATTGTCCCCCTGTGCTCAGCACTGGGGAGGCCACACCTGGAGTGTTGTGTCCAGTTTTGGGCACCTCAGTTCAAGAGAGATCTCGAGGTGCTGGAGCAAGGACAGAGGAAAGCAACGAAGCTGGTGAAGGGCCTGGAGAATAAATCTGATGAAGAAGGCTTGAAGGAGCTGGGAATGTTCAATCTGAGGAAGAGGAGGCTGAGGGGAGACCTCATCAGTCTCTACAACTACCTGAAAGGTCATTTGGAAAGGTTGATGCTGGTCCCTTCTCACAGGTGATTAGTGACAGAACAAGAAGGAACGCCTTCAAGCTGCACCAGGGCAGGTTTAGACTGCACATTGGGAAAACTTTTTCACAGCAAGAGTAGTTAGACACTGGAACAGGCTGCCCAGGAAGGTGGTGGAGTCACCATCCCTGGATGTGTTTAAGGGTCATTTGCATGTGGTGTTGGTGGAGATGGTTTAGGGGAGAACTTTGTACAGTAGGGATGATGGTTGGACTCTGTGATCCCAAGGGGCTTTTCCAACCTGAATAGTTGTATCATTCTATAATTTTATAAGATGTTCCAATCTAATGGAATCAGTGCTTTCCAAATGACACTGAGAATGAAAAAGATCAGTTTACTTTCAAGTCACAACCTGAAGTAGGTGAACAATCAGAAACAGTACTTGTTTGTTGCTGATATACAAGTTTAAATATGTATTTGACAAGTTCTACTATCAGCTAATGGAACAAGAAATCAAAAGAATCACCACAGCATGCAGGACTTTGCCTTGGGAAGTCAGGATGGGGTGCCTTCCATAACCTGTTCTGTCCCTGCTGGGCTGAGTCCAGTGGCAAATGGGTGGGAACTGATGCTCTGATACGCAGCAGTCAAATCAGATAATGTATTGGCTGCTCTCAGTGCCAAGACAAATAAAATGGCTATGGCTGTATGACTAATACCAGATAGAATGAAATAGTTGTTCTTCACTGATAGTCACTCAATATACTTGCAAATCTGACAGAAACATCAACATATTATTTTTAATTATTTGCACATCTATTGTGCCAAAACAAACTGGCTCAAGATCATGTTCTCCTTCTCACCATTATTTCTTACCCTTTCCCACCCATACAGAGAGACCTTGCAACACATGGCTCTGCAGGGATACAGGGCACTTGGAACAGCCTGTTCTAGAATGGTGACACCATTGGGCACCCACCTGGAACCACCCAGAACCTGCAAGGCCTGGAGATGGCATTATGCCACCTTTCATGTCCTGCCAGGAGACTCTGCCTTCCACAGTCACAGTAACATTCAGAAATGGTTCCATTTACCAAAGCAGGCAAGTAAGCTGCTTAATTTTCTAAAAGCTATTACCTGTAGAAGCCAAGCCAATGTAACAATATCTAAATTACAGGTTAAAACCAGCTGAGACTGTTCAAGCTGATTCAATTAAACCAGTACACCTTTGGTAGAAACAACTTTGCAATTAATGGAAGTTATTGCTCTCAGGTGGTGAGCTTTCTCCTCCTTTTATTCTAGACCTACTTATTCTCACATCATATTTTATTTTTCTTCTTACTCTCCACTCCAATTTGACCCTTTTACTACTCATCTTATTTCAACCTTGTTACTCTTTGTTTTACTAAGTTTCTACTATTACTCCTCTGGAGTCCTGTTTCCTAGAAGGAGGCCACTCTTGTGGTCTGGTAACATTTTATATCCACTTAACATAGTATGAATCCTGAGACTTTTCAGGGCAACGAGGAATCAAGACCCCTGTTTACATCTGAAAAGTGTTTTCTATTTGGCATATCATCATACTGTAGGAGTTCCTACAACATTAATCCATACAAATGGCAACAAGTGTCAGAGACACTTAAAATTATACCAATAGCCTACATCATTTCCAGCACAGCAGATCACACTCCAAGAGGGAAATTAAGAAAAGGGAACTACATCAACTCTTGAATTTCCACATTCAGCTACACTCTACTACTTTTTAACCTGCAGCCACCTTCTGAACGGAGGGTAAGGACACAGTCCTACCTGTAACGTCAGCACTGATTAAACCACACCAGAGCTGCCACAAGTCCTTATGCCAAGATGAAAACACAGTGCATCCCATAGCACACCCAACCAGATAACTAATCCAGACTGGAAAAAAATAAATAATTAAAATCCACAGGTACCATTTTCACAGCTATTTATCACATTCCTGCACAGTCTGCCTCAATGCAACAGGGGGAGGGGTTGGGTAAGACAGCCTCTCCAGTCAGCAGGAGGTGTGCACTAAGTTAGTGCCAAATACAAGTTTGCCTACAGGAGCCTTCCCAGGGCACTAGTCAAGCATCAGGAAAAGATGAAATACAAAACCATAACCGAGCAAAACGAGGAGACATGCACTTCTGGGAAGACTCGAGCAGCAATTTAACCTTGGCTTCTTTTAGCCGCTTACAGCAGCAGCATCGTATCAGTCAGTGAAGCAAGAAGTGCCCAGTTGCTCCTGTAACAGCAGGGGACTGGGAGGGGAGGATAACGGGGTGGGTCAGAAAAACCTGGAAACAGGAAGGTTTGTGTTCGGGATGGCCATCTAATTCCAAAAGAAGACCAAGCATTTACCACGTGCACCCTCTAGCCCAAAACCTATTCCTAAAGCGTTTAGCAGAATTTTCAGCTATACTGGCTTTTCTTCTCTAATTCTCTGTGCCATAAACCGAGTTGGGCCAGCAATAGCAATTCCGAAACGCTGACACTTCACAACTCTACATTAAATCTTCTTCTCATACTCCTGGACTCCTGGGCCAGGGTCTATCCAGGCGGGAGGGCTGCAGGCCCCACGGGGACGCGCGCACGGCGGGTCCGGCTGCTCCCACACCGGCGGGGACCCCGCACAGCCCCGCACCGACCCCAGCGGGGGGA
>NW_009953793.1:1005225-1012834 GCF_000747805.2 Chaetura pelagica
AACGCCGGGCCTGGGCTGTTTCCGCGCGTGTGGCTGTGATTTGTGTGGAAGGGAGAAACGCCAAGTGGCACAGGAGAGCATCGTTTGGGCGTTGAGTCCTCTCTGGTCCCTCTCCCCCGCGTCTCTGTCCCCCTGACCCAGGGCTGCGTGTTTCTGAAGTGCTGCTGTTCAGCCTATCGACCTTTGTGCTTTTTGGAAAATAACTTCTTGCTCCTGGTTAATTTTGCATTAGTCATTGGTTCAAGATTTGGCTGTTTGAAGGAGGAGGTGTGGTTGGGCTTGCAGCACTCTCCTCTCATTGACTAGTTTTCCAGTTTCTTCAGCATGCTCATTTCTTGAGAACTTGGTGTTTAAAAATGAGAAGAAGCCAAGGTTTATAACATTTTCCCTTTTAACTAATAACTGTATTTTGAGGTTAAAATTTAGGGTTGAATTTCTTGGGTTAAAAATGAGTTAAAACCCCAAGAACCTACTAGATGTACTTCTGTAGTTTAGGAAAATGCATTAATTTGGTATTGTTTGTCACATTTAAAATGGCAGGAGAGTGTTTTGGGGGCAAAAGCTCCTTGTTGGCACTGAAATGCTGTAGTGTCTTGGTTAAGTATTATAAT
This sequence comes from Chaetura pelagica, assembly GCF_000747805.2. Lineage (NCBI taxonomy): Eukaryota > Metazoa > Chordata > Aves > Apodiformes > Apodidae > Chaetura > Chaetura pelagica. The sequence goes on from NW_009953793.1 coordinate 1,005,837, forward strand.
ATTACATGCAAATGAGCATCATCTGTGCGTAGACAGATTGCAGTAACTTTTTCCTTTTGTTTCAATTGCATGGTAAAGGCTGTTTTTCTTCTGAAATAAGTGGCTATTAATATTTTTAATTAACACAGAACAGCTGAGAGGCCTTTTCCAGTAAAATAAGTCTTTCTTTCCTTTAATCTTGTTAGTTGTTAAGGGTAAACAGCAGTCGTAATAATAAAAATATGACATAACACAGTTGTAACAAGTTTCATGAGCAAGTAGTCTTCTGTGAGAGGTGAGAATTTGTTCTCATTTTTTCTTAAAATGTCAACAATATACTACAGCTTCTGGTGTTTGCTCTTTTTAAGAGTGATGCGAGGTCCTTTTGTAACGAGCAGATGAATTCGGTCACACGAGGTAAACAAGCAAAGTGATATATTACTTTTTTTGTAGCAGCTTCATGTCCTAGCAACAGAGCATCTCTGCATTTTAGGGTATTTTTTTATGTTGAATGTTAGCGTGTGCTAAGTGAAAATCTGAATTGGTAAGCTGTGTCAGGTGCTGAGGAAATCTGCATGCACTGTGAGGGAAGCCTCCCTGGAAGAAACACTCTGCATATTAACAGAACAGGAAACAAAAATAAAAACTTCATGTACTTCTGCTTCACTTTATGTAGGTTATTTAAATACACTTATAATGGGTGAAAGGCTGAAGTAATTCCAAAAGATGTTTCTCTGAGAGTGCTGTCTTTATTTCGTTGGCAGTCTTTTTTAATTGTCATGCTGAAAATGAGCAAGCTCTACAGGCATTTATCTCATCATTTATTTGGTGTAAGAAATGACTGAACAGTTCAGGAATCTCGGTGAGCTGAACAGAGTTGTTACAAGTGTAATCAAGCATAATTTGGTTTATTACCAGAACTTAGTTACTGTACTATGATATAGGAGAGACTCCTAAAAAGCAAGCAGAGTTTGTGATACTTGTCTGAAAATAACATCTCTGTAAACAGAAATATTTTGTGTTGCTGTCATTTACTTTCTCATTCCTTCCAGTCAAATCAGCGACTCTGGGTTAAAATGGATTCCTCTGTATGAAAAGCTGTGCTCCTTTTACTTCATTCACAACTTGGTGAAGTAGAGCAGTCCCTGTAAGCAGAAGGGGCTTTGTAGCACCCGGTTTCAGGTGGCTGCGGTGGTAGGGACCCCTGATGGTGACCTGGGCCCTGTTGGGCTGGGCAGCCCATCTGTGCTGCCCTTTCCTGGCATGCAGGGGCACGGGGATGCAAGTTGGGAACAGCAGCTCCACTTGCCAGGGCTTGGTGGGAAACGGCTCGTTAGAATTGGTGCAGGAAGACCACGTTTTGTCATCCTGTGCACAAAGCACGTGTGCATCTCCTGAGCAACTCGTGTTGGTGTGGTTCAGAGTTTCTGGGTAGGTTTCGAGGGGGTTTTGTCTCATGAAAAGGAGGCAGGAGGCTGTTATGGATATGGCATGTACTCCAAAAGTAATCCGGACTGGTTCGAACTTCACTGATCAGGGAGGGGAAAAAACTGATCTAGCATAGCTATTTGTGCAAGTCAGGAGGAAGGCAGACCTGATGCTGGACTTGTAAATGGAGGCATGGCTTGTAAATATTGCTTGCTACTGTTCCTATCTTGATTGCAAATATTGCTGATGATAGGGCAGCTCAAATACTAACGAAGACGGAGGGTAAATACGTGACAAGCTCGGAGCAGTGACCCGGAGCCCGGGGAGCAGCCCTGCCGGCCAGCCCGCTCCTGCGGCTGCCTGGGGAGCTTTTCTCATTCTGGCTGCTTTTCCTGAGGCCTGCGGTGTGTCCCTAGTTCATCGGTAGCTTTTCATGTTCTTTTCATCCAGACGGAATACTCGTTTATTCTGCTCGGGGGAGGCTGGCAGAGGGAGGGAGGACATGAATGAGGACAGCTGAAGCTGCCTCTGCTGACCTTCCCAAAGCTTTTGCTTGCACGGAAGAAAATCGCAGCTTCTTGTCACTTACAATCTCTGCTGCTGGCCCCGCGTTCAGACCTTTGCTCCCTTCCCTCTCGCTGCCTCTCCCCGCTCCGCCCTCGGCGCTTCCCTGCCCGGCGGAGCCGCGTCTGGAGGAGGGAGGGAGGGAAGGAGGGAGGGACTCCTGCAGGTTCGCAGGAGATGGATTTAGCTTTTTAAATAGTGGAATGCCCAGTGCTGTCACTAAAAGGAAAGGCTGAAGGGGAAAGCTCCTTGAAGGGTGCCCGGCAGCGGTTGGACTGCTCTCCCAGGCACGGGACGTGCCTTTCCAGCCCGGCCGTGCTCCGTGGAGCAGCGGGGCGTGTGTCCCAGGGTCAGGGAGGTGACTCCAGCGCGGGCTTGTCCTCCTTTCAGGATCAGCTCCGTGAGTCAGCCCTCCCCTTCCTGAAGAGCACAAGGCTGCGAACCAGCCGGGCCAGTTTGCCCTGCGCTGCCTCCCCCGCGGTCCTTCCGCAGCCCGCGGAGCGCCGAGCCCCGCCGGGTCCGTGCCTCTCCGGTCCCGCAGCCCCCTCCCCTCCCGCAGCCCCTTCCTGCGGGCCGGTGAAGACAGCAGCGCTTTGGGAAAATCCATCGTCAGTCTTTTGGTGTTTTTTATCGAGATGCCTTTTCAACAGCCGTAGAAGAAAAGTTAGGCAAACTTCTAATGTGTGTGTGATTTCCTCCTTTTATTGCAGTGTTATGATACAGCAGTTACCAAAGAAAAACAACTTACTGCTTTTTCTCCAAAGTGTCTACATGCCCATCTGTTATAGATCTCCTCCCTGCCTTTTTAGATTTCCACAGCATTTTATGAAGTTATGCTCTAAAACTAGAAATTGAAGACCAGGCAACTTCCCATTTAATGGCTTTGAAAGTCACGTTGACTGTGCCTTTATTTTAGTGGAGGAAATAAAGCTCTGAGCTGTTTCTTTTCTTGAGAGTGATTGATTCATTCTTCAAGAAATAATTAAAATTAAGACTTTTCCTCCACACCCCCACATAGTAGGACCTTTTGCTTATAAAAGGCTTGTGATGTAAGTGTTCTAACTGAAACGTAGTGGCTTTTTGTGAACCTTAAATCAACATTATAGCTAATCTAACATTCTCATTGGTGTTGTGATTAATTCTTTATTAAAGTGGAAAAAGGAATCTATTGTAAATTCTTTGAAGGTGAGTGAGATTAAACTTGCTTCCTGCAGCACAGCTCCATGGGGGGATTTTTAGTGTATTTACTGTTTATGCAACCAAGGGGTGGTAATTGTGGGCAGCAAATGAAATTACCCTTTAGCTATTGGATCTGCAAAGCAGATGGTTCATAGATACTGTGTAGGTTGTATAATTAGCCAGCCCATATTGTTTGTTGAATTCTTAAACAGGAGTTGAGGGCGCCAGGTCCCTGTTCCCTTATGAGTGAGGTACATCCCCGTGTTACGTGCGAAAGCTCCAGGGGGATTCACTTGTCTGGAGAGTACTTGAGCTAGTTGGCAGCAGAACAACATGCAGCAAGAGCAGCTCTGCACAGCATCAGTTTGGGCCAGTAAATGTCCCTAGCTTAGCTGAAACCATCTCCAGAGGCAGCAGGAGCAAGAGGGAGAATGTCCTGGAGGAGATCTTGCTCTAGGCAAGATGGTAGGAGCCATTTTTCCAGTGCCAGGCAGGGTAAGAAGTAGCAGAGATCTGGGGAGCAGGTGAGGAAAGGGAGGAGCTGGACTGTGTGGCGCCAGATACTGCTTTTCCTCAAATGAGGTTCAGCTGTAAGGTAATGGGAAGAAGCATTAGAAAAATCCTGGATTTCTGTTTGTTTGTGTGGGTATAAAAAGCTTTTCCTCTTTCTTTACCTTGTTGACAAAACCTCATGGCACACAAGTGGTGTGGAAAGCCTTAGGCTATCACCTGTGCTATACTTTTAATATTTTTAAATAAATGTACTCAAAAGCATTTGCATTACACATGTTCAATAGAAAACCTCTGTATCTTAATTTGCCTTAAGTGATTTTGCTGACGCCATCTCCGCTAGCAATGTAAGAACAGGAGGGTTTCCAGTGTGCTGTGGGTGTCTGTCCCCTTCCTGCCCAGGAAGGCAGTGGCAGGCAGTGCATCCTATGTGCTCCTGAAGGAAATCCTTCCAGTTCCAGTAAGGTGTTCTTCATTGTCTTGTGCTGGCAGAATTTACTGTATAACATGTGGACCAGGTTTCGTGCAGTTGACATCTGGAGGGTAGACCTATAAAAACCAATACAAATCACTGATCTCTGTAACAATTTCAGACAAATAACTCACTGACTCCTATGTCACTGTGTCATGCTCAAGAAAGGAGTGTTTAATATCTCTCACAAAAATGAAACCAAGATGTTGTAGGTGTTGGAATGGATTGCAAGGCTTCTGGAGTGTTAACTGAGGAAAATCTGTGTAGAGAAGCCTTTGCGTGTCACTGCTCACAGATTGTCTGCTGCAGATTCCTACTCAAGTCTGGTTTTTAAAGGTAAATAGGGAGGCAGATCTCAAAAAGAGTTTATTTTTTTTTGCCTGCTTTTTTCTTTAAAAACAAAATTGCCAGGTTTTGTTACTAAGAAGTAAGACAAGAGTTTCAAAATGACAGCATATCGTGAAAGGAGATTCCACTGGTGCTGTCACACTGCCTGAACCCCAAACTGATGTGCCCTTTTGTGAAGTAGAGGGAAATCCACGCTCCATAGAACTTACAGACAAAAAGGCAAAATTTAATCAGAATGATGAAACAAGTGGAGGAGAAGAGGTCAAGCACATGACTTTTTGCAGTACCTGCTTTCTTCTTCCAGGGTGCTTGTGATCTGGGAGCAATGTTGAGTTGTTGGTCTGTATGATTTGATACAGTCTTAATCAAAGATACACTAGCAGAATTTGCCATCTGTTGCTGCTCTATGTTCCTCACATCAAGCTTTGTCCTCATAAAACTAATATAATGAAAATGACTGGTACAGTGTTTTAGCTCAAATGGGAAGTATTGACATGTGAGGTGATTGATACAGGACATCACTTGTTTCTGGAATATTGTTTTCATTCCAAACAAGAAATTAAAAATCCTTGACCCCAAACATTTCAGATGGGCTCACAGATCTGAGAGGTATCTGTTTTTTCCATGCTATTGGGATTATTGAATAAGAAAGTTACTAGGTTTTCTTTTGTAAGTTCTGCCGTTGTTTCTTAGCAAAAATTGTAGCAAGAGCAATACATTGAGATGTCACTGTAATTAAACATGTTCTTTTCCAGAAGATACTTTTTAAAATAATTGTTTCAAATTCTTTACAGACTAGAAAGACTGACACAAAAATGTACAGTGGTTCAAAGACTTGAACTTTTTAAAGCAGGTTCTGAAGTTCTGGTGGAGAGCACTGCCTATTGTGGGATGCTTTTTTGTTCAGGCTGCTGAAATCAGTCTTCCAATGCTGGCAGTCTTGTTTCATGATATTGTGGAACATGGAGGTTATTAAGCAACACAAAATTCACCAGTGTACTGACACTGAAATTAAAATTTAAAAAATCCCAACCAAAAAAAAACATGACACAAAACCCAGCAGCAGCAAAACTCGAACTGAACCACAAAACATCCCACCCCAAAGATATTCAGTAGCTGAACATATGTCCAAGTAGCAAGGCAGACTGAAAACAGGAATCAGACTTATCTGGTGAGCTGCTGAGTTTTACTCAGCCCTGAGTGCTTGGAAAGGAGCAGGAAGACAGTGTCCTTCAGTCAGTTGCTCCTGCTCCAACAAAGTCTGAAAGTTTACTCCCACAGTGTGGGAAGGTAATTGTTATGAAACTTAATACGTGTATCGGTATTCAGAATTACTAGATTGTTTATATCTGTGTTACTGGAGTGGATGTAGCAGAAGATACCTGAAATCACAGCATGCATGCTTTTAGGAAGCCTGCAGTCCATTTGGTTTAGAAAGCCTTGCCTTATTTTAATTGGATCAAATGGCTATTTTAGTGATGTAGCTCACTATTATTTTATATTGTATTATTAAATTTTCTGGTATAACTAGTATATGGGTTCATTCTATAATATAAATGTTTATTGATATATTTTAGAAGGACTGAAATTTAAATTCAAAAAGGAAGGTACAAGTTTGTGTTTTGTTTTAGATAGCAAAGATAACTCAAGTTTTTGCAAATCTTCCAAAGTTTTCCTTTGGTTTCTCTTCATCTCAGGGTACCATAGGCATCACATTACAACACAAAAATACTTTGCTGTGATAATATTCCAGATAATTTTTAGTATAGGAAGTTGAAAATAATGCTTTATGTATAGCATTGCAAACTGTGTGGTGTTATTTTCACATGTTCAGATGTTAACAGTTTCAATAAGACCACCTGGTTAAAAGCTTATTTATTAGTTACTTAGCTCTATGTGCACATCTTTACAGATTAAAATGGTCAAGTGAAAGTATCAGGTTGGTAGACTAGTTAATTTATCTGCAACTTTAGTGTCAGGATGGATCAATGCAAGTACTAAAATGATTGTACTGTCACCAAAAGTTAACATTTCTGCAGCAGGTTGCTCTAAATTGCTGTTTTGGTTGCTTTACAGAACACCTGTGAGTCCTCAACTTCTCAGGGTTTGTTGGGGCTTTTTTCCCTGGTATTTACTGCTTCATGTTTTTCTGAATTGATTGTTCTCAAACTTGCAAGTTAAGATGGAGTGTTGTGAAAACAAAGTCTCTTGCTGTGCAGATGCTTGCTGTGTTTTGAGGCATACACATTATCTCTTCCTTGTGAATGGAAGCTGATGTTGGTCATGCTTTAGAAGACTGTCACTCTATGAAAGTATAGGCAGCAGCTCCTCCCGTCGCATTTGGTCACAGGAGCAGCAGCTCAGGAATACTCCGTCTTGCATTCTTTTACTGGAATAGACTTCTTTTTTCTTACAAAATCAAGAACTATTAACACTGAGTGGGTAACTTCTTCAGTATTTTGTGCTTCTCTTGGAGCTAGTAATTGGTTCTGCGTGGCCCCAAGCGAAGCTTTTCCCC
>NW_009953793.1:1012871-1022740 GCF_000747805.2 Chaetura pelagica
ATTCCTGTCTGCGCGGTGAGCACCCGCCTGCCTGCTCAGGCTTTTCTTGCAACATATTTGACGTGTCTGTCTCACTTCCAAGTCTTTAGATGGGCAAAGCTAAACATGTTGCAGGAAGGGGAGACAGGATGTCTTTGTGCATGCACCCTGGTTCTGCTCTTTCACTCCTTGCCCAGGTTATCACAGAGGTGGCTTAGCCTCTGTCTCCTAACTCGGAACTAGCCTGGTGCTGACCAGAGTGATCTGCATGTTGCACAGAACTATAGCCAGGCTACAGATTTTTATCTTAGGTGCAAAAATGCCTTTTAGTTCTAGAAATTCAGGTGTGGTGTGTCCTCTTCCCCCCAGTATGAATAGATAATGAGTGAAACATCTGCAACATTCATTACCTGAGTAACCCCTGGCTACCTTGGTTTTGCTTCCTTGTTTTTAATGCAGTAAATAATCTGTCCTATAGTGCGTGGAGTGAGCAGCTGTCTTTACAATAGCATTGGTGACTTGGGTTTCCTTTCAAAGAGCCTGGCTGATGGACAGCTTTGTGTGCTCCAAAGTTTAGACTTCTTACCCATTTGGTTTTTTTAATATGGGTGTGAAAAAGTTTAGTGTGATGTTTTCATGACGTAATGTGTTAAATCTGTAAAATTTATGACTTCATAGGCATACAAGCACCAACTGTGCCCTTTCAGTTTTGAGTGCACTTTAACTTTCTGCCCAGCTTTTCCTTGTTTGGTGTAATTAATCTTGACCAGTACATGGAGGTGGGCCTAGTAACACCAAATTACATAGTGCTCATGTCTGACTTCCTTTTTGCCTTTTTTATTTCTAAGTGTGTATTAGGAGATGCAGTGACTGTGCCTCTCAACTGGCCAATGTCAAGATCAGTTCTCCATCTAGGTGACAGAATTTGTGGCTGTCAGACTTTCTGCAGTATAGGATTTGTGTGTTGGTTTGTATGTTATCTTCAAATAGCACGGTGGACAGGGGGCATACAACATCCTTTGCAAGTAAGCTATCATTTCTCATGACACAACCACAACTGAGTAGATTTTCTCCTGTGCTGCTTCCTTGGGATTGGTTAGAGTGGCTCTGGCCTCAACCACCCTGACTAATTCTAAACTGAACAGGTGGGCTTAGATCCTCATTTAATCCCAGGTGAATTTAAACAAAATGGGAAGTATAAGATTAGCTGGAACTACTTGTTTTCAAATACCAACTTGTACCTTTAAACATGGTGGAACATGAATGTGTGATTCTAAACATCCTGTGGATGTCCAGGTCTACTTGGCATTGTTAGAGTGCTGTGGGTGGATGCTAAATGTAGTAATAGCTTTGATTATTAATAAGTTCATCTGCTGCATGAAGGTAGTTGTGTATATTTTATTCAAGAGCCCTAATTGAAATGTCCCTACCACAGAAGGAAAGCAAGCAAATCACCTTGATCTGACCTCAAAGTTTTCCAGCTGCAAAGAAGCCAGCAGGATATGAATCAAAACAATCCTGACTGTAAACACATCCCAGAGCAGTGAGCTACTTTCTACTCTTTTGGCTGTGTGATGGAAGTAGTTTAACTTTCCTTATTCTAGACATGATTTTATTTGTATACCAATGTGTCCTTTTGCCATAAGAAAAAAACAAATTTGGTTTACCAATATGCTAGGAATTCACTCTAAGGACTCTTAACTGCAGTTACAACAGTGAAGGAAATAGCCACCAATAAATCAATTCTCAAGAAATGTATTCAGGATGGGTTTTTTTCACTTTTCTAAGATGTTCCTTACAATGAGATATTTCCTAATTTATATTTATAGAGATAAATTTCTCTACTGTTATTTGAGACCTATTCAATCTTCTCTCAAATGTCTACTTATCCTCATTTTACCCCCAAGTATTCACTGAAAACAGTATCTCCTTAGTCACTGTTTCATAAGGTTCCTGCCTGTCAAGAAGGAGAGTTTGGTGCCTTCATCATCATGACAGCCTTTGAATTCAGTCAGACCAGCACAGCCAGCTGAAAATGTGAGAAACAAGGCCTGTGCCAGGCACTAGGCTAACTTTTATTTCATAATAATGCAGCAACACTTCAGTATCTCTGCTGGAAGTATATTTTTTATGTATTCTACAGTGGCATGTACTATTACTGTGGCCATTTCAGAGGAACCACTAGTGAGTCCTTATTCTTCTTACCAGCCACTTCTTTGTGGTGACCTTATTGTCTGCTACAGAAACTTTCAGAGCAGCAAGTTTTAATTCCTTAAAGTCTTCCATAGTAGCATACCTGCTTGATGCCCCAAGCCCTTCTTGCCTGCCAAAGCCCCCTCAATTTTGGAAGGCATATGAATGCCAGTTGCTATATATGGTCAGAAGGGAATTCCTAATGGAAAAACTTCTTTCCAGATGGAGTTTCTCATTGATGCTACTTCTTTGTCTTCCTTCCCATAAACAGGCTGAATATATAATCATGATCTTTTGAAAATAGAGACTGTGTATTCTATATCTTAGGTACCTGGTGAGGTATCACCCGAGTGTGTTTTCTCTACAGGCAACTGTTTTTGTTACTCTTGGCATTTCTTTGCTGCTTTAGCAAGTCTTGTTTGGCTTGGTTGTCTCTGCAACTTTCATAATAATTCCTTTATTATTTGACTTGGAAAGCAGTAGTTCTCCAAATTAATGGATGTGTAGATTTCTCCTCGCACCTTAGGGTGCTCTGCTTTTCCACTTGTATATCTTTTCAAGTAGATATGCTTCCCAGGTAAATAATGCTTTGTTGGCTTGAGTGTACAATGTATGCTTCCATGTGTCATCCCTTCCACTGTTTTGGAAAAGTCCAGGTTTGTTTGGTAGCACCAGCATGGGGCAGCTCCACTGAATTCAGCTGGTTGCTTTCACCTTGTTGTTTTCTGTTTTGTAAGATTTGTTCTTTTCAAACAGATGACTTCAGTTACAGGTCAGGCTCCTTAAATTATCCTTCCATTTAAAATTTAAATTAGTACGTAACAATGTGGTCCACAGCTATTCTGACAACAGATTTTTTTCCTGTTCTTTTAGGCTTGAGTTTGAGTTAGTGATCTTTATTGCTGGTTTAATTCATCTTTCTTCAATGTATCCATTAAATTAAGACCTGTGCCAAATCATTGTGATGATTATTCATGCATCAGTCAATGGCTGGAAAAGTTAGGTCTTATAGGACCAGTTTTCCAGTGGTGTTTCTAACAGCTTCCACTCCAAATAGCTGCACTACTGGCAGCTATGTCTTCTCTGCTGTTGGAGAGTCACTAAAAGGCATGAGTGATCATGCTATAAGCTGTCTCCATTTTCACATGAAGGAATGCCAGTTACAGAAATGTGTCCAGAGAGATGACTTCTCCCTGAAACTGAAAGCTGGTAACATGACTGTTTCTATCTTTTGAATCTTACTTTGGTTAGTGGATCTTACCATCACTGATGAATTAAATTTATAACTATAATCAATTGAAAGCATCGCAAAAGTCAGTGAAGACACTGAATCAATAGTTTATTGAGAAAGAAATGGTTTCTTTGGCTGAAAGTTTGTAGCTTTGAGCATGCTGTACTTGGCGTGGTGCCAAGCCTTGTCATCTTTGCAAATAGGTCATCAGTGAGGTTAAATCATCAGTTCTTTGGAACTCGGTGTGGAACCTGATATTCATATTGCCATTCCAGTAAGTAAAGAGTTCTACTTTCATGAAGACTTCTTTGGGGATGAGAAGGTCTGAAGCCTCGGGCCACCCCTGTCAGGTGTCAGTTGGTGAGAAGTGTGGAACAAGTAGCCAACCTAGTGTCAGAGCTCTGTCCTGTGCCAGGTGTAGTACGTTTCCCTTCCTTTATATGCTTTCTGTTTCTAATTCCTGTTGAGGATAGGAGTGGTGGTGGCCTTGGTTTTTGAACTTGGAAGTTCAAGCTGTCCCCTTAGGGATGAGGGCTGCTCCCTGGCCTGAGTCCCAGCCTGGGAGATGGGCCCTTCCTGGGCCCTTCCCGGGGCTGCGGGAGCCGTGCCCGGTGGGCAGGACAGTGCTCTGGGAGCAGCCCAGGGCTGTCACCCTCCTGTCACCCTGTGTCCCCATGGCAGGCTGGCCTGGGGACGCCCCTGCTCCAGGGCAGCACCCAGGGCATCCATTCACCCCGCTTCAGCTGCAGGTACGTGCTGCCTGCAAGGGGACCGACAATGACAGGTTAAGGCTTGTTCCATCTCGCTGACAGTGTTGCTGGGCACATCCTTCCTGTGGCTCAGCGAGAGGATGCTGGCAAGCAGCAACAGCTCCTGTGTTAAAACCAGGTAAAAATGGGACCAGGCAGTGAGTGTTTACCTTGCTGTACTTGGGCATGTTGATCCAAAGCCTGTGTTAATAGCCTTGCTGACGTCTACTTTTAAAACATAAAAACAGATTTTAAGTGTTCATCAGAAGGTGTGTTGAGAGTTGTTTGGAGTTAACCAGCAGCATCACTGTGGAGAAGCAAATTGCAAACTGTATTTGCCATTGTAAGGAAGAAACGTCCTTAAAAATGTTATTTGAAGAAATCATTAGATGCAGACATTTTTAATTAAGTTTTTATTGTGCTTTTTTTGACAAAAGGAGTTGAGTGTTACAGACTGAGAAGTGTAAGGTACTTTTTAAGCATATTTTTGCCCCTTGTTTGCCGGGCATAATAACATGGGCTCTGGCATCTGCAGCTTTACCTGCCTCTGTGCTCAAAGCTAGAATTGAACTCATAGAGAAAGAGCCAGACAAGCTTTAAAAGAAAATGAAAAAAGCAGTTAAACTCTTTGTCAAACCTCCTTTGTGCCCTTGTGGAAAAACTCCATTTGAAAGTTTTCAGATTTGAAGTGGTGTCTCTCAAATACAATGGCAAAAAATGCAATTAGGTATCGAGTTAATGTTGGTAATTTATCCTGCTGTCTGTGATACTGAAAACTAGCACATTACTTAAAGCACCTTGCTGAAATGTTTAATTTGTAGATAGCATAAATAATATGTGTAACAAATATTTTCAATTCCTGGGGTATATTAATAGTTATTTGTTACTTGTTACTTGTCGATTCATCTCTTTCGAATGGGGCTGGTTATGGTACTTTATTCTACTGAAGGGCTTGGGAGCTTTCTTTGCTTGGGGTGCTTTGTGCCTGGTGCTCAGCTGCTTCTTCTCACTTTACAGTGCTCAGGAAGTTAAGTTCAATATCAGCTATCTGAAATTGTATGTATTTTTATGAATCTGAAGTAAGACATTCTAAAAAAGGAAAGATGTGTCTCTAACTACAATTACTATTTAAGCAATACACAAAGTAGCAATCCTGCAAGTTCTGGAAGTGCATTCTTTTCTGCTGTTGTCATCCATGAGTATATTTCCTGAGTTGTTATATTGACATTTTCCTGGATTTGCACAGTGCAAGCAACAGCAGGCTTTCTCTTTTGAAAGTGGAAATCCCCTAAAACAGTAATTAATTGTTGACGGTTTTTAAGACTTAAGTTTGCACAATTTTTCAACTACTTATTGTTATTGAGAGGATTTGCTTTTGATAGCTGTGTTTTAAACCCCTCATCTTGAGCTTTATGATGAAACACAGTGAACATAACTGATTTAGTCCATAACTTTTCTGGTGGCAGAGTTGCTTATTTAAATGTATCAGTATTAATTTTCAGGTATATCTAAGTCATCATAACTGTGAGCCTTTAATTCTTTCTGTTATTGGTAGTTAGGAAAAGGCCTAAAAAATAAAGTTTGTGTGAATCTGTAAGAGAGGTGGAGAAGCCCAGTATCCCATTTAGAACAGACAGAAACACTTAAATAATTAATGTCATTGATATTGTCTGATACCTAGCAAAAAGATAGCAGCAGCTTTTAAATATTATTCTTGATTATTGCTTTGTCTTTCCTGTAGTCACTTCAGTATTTCAGCTGTTTCCACTTTTCCCCATAGTCTCAGTTTTGTATCCAAACACAGGCAACCCAAAATTTGTATAGCTTTGGGTGTGCTCTTGGGACTCTTCAACTGACCTGACTTGACCCTGGCTGCACAAACCTGGGTGTACCTCTGGAGCTGAGGACTGGGAAGGCTGTGCATTTCACTGCACTGGAAAGTGGAAAATAACCAGGAGTGATAAATGAGGGATCTTCCCCTCTTTCTTTGTCACAGGAAAGTGATTTGATTACAGGCATCCCAGCTTCATGTTGTTTTCCACAGAGCTGTTATCTTCTGTACTTCTTTTGCTCCTGCTTCAGTGCTGGACTTGTGTGGTCATTGTAGGCTGGGGGAATGTGAGGGCAGGCAAGGCAAGGAAATCGGTGAGTATTGCTGGGGTGGATAGACAGGCTTCAAAGGTGAATCTGAGTTGGGATCAGCTGCTTTTAGTGTTTGTGATCCCAGGGGTGGGCAGTGCCTGGGCAGAACCCCACATCAAGCCTTCTTTCCATGCAAGCTAACTACTACTTTGATTGCAACTTTCCAACAAGTTACAGTGGTTACCTCTTTTCCCCCACGGTGTTTTCACCTGTGCTATCTAGGCTACTTGTCAAAAGGCCACGTGGCAGTGTCAAAAGCTTTACATTCAAGATGTATTTCTTCTAGTGCTCTCATCATGGAACAAAAATAGGTAGATTTTATATGATCTGCTCTTGACAAATCTGCACTTTTTCTCAACACTTGAAGTTCTAATGCCTACATGACAGCCCGTGTCTGGTTTTGGCGTGTTTAATTTTCCCTGCTCAGAAATTACAATTATAATAGAGTATGGGGCAGACAATTAAAAGGTAGCAATAAGAGTGATGTTGTGACAGATATTTGAGATTCCTTTCAGACTTTGAGCTTTTAAAATACATTTGAGTAATGTTTTCAGTTTCTCAGGAGCTGAGGAAGGAAAGCTATCTAAATTGTGTCTCCAACTGCTCAACTTTGATGCAAAATATTGCCATCTCATGACAAAATTGTATGACAATGGAAGGTTTTACTGGGAGAAATTTGTTTTGCTGAGAGAAGAAAATCACATCTTAGCATCATTGCAGAGCACATGAAGCTGCAGTGCTTCCACACAACAGGAGGCCTGTGAACGCTGGTCAGAGTTGCTGCTTAAGTGAGCATCAGGAGAAAACCTGAAATGTTTGCCTTCAGTCAGTATTTCTTTCTTGACCATTTCCACGCTTTATCTTATTCTTTCCGTGTACAGTTTTCTATCCCTCTGAATTTCCTTGTTCCTATATACTGAATTGCCTACATTTTGTACCATGGGCATCTATTTCAGAGTTTGATTAAAAATATTGACTTTAATGTACCATGAACCTGGCTTTTTTACCTTAGAAAAGACTTCTGCAAAAAGTCCTCATGCCTGCCTAGCCAAACATTTTAACCTAAATGTGTCCTAGTGTTAGAGTTGTGCTTCTGTCATCCCTGCTGAGGGAAGGCTGGTGGTTCCCTTTCACAGGAACAGTTCACATAATTTTGTATTTATCAACAGCAGCTCATTCACACTGCTTTATGGTTTTCCTCAAGTTACTCTGTCTTTGATCTCTAAATGTCACTTGTATATGTTGGTGTTTCACAGCTCTTCATCTCTTTATGGAGCTTTCATGAAATACTGAATTATCTCTAGAGTTATAAGTACTTAAAGTGTTTAAGGGGTAACAAAGTCAAATATACCTCTGAAAAATAATACCAGTGATACCTTTTTTTTTGTTTTTTGAGAGAAGAGAGAACTGATTAAGTATTAGTAATTTTGTCCTTAAAAGCCAGATGCATGTTGCATAATTCACATGGAGTTTGCTACTACATGCAATGTTTTTTAGCTTCTTGCTTGGAGAACAGAGGAAGAGGGAGCTCCATTTTCTTCAATATACAAGTTTGCATGTAGTCAGTTCATAGCTGCAAGTTTCTGCTGTGCAATTCTGTTTCAGAGCAAAATGAAAAGTAAACTACAGTTTAGCAATTGATAAAAGTGAATTTTAGTAAAACCTTTTGCTAATCCATAGCCATGTTTATTAGAGAACAGTGGTATTCTCCAGTCTGTCTTCATGGTATGCAAGAATTTGGCATTTCTGTAGTAGTCATTTGAGCAGGAACAACTATGGGATGCATTAAATAACTTATAAATGTATCCTGAATAAAAGCAGAAGTTACAGCATGATCAGTTTCTAAATTTTGCAAGGGCATGGTTGGATTTTTCTCCCTGCTAAACCAAATTTAAGCTGCTGCCCATTGGTGACTCATTGGTGAACCACAGTTCTCAGAGCAGAGATGGAGACTGCAGTGTCAGTACAAACATGCAAGTCTGTGCTCTAAGTGTAATCACAACCCTGACCCAGTCTGGTTGTTTTATTTGAAGGCAGGATGCAACAAGGGGTTGGTAGTGTCTAGCTCCAGACCATTTCAGTGACACACCTTGTACCACATCCCTCAGAAACTTGTACTGGCAAAACAGGGGGAGCTGTGGAAGTCTAACTCTTCAGCTGTCTTTCAAATTTGTTGTTGTAGCTGTTCATTTTCATAATTGGGAAAATAGTTTATGTAATAACTTTTTTCCCCAGTATACTATATGACAGAATTGAGAAGCATAACTCTATAAATGCATATAAATTAAATTTGGTTTTGTAATGCTTCCAGTTAGATATATCTGCCTACAGTTATTGTTAGACATAAGGCACACTAATGTATAGAGTAGTACTTCAGTAATCGCTTTGCAAGACTAGGAGAAAATGTAAGTGGAAACTGAATAATACCTGTAGCTATTGTTTTGATTGGTAGTGTTTATATCTTAAAATTATTCTCAGTTTAACTCCCATTTGCTTATTTAAGGAGTTTTCAAGTGGGAGGTTGAAAAGGGTCAGTTGGGAGCTCCTGCACTTTGCAGGCACTTGGTAGCAGTACTGCACAGTGTGCCTGCACTGCAGCTGCATGGCTGTCACAGTTTTTAAGTTATGTTGTTCTGTGACATTCATTCTGAATTACTTCATACCCTAAATTAGTTGAGAATATTCCAACACCAAGCTAAGAATTTATCCTTCTATGAATGGTTGCATGAATAATTGGTGAATGTCTTTGTCACCTGACAGTCTGTGTGGAAAATCTAAAAGCCTTCTGTGATGCTGCCATGCCTCCTCCCTCCCAGTCTGCACTGGAATAAGGCTGAACTTATCCCTGGAGAAAAATCTGTTTGCTTGCTAGTCTGCAGAGCTGGTTTTGAGCACCGTGCCCTGTCGTAAATGGCAGTGTATTCAGGCACCTTGGCAGAATAGAGTGATACAGGCTTGGGATGGTTCAAAGGGAAGTTTTGGGGTCTGTTGTTTGTCTTTTCTTTAGGGCATGGAAGCTTGCTGACTTACACTACTGAAAACTGTTATTTCTTGCAAATTAGCTGGTGGTACTTCATGTGTTTGTGAAGCGTGAACCTCTCCAGACATCTCCAGATGAGAAAGATTCTTCGTTTTTTCAAGGTGAGCTACCAATGGTGCCTCAGGCCTTGAAGGAGATGATTGTAAATATGCCTGTATTCAAAATGGTTGTCCTCTGTACCTGCCTGATCTCTTCTGGTGAATGGTTATTTTGAAAGCTATTAAAATATTAATCTTTTGAGCATGTTATGACTGGATGTTTGCAGATGTAGGATCTTGCCTGCTCACTAGAGTGGAGTTAAAGTATGTAGCCATGGGCCAGAAAAGCCCAGACAAAACCTCTGCCTTGTATTGGGGGTTGTAACAAATACATGCTTATCCAAAAGCTTGGGTAAAAACGTTCACATTTTAAAAAGGACATAGCACTAGATAGCTTGTGAACCTGCATGTATTAAAAAAAAAAAAAAAAAAAAAAAAAAAAAAAGGAAAAAAATGGTCCTAAAAAAAAAAAAAAGGGGGGGGGAGAGGGGGGAAGG
>NW_009953793.1:1022866-1058565 GCF_000747805.2 Chaetura pelagica
AAAAAAAAAAAAAAAAAAAAAAAAAAAAAAAGAGGAAAAAATGTGTCCTAAAAAAGAATAAAGGGTTGAGGAAGATGGTGAATGTAGCAGTAGGATAGCTGAACGCATTTCTCAGGCAGAGTATCAGTTACATGGAGTTTTCCTTTGTAGCCTGTGCAGGTACATTTTTCTATCCTGTCATTATAGAAGTAAATTTCTTGCATGTTTTAATCAGATAATATATTTTATTTCCCTGATTTCATCCTTAAGTCCATGTGAACAAAACTGATGCACTACTGATGTCCATTAAGAGAAGTTGTATCTTAACAGAATGTTTAGCCTATAGCGTCATGTTTGAAATGTCTTGTCTTACTGCATCTGGAAATTCTGAAACCTATTATTCAGGAAAATGTTTGAGCAGTCTTTTACTTAATCCAGTTTTAATTGCTTGCACCATCTTTGCAGGTTTGTCATCTGCTGTCTTTTCATCCAAACACATGACTGCTGGCTGGCAGACATAATACAGGGTCTGTCTTGGTTCAGTCACTTGGTTGTACAAAGCTTGGAAATGTAAATCACTGCCTAATTTGTAGGTGAGCAACACTGTCCTTGTAGCAGAATGGAGCTAATTGGAGCTACTCAAACCTAGAATTGTACTGACATGTCTATGAAGTAACTCAAAAAATCAGATAAATTTTAATCATGTCTTAATCTAAAAACTGTAGAACTGTAGTAAGTCTTGTTTTTGTTTTGACTTCTACATTTACTGTAAAGGATGATACAACAAGAATCTTGGACAGCTGAGGTCTGCCTCTTGCTTATGTGTAGATTTGTAAGAATAACGTAATCGTAAATAAATATCATGTCAGTGTCCCAGCAAGTTGATTTTAGCTTATTGGAGCTTTTTTCTTCAGTACTAATGAGAATTGCTCTGATGTCCTTGGTGATTTACTCCTGTAGATCAGGAGTTAATCTTGAGTTAATCTTGTAGCTAGATAAATATGAGGACTTTTACGGATGAGATGCTGTTTGTTTTTCTCATGTTTCCCTCATGGAATAGGTAGTCTATCCTAGTGACATCATAAATAAGAATTAAATTACTTCTTCGGTATTAATTACTCTGGTGACTTTTGTTACTGGCTGCAGGTCAGCAATGGAAGGCTCAGAAAGGTGGGGTGAAAATTTGGAAGAATCACCTGTGTAAGGAAGGGAGGAGGAATGTGAAGGGAAGTGAATAAGAGGCTGTGGAAAACACATCTCTTCTTGCAAGAGCCCTGGAAGGTCAGGGTTCTCCTTGGGCCTGTGCTACAAAGAGAGGGACTATTTGGGTATCCCCAAGAAAATACCAGGAGAGGCAGTGAAAGGTGGGGAGAAGAGACTAATGGGGATGAAGAGTTAAAGCATGGATTTCTACACTGAATTTAGTGGTTTCTCATATTCCCTCTCTCCTTCTCAACTGTGGATCCTTGTTCCTTCCTTGCGTCAGTGGCTGTAGGGCTGCAAGATCGGCCGGTTCAGAAAAGTACACCCCCACCCTGCCCAAAAGAGGCAAAGCTTTGTGTCAGCTGAACTCACTGAACCTATTTGCTTTGCAGCTGTTTGATCATTTGATCAGACACAAAAGAAAGCATTACCCAGCTTGGCACCCTACAGCCTCACTGCATGCTTGGAGGCCCAGTGTGAAAGCCAGGATTGGCAAGCTGCTAAAGGAAAGGGTGAATCTGCCCCATCATCAGTGCTGGGGTGCCAAGAAGTCTGCTGGTTTGTACAAATGGAGAACATCTGGGAGGGCTGTAGGAGTTGGTGCTTTTGTGTGCTAGATGTAAACAAGCTAATTGTGCATAGTGGAGGCCATAGGTATCCTCTGAAGAGACAGTTCAAGTGGCTGTTTAAATGTGGTTTACTCAAGCAAATCCCCACAGTTGTGAGAAGAGATGGTCTCTGCAGTAGGCTTGGGTTGAAGGCCGGATCTGATGGCTTGTTTTGCTCTGACCTGGGGAACTGCAGGGCTTTGGGAAAGCATCTCTGAGACTCCAAAGTAGAGAGGATGGAAAAGCCACTATTTTCAGAATTATTGTAGGGTATTTCAGACTAGAGCGTTCGAATTGAACAGCTTTATTTCCCTTGCACACTTGCATCCAGTTTGAAAATGCAAATACAGGCCAACGTAGAGCTAGATTGTCACTGTTTCTGTTCTCTTAGATAGACAATTTCAAAGTTTAGAATAGGTGTTAAGAATTTTCTCAGACATGCTACAAGATGAAGCATATAACATTTTTTTCTGAAAAATTATTTAAATGACTGAATAGACATTATTTTGATTAGATGCTCAGATCTACAGAAAATAGTAGCAAATTCTTATTGTTCTGAAGTCTACTGTTAATCTTCCCCAGAAGTTTCAAAGGATCTCACATTATACTTTTGAACTGTACTAGAACCATTGACACTATTCACAAACCTGGAATTCTGCAACATTCACCACGAGATCATCTCAGAACACTGAAGTCCTTCCATGTCCATACATTCTTTGCTATAGCAGACAACTTAAATCTGTAAAGTTTTCCCTCCTACTCAGGAACTTTCAGAAATGATGTGAATAAGGTATGCTGAAATGCAGTGCATAAAGCAGTAGAAGAGCAAAACATGTTTTCTGAGTTCTCAATGACTGCATAGGTCTCAGTGTCTTTAATGTGCAGGAGCAATCTGCGATAATTAAAGAGCTGGAGTACAGGGAAGCTTTAAGGTTGTTTAAGGCATTTATAAGTTGTACCTGTGTATACTGTCTGATTCATCCATGTGTAAGGTTTGTGGAAAGCAGCCCCACATTCATCCTGACTGCAGCTTAGTAGCTGTGATCCTGCAGTGAAGTGCTGTAGGGGATGGACAGGGAAAGGTGTAGGTACAAAGTTTCCCATTCTGGGTGAGATATCTCTGCTGGGTCATGAGATAGGAGGCAGGCAATGTAACTATGGACACAATTTTTGAGGGATGAAGTCTGGTTGCTTGTTTTCTAATAGTGAACTAGTTATCTATACCCAAAGTATGGATATAGTATGGCCAAAGGAGTGAGCAATGCAGCTCAGAAAGTCTCTTCAACCAGTAAATCCCAGTCTTGCGTAAGGCAGAAAGAGGTTTTCTTATTAACTCCTCAAGTTTTTCTCATACCTGATTTGAAGGCTCTCACATCTCCTGCATTTGGTATTTCCTCCTCCCGTGAGGTGAGACTCTAAGTTGACTTAGTTCCTTTCCTCAAACAGCATGCCTGAACAGAGGCACAGTGGTGAGGACAGGGTCCTCGGGCTGGGCTGCAGAGTGCGTCCAGGAACGCACGCGGGAGGTGGGAGTGAGTGAGCACACTCATTTGTGAGAGCTTAAGTATGTGCCTAAGTGTTTGTAGGATCAAAGCCAACAGTTGTCTGTGTTTGTGATTGTGAAATCAAGATTAGAAAATAAGTGACTTTTCCAAGAAATGTGTTAATTGAAAGAACACCAGTTAAAACAACTGCCTCTCTGGAAGGCTCTGGTGCTATAATTACACCTCTTAACACTGGGGTAGATGTACATTTAGCACTGACATCTTCATTAATAATTAATTTGATTTGTTTTCATCTGAGTGTTACTATTAAAGACAATACTGGATGTATTTTCTGTTCAGAGAAATTGCCATACCTTCCATCTAGTTTAGATGTACATTTTCTTGACTGGCTACAGAAGTGTCCTAGAGTTATGTTGAAGACTTATTTCACAGTGTTGGGGTGAGAAGAGACTGACAGATAAAATAATGGAAAAGACCAACTGAGATCTCACATCTGTTCTAATCATATTTTTGTAGCAGTTTTCAGTTGGTCTGGTGTTAAGCATTCGTTAAGACAATGCGCTTTGAAAGTGATCACTTACAAGGGTTTGGCACTATGTTTTTACAATAATTTGAGGCACATCATAGAAGCTTCAAAAAGTCAAGTTTGTTTTTTTTATAACAAAGTCTCTTGTTTGATGGAACAAATATTGCACTGATTTTGGTGTAAATGGTAGTTAAACCTTTGGAAAGAACTGGAAACTCGAAAGTATGACCATGATGGCATGTTGTACCAGTTTTGGCTGGGATAGAGTTGGGGTTTTTCACAGTGGCTCCCGTGGAGCAGTTGCTGGGTGTGTGACCAAGCAGGGCTGGTGGCACATGTTGGTCACAGCCTCCAGGCCTTGGCTGCTCCTCAACCTGCCCCACCAGCGAGCAGCCTGGGAGGCACAAGGCATTGGGCTCAGCAGAAGAGCTGGGTGAGAGGAGGAGGAAGGAGGGACGTGCAGAGTTGAGGCCTTTGCCTTCTCCAGCCACCGCTGCACATGGGGGAGCCCTGCTTTCCCAGACATGGCAGAACACCTGCCTGCTGAGGGGCAGCACTGGGCTGATTCCCTGTTTTGCTCTGCCTGGGCGTGCAGCTTTTGTTTTCTCTGTTCAACTGCCTTTATCTGAAGCCTCAGGTTTCACCCTTTTGCCCTTTGGTTCTCCTCTCCATCCCACTGTGGAATGTGTGAGTGGCTGCGTGTGGCTGAGCTGCCCACAATGCATCTAAATATTTAATTGATTTAAAGCAACAGACGTTCATAATTTTGCATAATTGAGAATTCATTGCTGCTTTTTTAAATTTCAAATATTGGCTTTTATTTATTGTACTGTAGTTTTGTGTTTCTTCCTTGGAAATCCCAAAGCACAGTGGACACTCCCAAGGTTACTGTGCAGGTGAAGGCATGTTGGGATGTACGGACAAGAAAGGAGCCCATTTTTGAAGGAAGCTCATGTGTAACTTGTGAGAGTTTTTGAGTTTTGGCCTTTTGATTACTTAGCAAATATTCTAGATGAAGGTAAAGCTTGACTGAGTAGTTTCATTACTTCATTATATGTTTGTAAATTTAACAGTCCATTTAGAAACCTGAAACACTCATTCTAGAAATAAAAGAATTCTAGAAAGTGGTTTTTAAAATCGGGTATGACCCAGGGAATCGTAACAAGAATTCTAAGATTCTTTAGGTTATTAGAGCTCGATGAAAGAGTTGAATTTCACAAGTAAAACATTAAAGGAATACCTTTTTATTTTCTAGAAATCTTTCTCTTTGACTTTGCAAAATCCTATAACTATTAGATCACTTTTTTTTTCACTTTCTTGAATGCTGTTTAACTTGCTCATGTAGAAACAAGGGTCCTTGAAGGTTTAGGTGTGTACCAGGGTTATGGTTCGTTTATAAAAATCTGTATGGCAGCCTTTGTATTTGCAAGCTTGAAATTATTAAAATGTTGCTTCAAAAGTGGCCAGGTATGGCTGGCTCTTCATTTTGTGGTACTTTGGAAGACACCTTGCATATCCTAGCACTTTACATTTATTTTC
Source organism: Chaetura pelagica (assembly GCF_000747805.2). NCBI lineage: Eukaryota > Metazoa > Chordata > Aves > Apodiformes > Apodidae > Chaetura > Chaetura pelagica. Next base: position 1,028,227 of record NW_009953793.1, read on the forward strand.
CAAGAGTAAGTTCTGTTCCGTTTGTAAGAGAGCCTCCTTGGTCTCCTTCAGAGTACCCACAGGCATTCAACACAGATGGAGATCAGCTGGGTGTGATAAAGTGACAGAGGAAGAAATGGTAGGGTTTTTTTTATGTTGTTAAAAAATCAGCTGAGTGTATGGCAGCTGCTCTGGTAGAGGTGGACCCCGGGTGCCCTGTGCCAGTCTCCTCAGCACCTTCCCCAGGGCCAGCTGGGGAGAGGTGAGGCTGGATGGGCAGGAAGGGCTCTGCTGGGCCTGAGGTGCTGTGTGTGTGGTGGGAGAGGAAGAAACGCCTACTCTGGGCTTAGTTATTTTAGGTCAGGAGTAGGACAGAGTGTGGCATAGTGTTGATGCTACCATGTTTGTGGTTTGGTCCTGTTGGAAGGTGAGGGAAAAAGGAAAAGGAATTGCTCTCTGTGTCACCAAACTAACGTGCTAGATTTCCCTCTGCAATCCTGATGCCAAAAAGTTGATTTGTGCAATTGTTTTTTCTTGCTCCAGAAGTTGAATGCAATATAAGGTGAGAACGGGCTGTTTGTACAGACTCTCCAGGTAACTGGGGGTCTCCCCGTGTCCCTGTGCCCTCGCTGAGGGGAGGAGGGGCCCTTCTCCAGCCAGCAGCTGGGCCCCAGGCTCTTGCTCTGGCGTGCTTTGGGAAGCAGCTTCTCTTGCTCCAGTTGCTGTGCTAGCAGCTGATGCGTGGCCAGGCTCTTGCACCATGTGTTACCCCTGTGACCACCCTTTTGCCTCTCATCACTCCTCGGTGTGGTTCCTCTGAAGCTGTGGCTGTCGTGGGACTGCACATCCACCGTGTTGCCAGGTCTGTCAGCAGGCTGGGCTGGTGTGGTTAGTACAGGCCACCTGCTCACTTGCTTGAAGGGGCTCAAAAGACTGGGCAAAAGTCACCCTCTCATGGAGCACATGCTGCTGTACAAGAAACAGAATGGAAGTACTTCTTATGTCACATCTCTGGTTCCTCTCACAGCCTGCTGCTTTGCCTGTATTCAGCCTGTGCTTGTACTGGCCCAAGAGTGAGTGATCCCATGGGGTGATTCCAGAAGAGATCCCTTGTGGGTCAACTCACCTGCTCTTCAGCCAGATCAGAAACATGCAGCTTTACAGCACAGCCAGTGCTCTTGCAGATTGACCAGTGTCTTTTTTAGGGTAGTGTGGGCTCAGCATTTAGAAGGCAGGTGGTGAGGGGATGGTTGTGGTTAAAATGGGTCAGGACTGACAGGTCTTACCATTCTGCTCCCAGCCTTGGAGCCTGTTTGCTGTGTAAGCTGCCCAGTGCTCTTTGTGAAATGAAGGGAAGGAAGCTGCTGTTCATATTTATCTCCTCTAGGAATACTGAGTTTGTTCTGAAAATCTAAAATGAAATATTGACTGCTTCTAAAGTAAGGCCTTATAAGCTTTATTTTCTTTTTTCTGAGGGAATTAAAGCATGGTAAACATGCAGAAGCTTCATTAATACCACCTCCTTGCTATTTTCAAAGTATTAAACACTTCATAACTGTTTGTAATATTGGCTAATAATCAGTTCTATAGTTAAAGTTATAAATTGCTTTTTTTTACATCTACTGGAAATGTTAGTGTGCTGCCTCCGCAATAATGAAGCTTGGGATTCTTGAACATTAATCCTGTTGGTCTTTCCATGCTATCCATAGCTCAGGGCAATTGGTTTAACTTTAGTGATTTAATTTCCTCTTTTGCAAAAGGAGCACTAGAAGCATTATTCCCATTAACTTTTTATTACCATAATTAGTCTCTTCTATGGTTTGGTCCTAACAGCAAAACATTCTGCTGTTACATGTCATTCTTCTATGCTAAAAACTGCATGTGGTAAACTTTTACTGATCCTCAGTGTTCTTAATGTTTAGCAAGAGTATTTTTCACACATCTTGGATTTTCAGCAAATGCTGCAAACTAGTGTTTTTTAAAATGATCTTTAAACATCATGTTGCCTGCTTGAATTTGCCCGGCCCTCATGTTCTGTAATACTGATTTCAATTTGTGAAGGTGAAGCACAGTAGTAGCAACATATGTTGTTATTAATAATACAAGGTTGTCTGCTAATTTGAGTAAGTTTGGAAATATTGTAGAAAAAATGTGCAAATTTGTAATCCTGAAAACTTGAATTTTAAGCATCACCAGCTCAAAATGTAAACTGTTTAAATATTTTTGTTGCAGGCAAAATGCCAGCCCCTGAGCAGACCCCGATGGTGGAGGAGGGGCTGCCACAGACAACACAGGAGCCTTCCACTGGCCCAGGCATGGAACCAGAGACAACTGCCACTACCATATTAGCTTCTGTAAAGGAACAGGTACATGCCTTGTTTTCAGAAATTTAGTAAGCGTAGTAGAGTTAACCATTGTCTTGTATAGCATTGCTGGAAAGAAACACTGTTTCTAAAATGTGTTGCCCAGTGTTAGTATGGTGCATTTTGTATATCAGAATGTTAGAATCTGACTATAAAGCATTCATTTAATTGCATCAAACAGAAGCATCATTATGGTGTTCTGTGTCCCTGGGAATGTATGCACTGTTGTAACTCAAACCTGAAATGCAGGTCTGTTGTTGAAAAAAGAAAAGCTAGTGTATGATGAATTGATGCAACATTGAGAACCAGTCCTTTTTGTACTTTCTGCCTAGTGGTGTACAGTGTTACACAGATTTGCACGTAAAGATTTGGTATGATTCATTGCATTTTGTTAAAGAACAAGTTTTAAACTGAGTTTGGTTTCAGTTATCAATACTAAGGTAGTAAATTATTTTAAGTGGGCAATGTGTTTATGGACATGTATCTTAGTGATAGTGTCTATAGGGAAAATAAAAATGTGTTTGGAATCAAGTTCAGCATTGATTTGTACAGATCTTTCAAGCAGAAAATTTGCAGTTTTACAAAGACACGTTCTAACTAAAATTTTTGCTTAAAGAACGCAGAAAATGTAGTTTGGCTTTCACTGTCAGAACTAGAAATAATGATTGTTGGTTTTGGCTTAATACATAAATTGTAACATCTGAATTTCAGAATAAATCTGCTTTGCTGTCTCTGTTTCAGAACTTATTTAGGATAAATCAGTACTCAATTCAGGATGTTAACTCTGTATGCAGACACTTGATGTATTAATTCTCATATATTGTCCTATATTAATATTTTTTAAAATGTGAGAATTGGATTATATCATCCTGATATCAACAGATTTTGTGCCTGCAGAACCTTGATTCTTAATTGAAAATTTTCTGCAGGATTATGAAATTTGGATCTCTGTTTTCACGCATAAATTAATAGTTTCCAAAGCATTTTAAAATGCTTGTAGCAACTCTAATAATTTCTTAGGGATACTAAAACTAATACTGAATCTTCAGATGTGCATGATGTGAATGCTGGGGGCTGTGAGAGATGAGTAATCACAGTTAAGCCATCTTGAGTCACTCCTCATCACCTCAGACAGTGGTTTGCCTTGTGCCATGCTAGCTTGTCACCAATGTCAATTAGAACTCATTTGCATAAAGTACATTTGTGGTGATTTTTAGTTGGTCCATTTAATTTTGCAGTTCACCAAGAACATGCTCATTCTAATACCTTAGCTGACAAGCAGCACTGCAATGAATGGCAGTGCTGTAATTGCTGGTGATCACCAGCCAGTGATCTTACGGCTGCGATTGCTGTCCAGAATTGCTTTTGTACAATAATGATTGCTTAAACTGAATATGCAATTATGACAGCATTGTGTGTATAGGTTGATACATAAGTATGCAGTAGAAAGGCATTTGTTAACGTTCCCTTTCCTACCCAAGAAATGTTCTTATTCTTAGGAAAAAAATGATAGTGGAATAATTCTTCATCTAAAAAGGGAGGTTAAAACTTCTTCCCCTTTCCATTCATGAAAAGAGCAGCAGATAATGTGAACTATTCAGTAGCTTAGTTCTGATGAAAGGAAAAAATAAAGTTAAAATTGTGTTTAATAGTCAGAGAAACAAATTTCTGACCTGTAGCCTAGCTTTAAAATGTATAGACACATTGGAATGAATACAGCAGGGAGGAAGATGTAAATTGCACTTCACTCCTTAAAATGATAACATGAAAGAATTAAGAGCTGAACTGTTGCTTTCTGGTATTTTTTCTGTTGATAATAATTATGGATACTGACATGTTCAACACCCTTCCTGTATGGCAGAAAGCCCAGAACAGAATATTTTCCAGTGCAGTTATTTACTTTATTAAGCTTGAACAGAAACTACTACGCTGTTTGCGATAGCCTAGCTTCCTTTGTACAGGGATCTGTGTTTGTAAGACAGAGTTGCCACACCTTAACTTTGCTGCCTCAGAAACACAGTTCAGAAAAAGCCTTCATTTTTGCCTGTCAAATTGTGTAAGATTTTAACTTAATAGAAACTTTAAAATTGCAACAGTAGTTCTGAAATAAATAGATTAATTAATTAAATGACTTTACACTTTGTGCCATAGGGGGGGCATAGACATGATTACACAAAAAGATGCACTAATTAGCCACTGAATCCTGCAAGCCACTTTAAATAAACTCTCCATTTGTTTCTTTTTCCTATGACCCCAGATCAGTTTAAAGCAACTTTTTTTACCGAACTAGAGTGTGTCCTCGGAACAGTCTCTCATTGAGATCAGACAGCTGTGTGCATGACCATTATATTTTAGGAAGGAAACATTTTTATTCACTTCTAGTGTTATAAAATAAGTGCAGATCAAGTGTAATCTGTGGAGAAATGTAGATGGCTACAGCTTTTTGTGTTTCTGACAAAGTTCGTTTTGTTTTAATGTGAAAACACATACCTAGTTAGTACAAATTATGCCACTACCACCACTGGTTTTAACTGGGGTAGGGGAGATAGTTTTTTTCACCAGATGAAGATACTGTTTGCAGATACAGTTGTGAATATACTTTAGGATGAAAATCAAAGGAAGGACTTACTTAGTGGTGTAAGTTGCATCTCTAATAGACAAATTAATTTTGAATGCAGGGGAAACCTGAAGGCTAACTGTAATGAAGCTGAAACACGTTTTGGCCTTTTTTTTTTTTCTTTTTGTGGCTTTGATGATGGGTTGTAGGCCTTTTGGGGCTTGTTTTTGTTTGGAGAGGGGCTTTGTTTTCTCTGGGTTAGTTTTGGAGGTAGGTTTGTTCTCTTTGAAAACATGTATTTCATGTCCAGGATGTTGTGAGGTTTCTGTGCTGTAACGGATAGAAATATCTTAGGAAATCCTGCAACGTGTTTTAAGTAAAACTAAAACATAAAATGTGTGTCTGTATTTATGAAACATGGGGAGTATATATGGATGTAAGTTTAGTTGAGTTCTGTAGGGAGACTTTTATCCATATTAAAAGTAAGTTGATTATTTTAAGTATTAAAATAACAAGGTGTTAAAAAGTGTAGGGGGAACACCACAGCAGTAATTTTTTGGGGGTGTTGGAATGTAGGGTGAGCTGGTTGCCAGCCTCTTCAGACAGATCTGTGGAGTCATGGCTGCTTTACACATGCAAGCCATATGCTGCTGAATTTGGAATGAATTGCTGCTGAACTGGCAGGTTTCAGTGTGATTATCTGGAATTGTGAATTTCCTGCTTAGCATGTTGGTTTTCCTTTTCAGTGACTGGGCTGAGAGAAAAGGTCTCACAGGACAATCTACCCATCAATCCAGTTCTCAAAAGCAGCATGAATACCTTGGTTTTAATTTCTTTGCTAAAGGAGAAGAAGCCCTTGCAGCAGTGGCAGATGTTTGGGGTTTTTTAGTGTCTTTGGTCTAGTTGGTTTTGCCACTTAAAAATGGACAGCTTTTCACCTTGTCTTCTGTAAATGAGTGACAACAGACACAAATGATTGGATATGCTTTTGGGTGAATAATCATTAAACTCTAGGGTTTTCCTAAGCATTTTGTTAAAGTGCTCACTTTTTTCAACACTTCAGCAAAATGGTTTCTTTTTGTATAACTGTATTGAACCATATCATATTCTTAAGAAGTGTGCACTTTGTTCCCTTCTGTATTGTCTCAGTACAAAATTCTTTACATAGTTCTTGAGATGTTTTTTATAGGCTTTGCAGGGGGAGGGGAAGACAAAACCCTAAGTTTTTCAGTGGGGAGTGGAGGAAGGAATGCATTCTCCATATAGCCAAGAATTCGTTATTGCATGCTTAAAAACATCTTTACTAGAGGGACAGTATTTTGATTTAAAGTTTGGGTGATTTCTTTACTAGTTCAGATATGTAGTTCTTTATATCAAGTCCTCTGTAATCTGACTTTGTAGGCTTGTCACTTCAACAGGATACCTGAAAAAAAGACTTGCTAAAGACACTTTCAGCAATTAGGCACAAACATTGAATCTCATTTGGTAATTCTGATTTGCATGCATCTAGTGATCAATCAGTTCCAAAATGAAGGCAGTACCATTTATTAAATGGACTTCCAAGCTTTGTATGAATGAAACAAAAGTCTTAGTCAACATTTTATGAATGACTGGGAGAACTGTGGGGTTTTTCCCATCTCTCTTAATGTTGTGTTCAATTGCATAGTCATTCTTCCCTATTTAATCTCAGCACTGTTTGTGGTGTTCACAAGCATTTCCAATTTTGGTAAATCAAGTCTGAGAAGTGCACTTCCCCTGGCCCTTGTTCTAGGACAAAATATAGGCCCCTCTGGTCTCAGAAGAAATTACTAACTCATTTCCTTAATGAAATCCTGTGTGCGCCTTTATTCATGGGAAGGTATAGAAATTACTTTTTCTAGCCTGTACTATTGGGCTTCTGAGGAGAAACTCCCCTTCAAAAAGAGCCTGCCTTGATCTGTCAGTTCCCCTGAACTATACTGGAGTATTCATATCTTTTGTAACCCTTCTATGTTTAGGTTACCAGCCACTCTACTCAGCACTGAACTCTATTCACCAGCTGGCAGAGCAGTGTACCTTGTGAAAAACCTGGCACTGTAACCAGCAGTCTCCAAAGAGCAGGCTGCTCAGGTGTAGCCAGAGGATACCTCAGGTGGCATTCTTCCATTCTGCCCTTGACTAAGAGTGAGCTTTCTATGAACTGCTTAGATTTTGATCCCTCCTCAGCCAGAGCAGCACTAAACTGTGTTACCAGACTGGTGAACAATGCGGGCACATTAGTATTAAGGGCTTTAATGGTCTGCTGCTGTTGAATGCGGCGTGCGGTCACCCAGTAATTGTAGCTGTGTCATTTCACATCCTGTAATCTGTGATTGTCTTTACCCTCTCCAATTTTTTTATCTTTTGTCTTCTATTTTGGAAGATACTGAGATACTGACAGCATGCAAATGCAGTTGTGTGCATGAGTAAACTTTATCTTTACAGAAAATGTTATGGTTGGTCTAATACAGTTAGTTAAAAGTACAGATTTTTTTTCTTAATAGATTCTGGTAGATTTTAAATATTAGGTCACTGCAGTAGGGTATTCATGTTGGAAAAATACAGCATTCAATGTGTTTTTAAGTAGTCAGTTGCTTGATCTAACTTCAAATTACAGCAAGTGGAAAAACGTAGAACTCTGCTTAGATCAGCACAGGAGGTCGATGTGAAGAAAGTATAAATTCATGTTGTTTGTCAGCTTCTTGGATGTCCATTTGTACAATAAAAATGTACAAAACGTAATTTGCCTTTTCCTGGGTACCGTTGGAACTTTCAAAGGCACTGGTGGAGTCAGGTAGGTCTGCACTGTATGTTGCAGTTGAATGAGAACTAGTAAATGCAAGGTAAAAGCATTCCTGTCAACTATAGGCTGCACTTAGATCATCAACTCAAGCTGTTTGCTGGAAGAGGCTCAACTGAGTTGTTTACCAGGAAACATTTTTATGATTACAAAAATATGGCATAGTTCAGCTTTCAGTTACATCCTTAATATTTCACAAATACAGTGACATTTGGCAATTAAAGCAACTTAGCACATCCCAGTGTTACTGCAACTTGGCATAACACTCATCCCAGCCCTGTCTTCTATGACAGCAGCCATTGAGAACTGGCAAAAGCCAAGATGCTGCAAGAGACTCATCTCTGTCAGTGGCATCATCACCTTCAGGTGTCCCAGCTGCCCCAATCTGGTCTCACTTGCTGCTCACATACCATTCAAAAAGAGTTTGTGAGTTGTTTTCGCTGCTTGTGCCACTGCTGCTGATCCTTATGTAGCTGTGACTAGAAAGCCTTCAGTTAGCCAGCTGGACCACTGTTGGTTTGAAGTTTTAGGTTATCTGTTTTGCCAGGGGTGTTCAAATCGCAACAGGCCACAAAGAAAGTAAGTTTAATTTTTCAATATTGTGAATGCAGCCTGCTCATGTTACTGAGGGATGAAAGTTCCTTGTTAACAAAAAAGAAAATGTTGGATCTCTGCAACATGGCATCGTAATGTGATGCAGACAGAAAGCATAGAATTGCCTCTGAACCTTTTATTGTCCAAAGCTTGCAGCAGGAGAATGGCAGCCATGGTCAGTCATGCCAATTATGTTCCAAATACTTCACTGTTTTCAAGTCCTTGCTGTTAATAGCCCAACATAGCATGTTGGCAATTGTTTTCGCTTGCCAGGGAGCCACAAGCCTGTCAGAGCTACTCAGCTGTGAAATGAAAAGTGTTTTGTTCTCAGGGCTGGTACAACTTGTCTCATCTGTATCTTGTGGCTGTTCAGACCTTGATGTGTCTCTTAGAGTGAGATCTCACTGTTGTCACAGGCAGGTTGTCCTTGGCCTGCAGAGCTGGGGTGTGCAGGGCAGTGTCCACACCCCTGCAGGGCTTGTCCAAAAGGAAGTTGCACAGCGCTGACATTTGATGGGTTTTGGTTTTCACTCCTGGAATCTTGTCTGCCTGCAGTCTGTATGGGTGCCTTTCCAAAGCAAGTTGCTTTCTTCTCCAGCCATGTATGTATTTCCTGTTCCTTAAGCGTAATTGTATTTAAAGCTGGTGGGTTTTGTAGCTTCATGTTAAGAAATAGTCCGTGGTTTTGCAGGGAAATTTAGGTTATGAATACAAAACCTATAGTTTTAGAATGTGATTAAGTAGTTACTGCTAAACAGGTGAATAGTATTATAGGACTATTCCTCCCCTTGAGGTATATTGGATAATTTTGGGAAAAAAAAGTAGCTCAGGGCAAGACATGGTAGTGTGCATGTTCCAGAATATTTGGTTGGTGCTTTTGATTCAAGCGTGGCAGTGTGTTCCATAATCTACATCTATAATTTTAGCATGTTCTTGCCATATAGATTTTCTTCTGCAAATGAAAACCCACTTGTTAATTGTTTTATTTTACTCCTATCATGTCATTTTGTCATAAGGCAGAACTGTAAAAATCAGTTAGCTGTGACTTTTGCCTCAGGCAGCAGCTTCTCTGTATGGGAGCATCCCCTTGGAGGAGCATTCTCTGCCACTGCTGTCAGAGAAGCTGGTAGAGAAGAAATCCAATGACATTCCTGCAATAAATGGTATATGCTGCCAGAGATAAACAGGGTGTTGGTAGGTATCCATGCAGAGTGGGAGAAAATGTCATTATAAGGAAATATAAACTATATAGGAAAGATTATAATTGCAACTATTTAGAATTGGTTAGGCTGTTGTTTTCGGTAATGTTGTGATTTCAATGAAAAGAAAAAAAGCCTTAAAACAATACCAAATGCACGAAGAGACACATAAAAGCCAGCAGTCATTGTTTCAAAAATAAGTTTGCTACTTTGAAACCCCAGGCTGCATACATAAGAACATTAGTCAGACTAGAAAATAGAGCTGCCTTGTTGGTTTTTTTTAAATATTTTTTTGCTGCTTTGCTTGCACTTGGAAAAATACATTATATCCTAAGCATTAGAATCATTTGAAAATGGGAAATAAGTTGCATGCCCTTTACACCTTTGCAGTCAGCACCAAAATATGAAGTTAGAAGAATATTGAAGATAGACAACTGGTGGTGCTGGTCCAAAATCAGTGGTGCAAGTAACTCAGAAGTGTCCAAACGTGGCTTGGTGGTTTCTTCCCTCTTATTTCTACTTAGCACGGTTTTCTGATAGAAAACCAAGTTTCGCTTCTTAAACATAGTAAAAATGAAGATAAATTTATTACTACATTGTCCATTTGTTGCATTCACCTATTCCACACCCCCAATAAAAAAAGGAAGTGCAGTTCTTCAGTTTCACCTGGCTCTGGATTTTTGCAGTGTGGGGAAAAAATATTTCTTTTTACTTAAATGGGCAATTTGCAATTGTGGATGTTGTGCAACTACCTATACTAATTTTATATTGAAATGAGAGGTTTTCTAAGAGAAAAATAGTCTGTATTAAGAACTATTTTGGGTGGACCATACAACAGTCCAATACTAAATGTGTATCTCTGCATCATTCTGCCAGTGAAAACTAAATCGTATAATTCTCTAGCTAGGGCTCACACTTTCACTGTGGGGACCAGGCTGCATGTGTTTGAGATTGTGTATCAGCTAGAAAATTACTTATCAGAGAACAGATCTCTTTTCCCTACCATGATGCTTTCAGTTAAATTAACTGTAATTAATTTAGTTTTTAGAAGTTAGTTTTTGTCCTCATAATTTTCAATGGTAATGTCTTCCCACATCTCTCAAACCCATGAGCCTCAAGGCTGGTGTGACAACCCACAGTAGGTGGTGAATCAGGTTCAAGAGCACGTGAGGGACCTGAACACACATATCCCTGGGACCTGAGGGTTGGAACTAAATGATCTCTACAGCCCCTTCCAACCCAAGCCTTTCTAAGATTTGAGTTATCACTAATCCTATTTTTTTTTTAATTGCCTGAAACCCTCAAAATCTCGGATGGTCATTGGGATTGGCTGGACCTGTATTTTCCAGATGAAGAATGTGAATCTACTCTGAGGAGTTGTCAAGGAGGGTGAGAGGGAAACTGTATACCTATTGATACTGTATAAAGAAAGTACACTGTGAAATGGAAAAAAAATAGCTTATCCTTCACTTTCTCTATCTGTATTTTATCTTGATCCCTTTTCTGTGATGCAAAAAATAGTTCTGCAGTTGTTACACTTGAGGAGTGGGCCACTACTTGGAGTGTTTTCGAGAGGACTTCTCTTGCACTGGTTATTCTTTTAATTTTAGTGGGGCTTTATTGTCTTTTAAACCTGTAATTATTTTACACTTGTAAAATGTAAATAATATTTTTTTCTGCTGATCTCAAATGCCTCTAGGGTAGAAGTGTCTGACAAATGGGTTTGAAAAGCTGTGATCATGTAGATGCAAGCTTGGTTGACAAGCCCAGATTTTATTTTCCTTCTTGTGTATCTGAGTTCTGCCACTGTTACTGTTGGAACTGGAGCTTTGTCCTGTTTCCTTTGTTACATGCTCCTTTTTAATTGATTCACTTCAAGTAGAAAGGCTTTCTAGACAATGCCTACCTTCTCTAGGGTTTGGTGATGTCCTGAATTTTTTTTCTGGAAACACAAAAAGACAAGTTGCCTTGTGATGATGTTTGCCTGGTCAGATGCCTTCCTGCAGAAATGCAGGGATCTCAGGGCCATGGGTTCTCACAGCCTGTGTTACAAAGATGTTTCCTAGAATACTGTTATTTCCATCAATGTATCTGCCTGTAATGAAAAGGGAAATGAATGGAGAGTGGTCGAATAGAAGCAAATAATGGCTAGCATATATTTTATTTAATTCACCTAAATAAAGGATCAGTAATTAACACTAGGCAACTTGAATCTTGTGTTCAAATTCAGAGTTTGTATCAGTAACATTGCTACTTAAATATTGATTTGAAAGTAAGGACCATGAAACAGCTTTAAACATAGGGTAAATGGCTTATATTTTTTTCTGTAAACAAGCACTGCAATACTGTTTATTTTAAACGTTTATCTTTGTTACATGCTATAAAGTACATGATGGTTTACTGGGATAAGCTTGTCTTGCTGATGTTTGCTTCACAACTGACAGCTTCAGCATCTGAATGTTTGTTTTAAACCCTGGCATTCTCCAGTAGCACATCAGTGACTGACTGCTGGTAATACATCCACTCTAGATGGCTGTATTAGTTACATTTGGTCTTAAAACTTCAAACTATCATTTATAAATTTATTTTACTTCTTTTGCTTAATACACTTTGTAGTTTTTTCTCTCCAGAAGACAAACTGTCCAAGTGAACCGACTTTGCTCCTTGGTATATTAAAGATAAAGTTGAGTCATGCTAAGACCTTTTGCTGGGCTGTGACAACTGTCTCTGCTGCTGGATGCAGGTGCATGTTGTACAAACCTTATGTTATCTGTTCCTTCTAGTTCATATACAGGCCCATGAGAGTTGCTGTGTTTTGCATGTTGCCATCCTCATGAGGCTTTTCAGATCAGATCTCAGGATTGAAAGTATTTAGCTTTATAATTCTGTCTAAAGGCAGGTTTTTAAAAAATCCAAGTTTAGGACCTATGTCCTAAAATGCCCTTTCCTCTGTGTGTGTTTACTGTGCAGAGCTTTCCTGAGGCAGTGAGTGCCAACTTAATGGGAGGGGTGGCCAGGGGGAAGTTGAGGACCACATCTCCTTCCCACTGTCCCTGCGGTTTGCATATTCATTTTTAACAGAAGTACAGAGTATTCTGTTCTGCTGAGCTGTTCTTAATAGAGCAGTAGAATACTAACTGCAAGAAGCAAAGTGCTCCTTCAGGGACCATTGATTCAAGTCAAGTATTTCAGCCCCATTTCTTGTCATGTAAGGTGTGAAGGAACAGTTTGCATTAACTATAATCTGTGAGTGAAGGTGACTTCTGTGATATGACAAGGCATGCAACTGCTATGCAATACAATTACAGGATTTATATTCAGAAAAAAGCTCCCTTATTAGTAGTTTGCTCTTTAAAGAAATGCTTCTGTGCTGTATTAGACTTGGATTTCAGAGTATCATGTTTCTGAAAAATGTTTCCAGATTTTAATATCTCATGATCACCCTGTGCAGTGCTTGTATTTCCCTTGTCTTCCTCTGAGCATTATGTTCCAGAAGTCTTTTACAAAGGCTGAGGTTTGGTGGCTTTGACTAAGAAATATAAGAAAAGCTGAAATTAGGAAAGGTGAAATGGCACATCTCAACCCTCTGTCTGTTTGAAATAATAAATGTTAAGCTTTTGAATACAGAAGGCAGAACACTGTAGCTTATTGGCATTTGAAGTTTTGCAGTCGGAAAGGATCGGCTACAGTATTTTCCTCTATACTTTGTTTATAGGTGAAATTGAAGACTGACTTTACAGGCATTGATTTTGTTAGATTGTGGCAACTTGAGGAGAAAGCAAAATATTAATTGTAGGAGGAATAAAAACCACAAATGCTTAAACATGTTTTTCCTTTTGTAACAGGTGATAAATCAATAATTGCATGAATCACTGATTTAAAGAACCATTACATTCCCACTTCAGTCTTCTAACAGTTTATTCCAGTAAGGAAGAATCAAAGCAGGAGACATTATTGTGATGAAACAGTGATTGTTTCAAAAATAATCCACACCCATTTTTTAACATCAAGAATGCTTTTCTTTTTATTTTGAAATTTCAGGAGCTCCAATTTCAAAGACTTACCAGAGAACTGGAGGTGGAAAGGCAAATTGTGGCTAATCAGCTAGAAAGATGTAGGCTTGGAGCAGAATCACCAAGTATCGCCAGCACAAGGTACAAGTCCTGATGACTTCACTTTCATATGCCCCATAAATCAAAGGGATTTTTAGTGGTCCCTCTCTCCTACATACATATATTATCACTGACAGCTGTTCACCTTCCATTCATATCTGAAATGTAAAAAAAAAAGGAAGCAGATTTGCTATAAAGAGTTATGGGACAATTGAAAGAGGCCTCTAATAATTGATTACATTTTCAATAGAATGTATGTAAAGCTTTAAGTTCTCTCTTAAATATGTTGAATTTTACATTTAAGGTTTCACCAAAGAGTAATATAATAAACTTGTATCAAAGTAACAGTGCTAATTAAATGCAGAGTAACCCAATTACAATGTTTTTTTTTCTGAATTATTTAGTTACATCCAGCTTTTCTGAAATACTTCCTGTTGTTACGTTTGTTTCCACGGAACATCTTGTGTATCATTAGGATATTTAAATAGAGTGAAACATACCCGATATATTTCCCATACAGTGACAGTAACTACCAAAGCATTTTGCTAATATTTTAGCTGTTACTAGTAATCTGTTGGGTTTTTTTTAATTCCTTAGCAAACTTTTTAACTCTAAATATGTTTGGACACTCATTCATCTCAAGCATATGAACTGATTGGTAGCTCTTGCATCTGAAAGCCTCGATAACAGTGTGTTCTCTTATGAAACATTTATACCTGAGTTCCAGGCTACAGCAAATTTCATGTTGCCATGTACATAGAGACTATGCTCTGAACATTATCACTACTTGCCTTAAACACTGTTTGTTTTTATATTCTTTCAGCAATAAACTTAGGTATCACCCCAAATTGTTTCCTCCTGTGGCCATAAATAAATATTTCTGCAAGTTAAATGGAAAGTAGTTCCTACAAAAACTTAAGAAAGAGGAGTCAATTATTTAATTTATTTTTAAATCCAGTGTTGTACCAGCTAGCACAATTGGTTTTATACATCAAAATACTTGACCTGAGCTGTCATTTGACAGTAGTGTTACTAGAATGAGAATTTTTTTTCAAGAAACTTCGAAATATTAACAAAAATATTCCTTGGAGAAGATGGCTTTTTATACCCCTCAGGCTTGCCTGTCTTCCCTCTAGATCAAAACATTTCTCCAGCCTGTTGCTCAGATTTTGTTTTGAAAGCTAAAAATGTTAAAATTCCTATGGAAGAATATGTAAAAAGTTTAAGTTATTTCATGCCTCCAAACACTTCTTATTCAGTCTTGAATGTCCTTTTTCAGTGAATTTGCCTGAGTAATTCAGAGGACAAAGTTGTTCTATGTCCCAAGTCCAGCGGATTTTGCATAGGAAGCACACCAAGTTAGCTTATCCCACAAATAATGTTGTGTAATTTTTGAAATAATGTACAATTACTAGTCTCTGCACAATGAGTTAGATCCTGTGCTTCTATCAGATACTATCATTTGCCAAGATGCGAAAATACTAGCATGTAAGTTGGTTGGTAGTATAGTATGAGTACATTTGTGAATCTAGATAAACCCTTCAAACTCTTCCTTTCTGGGCCATAATTTTTCCATAATTACCAATGAAATTTTTTACACATTTAAAGTAAAAGCCTAGTTTGATTCTTAGTTCTTACAGACACCTCTGTACTCTGACCACTGTATTTTTCTAAATTTTCTTATTCTGGCTGAATCTGGTTCTGGATAGATGGGAATGATGCTATGTTTCATTTTTTTACTGAGGAACATGGACTAAAACTTGGTTTAGACAGTATGTTCTGAGGTGTGGGGCCATGGCTAGATTTTTTATATTTATTCTTTAATGTGGGTATCCCTTCTGAGAGATACGTGAGAAGCTGAAAAATAAATTAATCTATTTGAATTAGATGCTTTCATTTTTTCGCAACCAGTTGCTTCTAGTGTGGTTAGAAGAACTGTTGAAAGAATCAAGGTAAAACAATCATGTGGAGCAGTATCACAGCAGACACAAATACAGCAGCACAAGTTAAAGCCATAAGAAGGCCCCTAGGTTTCTGCAAACTAGGGTGTAAATGTTGCACTAAGGCTGACAAGATATTAACCACAAAGAGGACACAGGGAGAAGGCTGGGGAACTGAATGCTGTGTTGAGAGATTGGTCAGGGCAGCTAACAGCCTGCTCCTGGAAACACTAAGTGAATTATTTAGAGAGCAAGATGATGTTTCTCCTGGCCACATGTAAGAATTGTCTGACAGACTTACATTAAAAAAACAAAGCAATGATAAAAACTCGAAAAGCAAGCAGAACTAAGGCTTAAGATGCAGATGCCTTCTTATTTTTATCCTTTGTTCAAGACTTCCATCTCTGAGGAAATCAACAATGCTTTGTTTCAAGGATAGTGCTTTAACCTCCTTTAATGTGGTGAAAACGTTTGGGAGCATTTAATTTCAGAGGTCCATCTGGAGGTTTTGTTGACCTCAGTGATCATAGGAGTGCCTCTGATTTACCCACTTCTATGCTGGACTCCTGCTGCTGGTGGAGCTGCAGACATGAGGTCACAGGTGTTCCAGCAGCAGCACATGCCTGCCTTGGTGGCTGCAGCTTGGGCTTCAAGATGCTTGGAGTGTCAGTCAAGTCCTCCTGAGCCAGCTCACCCTGAGGCACCAGTGACAGCCTGAAGGAAGGGGAAATGCAACATCAGTGCCTTCCACCAGCCTCAACTGCAGCAGCACAGTCAGGTTCTCAGTCAATCTTCTTGGCCCCCTGGCAGAGTATAGAGTGCAGGCTGTGTAGATGTACACCTGGATGTACCATCTGGAGGTAGGCACCAGGGATCATACTGTCACCTACATAAGCATGCCAGAGGAAGGCTGCTCTTTGAGAAGCATGGTCCATGCTGTTACTGCAGCCAGAAGGTAGACACCTGCATGACAACTGTACTGTAAATGGAAACTGCAGACAGGAGCTGATGGCTGTTTTGCTCTCAAGAGGAGTGTGAAATGAGAAGAGCGGATCTGCAGATCCCAAATGACTGCAGTGTAATGGGTGGAGAAGAAGGCACTACATCAGTGGCAACCCATATTTCAATATTATTTGAGTTTTGTGTGCTTGTAGATTACTCGACTGTTAAAATTATTACTTCTCATAACTGTTTTTATAAATGAGTATTGTGCTCAGCACTTCTAAGATGCTGATGGCATCCTGTGCACTTGCAAACTTCTTGAGAATGAACCTGACACGATACATGATTAGGGTTCCATGAAGTAGTAAATATTTTTACCCAAGTTATACACTACACGATCAGAGATGATAGCATGGCATGAACAATGCAGACTTTCAGTCGCATCCTCTTACTTTTGTTTCATGCTGTAACATGCATGGGTTTCTGTGGAGAAGCCACTGGGCTGTTCAGCCTCCCCTACAAACACAGGCACCTTTGCCACTGACATTCCATCTGTCTTTACTGGTTAGCGGTTACGGGTTCTGTTCTGGGCTGCCAGATGTGCTGATGCAGGTAGATACCAAAGTGTAGCAAGGGTCAGTTCTCAGACTCACTTCATGAGGCACACTGCCCAACCACTGGGGTGGGAGTTGGCTGGACAACTCTCACAGTCAACTGTTTCTTTTTGCCAGTTATCTGCTGTGTGGGACCCAGGAAACTCAAGTGCTATTGGAATCCAAAAGGCACATACTTGCTAATTAAATTGAGAAATGCCGTGTTTATAGTAGCAGCTTGTCACTAACACTTTAACAGAAGAACTTCAGTGGCACACTGGGCTGCATCAGAACGTGATGTGAATGCAAGCCCTTTTGGCAGCACAGTAAATACTTAACAACTTAACACTTCAGGTACTGAACAGTCAGTTTGAGTAATGATGTGCCTACCTGAAGTCTTCTGAGTTTTGTAAAACTGAGGGTATGTCACGGCCAGCAGGCTGGCTCATTTCTGAGCCGTGCCCAGTGCCAGCTGCAGTGCAGCCTGCACTTGGTTCCCGAGCCAGTCAGTGCAGCAGTGCACCCTGACAGTGACCTCTGTGCATTCGGAGGGGAGCACGCATTGCATTTCATGGGCACACGTTCATTGCTGGTGAAATGGGAGTGTGCTGATAAGGAGTGTAAACAGAGCAAGTAGTTTTGCTTGGCAGGCAGCAGGCTGTGGGGCTCAGCTGGGGAGCTGCAGTTCCAGGGGAGGGGCCCTGACACGCCAGGGCTGCTGCCCCGGGCTCGGGCATTCCCTGGCGTGCAGCAGCAGGTTTGTCCTGACAAGACTGTTCACAGTGAGCTGATGCAATTATCCTCTCACAAACATGTTTCGTTTTGTTCCTGCGATGTATCAAATATTTCAGTGTTTCCAAAAGCTGTATTTGAAATTGTGTGCATATGTTGCAGTGGATGGTGTCACCAAACTTTCACAGCAGTTTATAAGCTCTATCAAAATTACCTTTAGAATCAGCATGTGCTGCTGGGCAGGAAGAGGGGAGGAGTCACAGTAATTTAACCAATTAATTTATTAACACAAATATTACACTTACTGAAATTTGAAAACAAATCAGTCAAAGGGCTACATTAAATCTGAAAGTAAGATATACTTAATTTCTTTGCAGAGCCTCAGTGTACAATAAAAGCAAGTCTAAAAGGTATTTGATGGAATTTAACTAATGAATAATTTTTATATAAGGATCTCTAGCTGATCATCATTGAACTGTTGGAAGGATATTTTGGACACAGATATTAGCAGCCTGTTTATCCTAACCATTTAGAAGAAATGAAGATTAATTCCATCATTAGTAGCTTGCTAGGAACTACTTGGCATGCTGGATAAAACAGAAGTCCTGAGGTCACCTGGCAGCTGCTGGTGCTAAACATTGAGAGGAAGTACCATCTCCTGGTGGATTGAAGGAGTCTCCTTTTGTTAGAAATTGGTCCATGCTTTGGAGGTTTCAGGTGTTACAGTTCCTACTTAGTGCATTATAAGCTTTCTTTAATATAGCTGTAGAATTTGTTCTATGTGTTACAAATAATTACAGATGAGGATGTTTATTATATTTAGGGGTCCCTGGGGCAGCCAGGATGAGCTGGGGGGAAGCCCTAGGGTTGAGGTGTCACAACCCCAGCCACCCCATGCCCCTCGGTGCAGGAGACCTTCATCCATCTGCAGATTGACGGGACTTGTTTGGGGGGAACTGTGGGGATCCTCCCCAGCCCGTGTACCCAGCATCACCCCAGGCCCTCTGTGCTCTCCAGTTGTTGTCCCTCTGCCCCAGCCCAGCTGCCCAGGGATCATCTTTCCCTGGGAAGTCCCAGCCCAGGGGGCTGACACTGCCCTGTCCATGCTGCTAGCCCCCCTGTGCCTTTGAGCCTGCTGTAGCTGATGAGTATGTATATCATTGTTTTTCTTAATCACATTCCCCCTGACAAAATAAGTCTCAGTTCTTTGGGGGGCAAGACAACAAAACCCTCAACAAAGAAAAAAAAAAAAAGCCAAAAACAAACAAACTAAAGCCAAAACCAAACAAAAGCCAAAACCAAACAAAACCAAAAATAAACCAAAACAAAAAAACCATTTACTTGGCCCTCTTAGACTTGTGTCCAGTTCTGGAGCCCCCAACATAAGAAGGACATGGAGCTCATGGGGAAAGTCCAGAGGAGGCCACAGAGATGATCAGGGACTGGAGCAGCTCTGCTCTGGAGCCAGGCTGGGAGAGTTGGGGTGTTCAGCCTGGAGAGGAGAAGGCTCCAGGGAGACCTTAGAGCACCTTCCAGTGCCTGAAGGGGCTCCAGGAAAGCTGGGGAGGGACTTGGGACAAAGGCAGGGACTGATGGTACAAGGGTGAGGGGAATGTCTTTAAACTGGAAGAACGGAGATTTAGATTGGACATTAGGAAGAAATTCTTTGCTGTGAGGGTGGTGAGAGCCTGGCCCAGGTTGCCCAGAGAAGCTGTGGCTGCCCCATCCCTGGGGGTGTTGAAGGGCAGGTTGGATGGGGCTTGGAGCAGCCTGGGCTGCTGGGAGGTGTCCCTACTCGTGCAGGGGGTTGAAACTAGGTGATCTTTAAGGTCCCTTCCAACTCAAACCATTCTGTGATTCTCTGATGATTTTAGACAGTTATGTTATCTTGTGATTTTAATTTTAGAACTTGAGGATAGACTGTGTTAGGTTTGTTCTACTGTTTTTTGAAACAGTCTCATTGAGTTTCTCTTCCTCCATCTTGACTATTTGATTGAACTTTGAAATGCCCTTATTGTAGAACTGTCTTAGCTAATTAACTTATTTATCTTATATTTTATTTCTGTTAACTCCTTAGTAGGAAAAAAAAAAGACAGGGGGCATAAAAAATAACACTAGAACCTTTGGTCTATGTAACATCAGCAGATTCTTGGGGTTTTTTTAATGTTTTCTTCACAGCCCAGTTCGGGTTTGTCTTTTTTATATAGAAGTTTGCATTGATGTGTTCCCTTCTGGTTTGTACAGCTTGTTACTTTTCCACTTCAGGTCTTCAGGCAGTCCTGGGAATGTAAATACTGGAAGAATCATACAGGTCATTTTGTGAGTGGTTAAGCTGGGCATACAACTTGTGATGGGTGTGCAATGTGTGCTGCAGATTTTCTAGGTTGTGGTTTCACCAAATTACTTCAGGAAGCATTATAGGGTCCCCAGTTCTAACTTTTAGGACCTGAGGAGTCACTGTGTTTCCAGTCACTGCATCATTTCAAGAGTGTACTTAAGATGTTTGTCGTAGTGGGTGATCAATGGCACTTGCCTTGAGATACAGAAGACATGGTTCCAAGTCTCAGATACTGAGTGCTGGGTTTTTTTGCTTTGGTGCTTCAGCTCTGGCACTCCAGCAGCACCAAATGTTCTAGTAAAATTATAGGCTGTGCTGCCATTTGTCTTGAGTCCACAGAAATAGAGAAATGCTTAGTTTTTGCTTCTCTATATAAAAAGTGAGTGAAACTTGCAACATTTCTTGTTATAGTTCCAATATTGATATTTTTGTTTTCTGTTTGCCCAGGCTGTAAGTCATTCTGAAATTCCATCAAAGCTTTTGAAAGCCAGTACAACTGATGAACTAAGGGGTTTTGATGCAAGTTACTGATGTTCATATATATATATATATGTATAAACACGTTAAAAAAAAACACAGAAAAAAAACAACAAGAAGAACCAACAACAAAAGAAAGTGGATTGCTGATGAGTTGCTCTGGTGATAAATTGAAGAGTGATGATTTAATATTGTAGGTAATTCTTATCTTACCCAATAGGAGACTGGGCTGCAAAATAGGATTGTTATTTCTGTGTGAATGTACGTCTGCTCCAGTCTGCAAATGGAGGTGCAGTAACTGACTGTGTGTCAGCTGAGTTACAGTAACTGCTCGTTCTGCTGCTCATGCAGGATGACCTGAAGTCTCCAGTGGACAGCTGTGATGGATGAGGTGGCACCTGTCCCCCTCTGAAAAAGCCTGGAAGCACTGAAAGGGCAGTGGGTGGCATGGTGGTTACCCTGGTGCATCTTTTAGCTAAAAGGATACTTGAAGGAGTGTTGATTCTTCCTGGAGATCGTCAAACATGCCAGAGACCTGCTTTGTGAACTCCTGCTTAGTGGTGCTGGTAGGAAGAGGCAGGTGATGGTCCAGAGTTAATGAGCCTGGCACCAGAGGGCATGGACTGTCCCTGTTCCCAGGGGTCTCTGTGGCTGCCTCTGCTGCTGGGGGGCTTGGGAGTCTCAACCCCTTCTCAGTCTTGGCTTTCAAACAGCATCCTACTTTGGGGTGCAGTGTTCCAGACACAGCTTTATCAATCCACACCCAGAGCACTGGTGCTTGCCTGTCTCAGCTGGAAATGTCTGTTGAGTCATTGGACTGTTGGTCTTGGTGATAGAACTCCTTGGTTTGGTGAGTGGGACATAAGATGGCTGTGGTACTTTGTGCAGTGTCCAGCAGAGTGGGCACAGGGGTTAGGTGTGTTAATGAAGTCAAGAAGATACCTAATAGAAAAGCTGAAGACTGAAAATTACCTCATTTAGTGAAAATATTTGTTAAAACTTCTGCTAACCTGTATCAACAAGAAAAGTAAAAATACAAATCTCATTACGCGGATTCTGGTGGTTGCTACCTGCTTGTAATGTATGTTACAAGTTTATGGAGTTTAATGTATCCAGTTTTATTCGAAAAAAACCCTATACAAAGAATTTAGAGTTATACAAACCTTTAAGGCCTCATACTGCATGTATTTGTAAATGTATTCTTGATGTAGATGTTTAAAATGGGAGATAAAGAACAAGTAAAACATCCCGTTCAGCTATACCAGGCATGTAGGTTTTGGCTGGCAGATCTTCCTGAGCACAAGCACAAGGCCCTGAGATGAACCACTTGGTGCTGGGTGCCTGACAGAACAGATGTATTTCAATAATGAAAGCCTAGCTAAGCACTAAACTAAAATACTAAATAAATATGTGTGAAGTACATACATTTTCAACAGAATTATGTATTTGGCTTTTTGCAGCTTTTCACCATTTTAGAAATATTTTATAAATGCTACTTAATATTTTCAGCTGTTGCTTTTTTATGACAACAGCAGTATATTCAAGCAGTTAAGATAGGCAATGAAAATCACAACTTTTCTCTCAGAAGGTGCTGTTAATTGAGAAATATATTTCATCTTACAGAATACAAGCTGAGGTAATAGGCTGAAACTTTTTCATGTCATACAATACCTGCAAAAGATGTATCTAGCACCAGGAATTTAAGGTAACTCTTCCACCTAGAAACTGAAGATCATAGTTGTGTCTGTATAATTTTTGACAACCAGCTTACTGCTTAAGACATCCTAGCAAAAATTAGAGTTCTGTGCTTTTCCTAAATTTCAGTATGGTTCTGTAGCCCTGCTGTCCCACACAGAGGTGGTCAGAGACCTGCCTGGGCAGTGTGGCCAAGTCCTACAGCTGTCATCAGCATTGGACTGAGGCCAATGTTCACCTTTTCCAACTTGGAAATCCAATGCTGGGAAGTGTTGTCTGAGAGCTACTGCTTGAAGAGTGTGAAATGGTACTAGTGATACTTGGCATGTTTTCTCTCTGAATGACCTCATACAAAACCTTTCCCATTTATCAGATTATTGTATTTTCCCAGATTGGCAGCTGGCTCAATTTTGTGCCGTCAGCTTTGAACTAAACTGTGATATGGCAAAGAAAAGGTGTGAAATTAAGAAAGGGACAAAACCCAATGAAACAACAAACCCAAACTAACAGAAAACTCAAAATATTTTGGAAATACAACTGAGGAAAAAAAATGCGAAGGATCAAGCTAAAAAAAATGTAAAGGATCAAAAAAAAAAAGTGAATGGATTGATTTCAGCAAAATTTGTATGGATGCTCCATCTTCAGTTACCAAATATTTGTGTTACTGGCTAAAAAAATTAGTGTCTCAGTGTATGTACTTTCAGTGCATTTAGTGAAGAGCAATGTTTTTATTTCACTTGCTCTTTGTGCTCTTGCAAACAGATTGAGAAGGGCAGAGAAAACTCTTTTCACGTACATGACCATATGTCTGATATTTTACCTCTGCTTTCCTTCCATAGCATTCAAAAATAGCTGCTATACTGTAATAGTATTTATCTCTAACTTCTTTCATTGAAAACTATATACATCATACCCAGCTGTTCTGAAACAAAATGATAGTTCCTGCATGTCTACCCTACTAACATAATTATTTTTCTAGGATAATAGTGGACTAAAATTAGGTGGTTTTAGAAGTGCAATGCACCACTTATGGGCTCTCTTCAGGTATATGGTGTTTAGTACCAGGAAGAGACAGCATAATGACTGGTTAATGGCAGCAGCTTCTCAGTGGTAGTAATTATTTCACCCAACTTCCACTGTTTAAAAAAACCAGTGGAATAAAATGCATTAGACTTACTAAGCTGAAAGATTTGGTAACTTTTGATTTGTAAGGTGACAAAATTGGATGATGAATTCAGTAGGTGGTGGGTGCTGGACTTTTGGAAACATAATTTAATAAGAATGGAGTTAAATTCTTAACCAGTTTAATTGTTCATGAAGTAGCTTTCTACTTAGGACCCACAGTGAGAACAACCTTTATCCTTCATGAGTCCTGTACAGGTGAAGAAAGTTCAGTTAGCCAGATGTGTTGGGTAGAGATGTGTTTGGGGGTTTTGTAATCTTGGGTATGTCAAACCAAAATATTTCTGTGTGCTTAGCACAGAATGATGTCGCCTCATTATAGGGACCTGAGTTTCCAGAAAGTCTGAGGAAAAAAGTAAAAGGTGAAGCGTGTAATTGCAAAAGTAATTTAATATACAAAGTTTGATAGCTCATATGTAGAGTGAGGAAACACTCTACACATTTTTATGGAAAAACATATCTAATTCTATTAACGCATAGATGAATTTTGCACTTGTCTGCAAAGGTAGTTGTGTGTTGGTACATGAAATAACACTGCTTTTTAGGAGAAACAAAGTGGTTAATATATATTTTTGATATAATTACTGGAAAAATCGAAGAGAAGTAGAGGTTTGCACGAGTATTAAACACCTGCATAATCTTGTAAAATAGTTGTTTTTTAAGGCATCTCTAACTTTGACAATTTGAATTCTGTAATCTGTTTACACTTGGAGGTGTACATGTTCTGGTACATCAAGTGGTTTGACTTCTCATCATAGGCAAAGGATCAGAATTCTCTCCGGAAAACTGGAAAGGAAAGAACAGTAAAAAATGTAGGTCTGTTTCTTCTCATTTATTTTTTTTTCCAAACTGCTTTACACTGAGAAGCAAAATGCTGTGGAATTGTGATTCCCAAAGTCCCTTTGTGGCCCCTGCCACAAGCAGTGAATGCTGCTGTCACTGAAGGGGTTTGTTCGCTCCTGGTCACATTCCTGTGTCTGGGAACACTGGATTTCCCTCCTGGCACCTGAAGTAGGAGGTGGTGCGCGGGACACGCCTGTCCTGACTCAGAGGTCACCGCTTGGCAGGTTCCAGGGCAGATCCACTGGGAAATACAAATTAAAATCAATGGCCAACGTTTTAGTTGTCAGGTGCTGCAGGGTGTTATTTACATGGGCTCTTGAAAAGTTTTCTGTTGTATTTGGTTTGTTTTATTTTTTGTACAATTTTGTATGCTTTGGTTAAAAGAAAAATAAATCCAGACTAGCCACCTGCTTAATTTTTATTTTTGTTTTTTTTTTCTTTCTGCAGCTCTACTGAGAAGTCATTTCCTTGGAGATCATCAGGTATTATCTCTTATGTGTACATTTTGATCTCTTATGTGTACATTTTGCTTTATGCACAATACACTTTCTTTCCTTGGCATTCACTGCTGCTTTTGAAGTGAACTGAACATTAGCAGCAATGCCGTGGATCTGTCTGTTACAAGTATCTCTTCTAAAAGATAACATTAATATCCTCTTTCTCACACATGAAGAGACTTTTCTGTTCCTCTGTTACTGTAAAAGTTTTTTTTAGCTTAGAGGTAGTTGCAGTTACTTTTCTTGTACCTTTTTGTGCCTTTGCATTTTTGTGTGAGATGTGACTCTAGCAGAAGTCTTGGGCATTGAGTCCCCTTCCCCTTGGCAGGTAAGGATCATGCAAAAATACTGCTTGTTGCAAGCTCAAAACTGATTGTCTTTTTACAGATATTCTTACTTAACTGAGAAAATCTTCAGCAAGCGAAGGTTTTTTGGAGAGTGCTTTTTCTATTTTTGTTTCTCAGGATGCTTGAACTTTCTTTCCAAAACAAGAAACATTTGTCTTCTGGCACCTCTACATCCACTCTTGAGAATATTGGTGTCATGGATAGGACTGCATCTAAAAGAGGCATTCAGGTGTCTGCTGAAGTAATCCCATCTGTCCTTCACAGGTCAGAGCATTTAGCTAGTTAGGTTTTTTTCATCAGTTAAAATATTTAATACTGAAAAGTCCATCTTCTGAGCAGTGGTTGTGTCTTTAGAGTGGTGATGTGTATGTTCAGAAGCCCTCATTTTGAAGCCACACAGCAGGACCAAAAGTGGGACCTTGATGCCCTGCAAATTGCTTTTTGCACAGGGTCGAGTTGCTCTGCTTCAATCCTGTGCTCCTGGCAGGATGTTGTGTTAAGCAAGAATGGTCTGATGTAACCAAAATGCCATCAGCACTTTAGGTGGCTTGTGAAAAGTTTCATTAGCCAAGTTCTGCATGGTGCTAATATATTTATATAGGGCTACAGGCAGTTTTAAGAGCTACCCAATTTCTGCTGTACAAAGAATAACATGTCGTAGTTATCTGCTTTTTCACTCAAGCATATACATCCTTATGATAATTATGACTAAATTATGACTAAATAAGTCTCTCAAACTATCTACTTCCCCTTCTTCTTTCTGTTTGTATGGTTTCTTTTTAAACTTTATTTTATATAGAGATCAAGCTCTTGAGCTTGAGTATAATTGTACCTACCTGGATTCCAGTTGCCTCCGTGGTCTCTCCTCAGCTGAGATTAGGAACCCATGAGCTTATTTCCTTTTGTTTAAATCTAATATTCTCAACAGCCTACTTGTCTTGGCATTTCAATTTTGCTAGTCATAGTGGTGCTTTTCAGGTATTCTTTTAGCAACATTTTTAAACAGAAGACGAATTTATTTTTTTCAAGTAATTGAGAACCTACTTGTACTTTTCTGTCAATGGGAATTTTTTTTATTTTTTTTTTTTTAAATCACATTATTTCCCCTGGTTAGATAATGTTCATAACTGGTAAAGATATCTTCCAGCAGACCTCAGTCATTGTTTGCTGATTCATCTCATCCAATTGCATTTCATTTTTTAATGTCCTTTGGTTTTCCTATAACATTTTCTTTGTCTATTGTTTGTTTTTCCTCCTTGACTTTCTGTTAGTTCCTCTCTTTTTTCATCTATTCAGCTCATATTTTTATTTTATCCTTTAATTCTCTCCTCCCATTTGTTTCTTTCCTTTAGAAATCTCCTCTGCACATCCCTGCTTAGAAGTCACTTAAGGGGAAAAAATCATGTTTCAGTGTAAATGCTGTGTGCACTAATGCACATCTGGATGTGTACTTGTCACATCTCTGTATCCAAAGGAAGACTTTTCTGGAGTAAAGGCTCAGCAATGGGCAAGTTTGAAAACAATACATTCTTTGCATAGAATTTTCTGACATACATTTCATTTTATGTTTACAGTTATGATGTGATTATAGCATGATTGTAGATTGTACTTACTTAGAGCTTCACTTGAGCTTTGTTTTGAACAACTGTCACTAGACAGTGCTTTACCAACTGCAATCTGAAAAATACTGAAGATGGATGGAAACACTCCCTTACATCACCTTTGTTTCCTGAGTGCAGATAGTAGGTGATACCAAAAAACATCAGCAGGTGATGTGATATGACTCCAGCTGTAACTGCTTTTTGCATCTGTAGAATTATACAGCATTTTTTAACAGAAATAAGAAATTATGCTTTGCAGATGCTTATAAATAGAATATTAGCTCAGCAGGCATTTATAAAAAGGCTATTATTTTATTCAGGGCACTCTCCTCATGATTTATAGTAGCAGAAGGAAAGACAACAATGAATTTTGTTGTGCATTCTTGCCTTTGTTAGAGAGCCTAAACAATCTTATTTTTTAGCACTGTGAAAGCCTTTGCTTGGTGGCAGATGAGTGCAGGAAGGCAGACTTTGGTTCTGACCTCTGTCTGAGGAACAGCTGCATGGCACTGCACAATGCAACTTTATTCTTCTTGTGTGTTTCTCCCAAAACTGATTATCTGTCAGTTTGACATTGATTTAGTATCATGTAAGATTGAATAACTGAAATGACAGGCTGTTGTATTATTTAAGCAAAAAAGAGTGAAGATTAAATTATTGAAGTTGAACATAATCTACATGTCCCGGTCCCCACAAGTTTTTTACTCCCAAGAACATGTACTACCCACCAATGTCTGTTACCATCTGTTACTGAGGGAGTGTAACAGGAGCTGGGGAAGTGAGATGTTTCAGTCTTGGTTCTCTGTCATTTCTAGGCATACTGGTGATTGGATCAATGGAAGTGAAGTAACACTTCTTATTAAATCCTAATTAAATGTGGTCATTATACTCCTATTATAAGAAATTAATTAGCATCAAATTTTACTAGATGTTTTTGACTTAAAAACGTACTACTGATAAATAGCTGTGCTTACTGCCAGTAATTTCTACGTTGTATTGATTTTTTAGGTTTCTTCTTTTAAATCTGGTATTTGTATCATGTTCAAACATGCTTTCTATTTGTATGATGACACTTTATTTTGCTGTCCTTAATGTTCAGCTAGTATTCTTAGAAGTGAAGTTAGCTTAAGTGTTATTAAAAAGTCAACATATGGATAGTAATATATGAAGTAAAAGATGTATAAAATTTGCAGCAACTTGTGTTGATGGTCCACAAGCAGGGATGAAATTCACCTCAGTCTTTTACTGAAGAAGCTCTTGAGATACAGGACTTTAAGACAAGTGGTAATTGTCCTCCGTGCACTACAACACAGTTGCACAATGTCTCTACTCTGCCAGGTAGACTTGCTAGGTAATCAATTACATTTTCCATTAAAATCGGTTGGAATGTACATTTGACAAATTAGAATTGTAGAACTATATCAAAGCCACAGGAAACAAGATTCTTGGACATTAGTATTAATGTTCTTTTCATTTAGTTTGGTAGATGATACCTGTCTGCTAGTGGACTGCTGATGTTGAAAGTAAGTTCTTTGTTAGCATGTGTGAGAAAAATGTGATGATTAAGTTTGCAGGAAAAGTTAAATGTGAAACATTGGATTTATCTAATTGGTTTATTCTTTCAGATCCTCCGCCCACCGGTGTAAACAAACCCCAAGTGTCAGAGAGTGTTCATACCAATGCCTATAACATTAGGACAGAACCAGAACAAGGGAACCTCTACTCACCAGAACAGACATCTCTCCATGAAAGTGAGGGTCTGTTGTATGCATTTTAAATATTAGAATATATTTTTGTATTGGCATGTAAAAATGTAATGCAATTATGAATGCAACAAATAACAAAGTTATATAATTTTTTGTGAAGTTGTTTGATGGTTTTATTCTTACACTGGCTTCATATCTACAGGGTCCGTTGGCAACTCAAGAAGTTCAACACAAATGAATTCTTATTCCGACAGTGGTTACCAGGAAGTAAGCAGTTTCCATAACAGCCAAAACTTGAGCAAGTCAGAAAGCAGACAGCAGCATTCCCTGGTTGGAAACTCCAATAACCATTTGGTGAGGAGCTCACGAGCTGAGGGGCAGACATCAGTCCAGGTATGCTCAAAATAGGACACTTCATCTCTATCTGTACATGATCTGTGGCACAGTCACAGAGTCATCAGGGCTGGAAGGGACTTCTGAAGATCCTCTAGTCCAACCCCTGACAGAGCAGGGTCACCGACAGGAATGTATCCAGATGGCTTTGGGATGTTACCAGAGAAGGAGACTCCACAGCCTCTCTGGGCAGCCTGTCCCAGTGCTCTTGTTACCCTCACAGTGAAGAAGTTTTTCTGTACGTTTAGCTTGGCCCTCCTGTGCTCCAGCTTGTGCCCATTGCCCCTTGTCCTCTCATTGCACACTGCTGAAAAGAGAGTGGACCCATCCTCCTGACACCCCCTGGAGATATAAGCATTTATGACCTCCCTTGCCAGGTTTAATTCTAAGGAGGCCTTAGCTTGCCTTGTTGCATCCCTACATCTTCTGACAACATTCTTGTATTCCTCCCAACTGGTCAGCCCCTTCTTCCATGATTTATAAACTTCTTTCTTACGCTTGACTTTGTTCAGTATCTCCCTGATTAACCATGCAGGTCTCCTGGCTCTCTTACTTGATTTCTTACTCTTTGGGATGCTCCAATCTTGAGCTTGGGGGAAACAGCGCTTAAATATTAACCAACTCTCCTGAGCCACTCTACCCTCTGGTACCCTGTCTCATTGGATTTCACCAAGCAGTTCCTTGAAGTCAAAGGACTCCCCTCCTCCAGGGGAGGTTTAGGCTGGGTATTAGAAAGAGTTTCTTTACTGAGTGGTTGGACACTGGAACAGGCTGCCCAGGGAGGTGGTGGAGTTACCATCCCTGGAAGTGTTTAAAAGAAATGTAGATGTGGTGCTTAGTGACATGATTTAAGCACTGAATGGGTTAAGTTAGGTTATGGTTGGGGGATTTAGGTTATGGTTGGACTTGTTGATCTTCGAGGTCTTTTCCAACCATGATGTTTTGATGATTCTATGATTTTTCATTAACCACAATGATAGCAAGACAGGAATGGGCAAAACTTGATTAGCTGACACAAGGACTCATTGCATCACTGTTCCTGAATTTCCAAAGTGGTCGAGTAGTGAGGGGAGAAGCACAGGTGCATATTCACATTGCAAGTTGAAAAGAATGGGGGTCGGATTATTTTTAATGTTAAATTGCCATTTTAATGTATTAAGAAATACTGGTTAGAAAAAAAGTCACTTTACAGGAAAGCTTGAGCTGTGTGCATACCCGGTCGAATTCCCTGTCTCGCAGGAGCCAAGCAGCCCCTCCCTGGCCGCAGTGACCAAACTAACCAACACTCTTGCCTTTGACAGCCTCCGGTGCCCGCGGCGACCCACCGCGCCATGCGACGCGTCAGCTCGGTGCCATCCCGGGCTCAGTCTCCCTCCTACGCGGCGGGCGCGTCCCCGTCCCGCGGGTCGCTGCGCACCGCGCAGGGCTCCC
>NW_009953793.1:1058974-1093153 GCF_000747805.2 Chaetura pelagica
GCTTCTCCATCCCAAACGCAGCTGGGGTCTTCCTCCCCGAAGCGTTCTGGCATGACTGCGGTTCCGCAGCACCTGGGAACTCTGCAAAGAACTCTCCATGACATCGAGCAGTATGGGCAGCAGTATGACATCTATGAGAGAATGGTCCCTCCACGCCCAGACAGCCTTACAGGTTAGTAAAAAGGTAAAGACACAGCTTCGACCTCGGTGCAAACCCACAGGTGTAGAAGCAGGTCATGTTAGGAGTGTGTGTGACAGGGAAACAGGTGACACAGAGGCGTGGAGATGAGAGGAGTACTGAGACACAGCTGTTCTGAAATGCTTCCTAAAGGATCTTCCAAGAGTTAGGGGTAGGGGAGAAACTGATGAGTGCAGAAGAGCTTTTCCTCGGGTGATGCATCCTGCTAGCTGCAAAGGCTCTCTGTGTACCCTCAGTTCTAAGAGCAGCACAGATACTGACAAAACTCAAGTAGGAAATGGTGAAGAACTCTGAGAATTAACTGAATTCCAACTATTTTTCCACTTTTAATGAAAGCATTAAAAATAGACAAGGTTAGTGGAGTGCAGCTAGTTAGTACACCACCAGTACTAGGAAGCAAAGCATACGTTAGGTAGTCAATAGGAGGGTGATGCTAGAGGTCAAAAAATGTTGTGGGGATGAAAAAGAAGAAATGCAGGATTAGGGCTGTGCCACTGACCTCCTGATAAGGATAGCAACAGTGAACTTAGTAGGAGTTTGGTTGTTGATTCATTTGGTAAAATAGCAAGGGGAAAGATGTATTGGTGCTGGTTGCAGAAATGCAGTAACAGACTGGAATGCACAGTAAGAACGTCCAGGCAATGTGAGTGAAGTTTCCTTGGAGCAGGTAAAGGGGAAACTTTCACAGGGAGGAGGAAGCCCAGAGTTGTGCAGTGATGTTCACAGTGCTGTTACTGACGAGCTGCTCAGCAGCTCTGCCAGAGCTGTGCTTGGATCTGGCTCTGCAGGAGTGCTGCAGGAGACCCACTGCTGAGGAACTGAGGTTAAACGAGGTGGATAAATTCAAAGGAACTCAAGAGGGACAGCTGAAAGGCAAGGTGGAAAAAAGAGGCTCTCATACAGTTGCAGCACAGCAATATATGTACACACACATCGTGGGCTATTTAAACCTTTATAGAGACTTGTTTCCACATGCTTAAATCTTCGCTGCCACTACCAGGAAGACTTTTGCTTTTACTGCTATATGTTTCATTTTCAGGATTATGACCCCCTTTAGGTTGTGCCCTCTTTCACAAGTGGGTGTCTGTCAGGTTCACAACTGTGACCTGCACGTGCTCTCTACTTGGCTTTTGCTCTGCCCGTGTCAGACTTACAACTATAAACGCTGGCAAAAAGATTGAGTTAGAAAACTGAAAAGTTGTCAATGTATGGACAAAACTTTTCACCAAAGAAATGCTGCCTGGTTGATGAATCTTTCTGTATGGATCATTTAATAGCAGAAGGAAGTTTAATGAATAAATCTTTATAACTGTAGGTTAAACTAACTCCTTTTCTTGGCTGAAAGCAGAAAGGTTCAATCATGACAGCCTGACTGCTTTAACTGATTTGGGCCATGTACATTGCTCTGGTTTGACATACATATTCCCCTTTTCTTGGTTGTAGGCCTGAGGAGTTCCTATGCTAGTCAGCACAGCCAGCTGGGACAAGAGCTACGATCAGCTGTATCTCCTGACCTGCACATCACCCCCATCTACGAAGGCAGAACTTACTACAGCCCCATCTACCGGAGCCCGAACCATGGGACAGTGGAGCTTCACCAGGGGTCCCAGTCAGCCTTGTATCGAACAGGGTCAGGTGGGTAGGGGGCTCCAAAGCTCTTCCATTGCTGTGTCCCAAAGTCATGCCTCTTCTACTTGCTGGAGTTCATCTGGAACCTGTGGCCTACAGGAGAACATGTATGAGATAATCCCTAATGCCCGTGGAAAATGAGCAACTAGGTGTTATAAATTAACGGAGATAGAAGCTGGGTTTGAAGGACTTAAAATAACCAGCAGGGATTAAAAAGCTCGTGTGATGTTTGCAAGAAAGGCTTGGGACTGTGTATCAGTGTCAGCTCGGGGTCAGAATGTTTTGTTTGGTATCTCGCACCTGGGTTTATCCAAGCAAAGCCTATTTCTCAACACAAAATATTTTGCTTCCTCCTTCAGTCAATTTCTTCCGAATGAAGTTTGTTCCAGTTTTTTTTATTCATCAATATAGTAAAATGATAACTTACATACTTAAATTACTTGTTGCATGGGAGAGCTTACACACTTGAATTACTGCATCTTTCACAGTAAAAATACTGTTTTACCCAACTTCTCAGCAAAGGATAATGTTAAAACTGTTAATACTGTATCTGTAGATCATATATTGAAATACTTCTGTGATTCTGTGATAGAATTGCTATTGTGCATTATGAAGTACATAGGCTTTAGATTAGTATTAGAACTGATTTTCTGTAAAGAGAACTGTAGTAGATGTTGCAGTGCAGATTGTTCTTTAAGGTTGATTAATAATTTGTTTAGTGAAGACATTTCCAAAACTCTCTATAAATATTTATAGAGAAGTGTCCAAATTCATATGTCATTTTCATACATTTGAAAATTGCTATTGAATGTTTTTTAATATAACTGAAATATTAAGAGTATGGAATGTTGAAGGAGCAACAGTTTTTGCAATTCTCCTGTCTTCTACAGCCTAGAGTAAACAAACTGTGTGTGTCAGGATGTAAAAATAAGGAAATGCAACTAAAATTGGAATTCCATGGCTACGTGTCTACCTCATATCCCTCACCTTAGGAGAACAACTGCTGCTGCCACAGCAGCTCTGTTAAGTCAGGAAGATACATGTTCCTGTTTTTGAAACAAACTGCTTCATCCTTGAAATAATCCTCTTCTTAGCTTTTTGTCAGGGAAAATGTAGTTGTGGTTGGGAAAAGGAAAACAGCACATCAACTGTATAAACTTCTGTTTGCTTGTGTTCCTTTCTATTGAAATTGAGTTACTGATAGTACTTGCATTTTATTCTAGACTTTGAAAATATTTTGCATCCTGATTTCTGCTTCATGGGACAAGGTGCATTTCTTACTTTAAATACTTGTTGAGGAAAGCTGAGACATGAGCCTGATTCCACCAGACCTTTAGTTCTGTAGCTAACCTCCCTGTCTCCCCTGGGCCATTGAGTAATTGCTCCCTTAAACCTGGCAACAGCTTTCAGCATGGAGCACGGAACGCGGTTTTAAGTCTGATTTCATTTTTTTTTTTGCTTACGCATTTGACCACCTCTTTCCTCTTCTTTTCAACAGACGTTTGTGAGCTGGTTTGTGCTAACACTGATTTCATCCTAGGAGTTGGCAATCTGCAGAGATCAGCCAGCCAGCGCAGCACCCTCACCTTCCAGAGGAACAACTTTGCTCTGGGCACGGCAGCCGCCTACGCGGAGCCGTTCCGGCCCTACCGCCTGGCAGAGCCCTACGGCAGGCTGCAGCCCCCCGACGAGCCCACCACCCGCTCTCCATCCATAGACAGCATCCAGAAGGACCCCAGGCAAGTCCCCAGGGCTCTGGAGAGCCACGTACCTCTGGCATGACAAGGGTCTTCAGACAGTGCTTGTGTATTTGTGGCACTTTCTGCATATTCCAGTTTTGCATTGTTTAAACCATCCTTTAGATATGAAGATCTATACTCTATAGCCAAAGTGATAAATGCAGTCTACTTGCTACAGTAAGAAAGAGCAACTTATATGTAGGTATTATTCTATTTTTCCTCCATGTTTATTTTCATGTAGACATTATTACAGGAGCTACTTTAAAATTTGATGAGCATTAGCTAGGATATTCTGAAGTAACTACAGAGCAATCTGTAATATTGGTGTAAGTTTTCTCTTTATGGGAATGGTAATCAGAGCTTGAAAATTAGAAAGTGCATACCTAATGTATTTGAGGGAGTTTTTTGTGAGCAGCCTGCTTAAATTTCAGAACAAAAGCAATTTTAAAATGGTATATATATAAAAGTACTGTTTGGAATACAAATACACATTTTAAAAATAGTTACTAGTTTGATGTTGTCAATGCATGTACACAGTGTGGGCATGTGACAGGTGTAATGCTGTAATTTATTAGAGACTCTATTCATTAAAACCTTGTCTGTTAAGATGGGAGCATCAAGCCCAGTCCATGCAAAGCCTGGAGGGCTTTAGGTTACGTTTCATCTTCCCTGTGGGCGTGTGCTGGCAAGACATCCCAGGCTGTGCTCAGATTGCTGGTTCCGTGGGGCAGCTCCAGACGCTCATTGCAGCACAGGACACGTTCTGCTGGTCCAGAGAGGGCTGGACACAGAGCACCTCGTGCTGGAGGGTGTAGGCTACAGTGCTGCCTCCAGGCCTCTCACATGGAGGCACCAGGGCATGAAACAAACGTTGAAAGACACCAGAGAGCGGTGGTCACACTGGGGTCTTGCACTGAAAGCTTTTGGGCTTCCCCTGTTGCAGAAGCCTCATGATTCAGTTATTTCCTAGTTTGGCTCTATCCTTCAGTCTGAAAAACAAGCACCATTTTTAATAGATGTTGTTGTGGTTTTTATTAGAGGAAATCAATATATAACATTTAACAGATCTTGAGAGACTGGATTATTTTAGTGTACCTGCATGGCAGACTGCTCTAAGTGACATTAGTAGGGTAGTCTTGCCTCTAAGCAGCAAAGCGTGCTCACTGCATCCTGCTGCTGGCCTGTTCTGGCACAGCTTGCAGGAGAAGTGACAGACTACGAGGATGCTTCACATTCATAGCAAGGAACTTTAAAGAAATTCTCACTCATTTTTCATTGCAGATGCACCTTCTTACCTTGTAATTTCTCGGTGCAATAGTTTCTACCTTCCATTTTAATCATTTTCTGATTTGCATATCGTGCTGTTGCAGAGGGGAGGCTGATGTTACAGTAGCCTCGGGCTGAGCTGTTTGAAAGCATCACTCTAGAATGAGACTGAGGGAGCATTCAGAATGCTGCTGGTTTTATTAGAAAAGCAGTTCTGCCTGGGGTCTTCCTGTCATTAGTGTGGAGAAATAAACCTCTACATTGTTGAGCAATTCCAAGTAGGCACGTAACTGAACATTCCCTTTTTAGTGACTCTAGGAATCCTGGGGACACCTGACTGGCCAGGATAGCATTGGCCTTTGAATAGCCCCCCAAATACTATTCTTGGAACATCCTTTTTGGTTTTTTCTTCCTCTCAATCAAGCAAATATTAATGACTATACTTCTAAATCTGTGCATTGGGCAAGGATATGTTTAATGCCTTCTCCAGGATTTGTCTGTGCAAAATTATTTTGTTTAGTGAAGGAGATTTGATTTTAATGATTTGAAGTTTACAATCCCTGATTAACTCAGGTTACCCAAACTTCCTGCATGTGATCCTGGTGATGACATTTCAGACTGTGCAGCTTTTGCTGAAGTAGAGTTGACTTCAGACTAGGAAGAACATTGAGCACTGAGAAAAGATGTGTGGAAGAAGTGGCCCTGGGCAGTATTAAGTGGGTATCTGTTGTAGTATATGTTTAAGGTTTGGGAGGTTTACGTAGGTTGAATGTTTGAGGTTTTATCATTTATTTTATATCTATGTACATGCAGATACATATTTGTGTGATCAACAACCAAGCTAAGTGAAGAACATAGGAGATAAAGCGTCCCTTTGACGTGACTCATTCTAATATACCTGGTTTTCCTCCTGGCCCTGGTACTCCAGAACAAAAATGGAATTGTTGAAAAACTCTTGAGATTTCTAGTAATTCTGCTTAGGAAATAAGCCTACACTAGTAACTAATGCCTTCTCTTGAATGTGTCCATCCATGAAGGGAGTTTGCTTGGCGAGATCCAGAGCTGCCTGAAGTGATCCACATGCTGCAGCACCAGTTCCCCTCGGTGCAGGCGAACGCAGCTGCCTACCTGCAGCACCTCTGCTACGGGGACAACAAAGTGAAGACAGAGGTAACTGTGCCTGGGCACTTCTGTCCCTGGGGAAGCTCTGAAAGGAAAAGCAGAGCTCTCGCCTCTCTTTTTGTTTGCTTTTTCCCCAGCATAACACAGGACTTTGGATGCTGCCATGTTTCTGTTGGTATCAGATGTATGATAATATTGAAATATTCAGGCCTCTCAGAGGAGGCTGCATGGAAATGATATGAAAATATTTTGCATTGAAGTTGTGTAATCTAGCAGTACTGTAACGTATGTTTAGCAGAGCTTGTTTTTGAGTAAACTTTTGATGAATGGAGATTAAGAGAAACAAGAATTCTGGAAAGCTTTCCAGTGGGGTTGATCAAGGTATTTTAAGCATCATAGGCAATGAGTGAGTTGTCAAGCAAAGGCAAGAAATCTAACCCTAGAAATACATAGAGGATAGTATTTATGTCAAAATAAGGTGGAGGAAGGGCACATCTGAGTGAAAGTTTAGATTATAGTTGCAATTTCTAAAAAACAGTTTGCATTTGAGTATCTGCTGTTTCTGCAGAGCAGCTATGAGCTATTGATCTGAAGGAGTTTGCTTTTTCGTTCATGTGGTATGTGTTGTACTGTGTTATGTTCAGGATAAATATTATTTATGTTAATAAAATGTTGATGCAACACTTGTAAGAAAACAACCCAAAATCCAGCAAGGTTTTATTTGAGGACTGCTTTTGTGTTTTCTTTAATATGTAATTGTATTATTTTATTGTTCTGGTAAAAACCAGATGAATTTGCTAGACTGTTAAGGGCATTGAAAGCTTCACAAAATTACCTAGAAAGCTTGCCTTGCTAAAACCTGGTTGTGGGAGTGGATCTCTGCCATTCAAATTAGCTATCAAACTACACAGAATTAATAAATACACTTCCATGTAATGAGCACTATCTTTAAATACACACAGCACTGATACATTATTTCGTGACTGTATCATTTTAGAAGAATCTGATTTTTAATTCAGGCATTGAAATGCCCATTCAAACTAGTAACAGTTGCCATGCTTGAAAATAGTTCATGACTCAGCAAAATACAAAACTTAAGAACAGATTTCTAGTCCCAATTTTATTTTGAACTATATACACAAAAACTGTATCTTACCAAGTTTTGAGTACACATTGAAAAAAGATAAATTTGTTTTGTTGTTCATGACTTGTATCTGTATTATGGATGGGTAGTGTAGATGTAGTGTTTAATGAGCTGTGTTGACATACAAAAGGGAGATTTAACTGAAAAGTAGGAATAGTTATTTGTTGCTTCATTATTTAGTAACAGAATTAAGAATTATTTGCCTTGAAAAAGAAGGACTCTAATTTTTTATAGCATCCTGCAGCACGTTTGCATTGTAGTCTGTATCAAATAAATTATCTCTAAGGTGTAATACTCCTTTGCTAGCTACAGAAATCTTGCCAGGTGAATAACTTCAAGCTGAAAGTCATGGAATGTGGAGTAGAGCTTCCTTTTTAAAAGAACTTCAGATATGCCAACAACTGAATTTATGCTAATTCATATTGGTTTGTGTGTGTAGATAAGTGTAAAAGTTGGCATTTAAATCTTATTTCCTAAAAGGATATTCTGAGCTTTAGGAAATTGCTTCAAAAACTGCATCCCTGGGAGACAAGACTTCAGGAGTAACAATTCTTCTCTGAACGCAGCAGATCCCTGAAAATGTCCATCAGCATTTTCAGCAGGGTGTGAGTGGTTCAGAGGAATTTTCAGTATAGTGTAACAATCGAGTTGTTAAAGTTTACCAACAATACTTCTTCTTGAAATAGAATGAAATGTACTGTTTTTATAAAAATAAAAGCCTTTTAAATCTGTAGAGTGAAATCCATGTGTGCTGATTTTCCCAACATTCTGTTTTCTAGGTATGTAGGCTTGGAGGAATCAAGCACCTTGTTGATCTCTTGGATCACAGAGTCCTGGAAGTTCAGAAGAATGCTTGTGGTGCACTGAGAAACCTTGTTTATGGCAAGTCAACTGATGAAAACAAAATAGCAATGAAGAATGTTGGGGGGATACCTGCCCTGTTACGGTTGCTGAGGAAATCTGTCGATGCCGAAGTAAAAGAGCTTGTGACAGGTGAGTTTTGAATAAAACCAGCAGAGAACTATAAGACAAGTTATTTTTCTGAAGTGGACAAGACTGGAATAACTGCTAAGTCACTGGAAATTACTATATCGACTGGGTTTTTGTTTATGCATTGGAATTTTTTGTGGATACAAAATCAGTTTGATTACTGGCAGTTAAAGTATGAGCGCAGAAGTACAGATCTGGGGGGAGAAGTGAAGCTTGAGGCAGTTGTACTAAAGCTTCACTTAGGGTAAATTTTCCCCAGTATGATTATCCTACATACATCTAGGTCTTGGAGAGGTATTTCTTTATTGACTTCTAACATTAGATTTATTACAGGCTTTTTTTTTATCATCTGCTGACAATAGTTTTAAATCAGCTCTTGCAGAATTCATAGGATGGACCCAAGCTATGTAACATGTTGAAGTACAGACATAAATTTAAAAGTATGCAAATTACAGAAGCATCTCAGTGCTCAGCCTTCTAGGGGAGTCACAGCAAGTGACTGCACACTCCTCATCTCTTGACTCTGAGGCAGCAGGTTTAGCTTGTAGCCCATGGACCTCCTTTGCACTTAGTGCAGACAGAACGTGCAGAAGTAATACATTATTTGATGTTCTAACACAAAAAGGTATTCAATTTCCATCAAAGTAAGTGGATTTGCTGGGCACTGCACACATCTGCTATCTCTACTTAATGTAGGAATGATTTGTCCATGAATGTTTTAGGCAATTGAAAAATATGAGAGGGTAGAAAAAAGCAGTTGTAACTTTCTTTAGGGAGTCCTTCTTTCAAGGTTTAGCAGCTTCCTTGTTTGATTTTGTTAAGCTTCATAGCTTAACTACTTACTTACTCAGCAAAGCTGCACAGTACTCAAGTTAGAAGTGACAGAGGTGACATACTGGGAGCCTTTCCAAGTTATTTCCTTGTTTAGCAAAGATATTAAGTAGAGAAAAGACTCTGTACAGAATGTATCCAAAACATTTAAGTTCATATGCAGGCTATTTTTCCTAAGTATTTTCTACATAAACAAGCACGAAGACAACATGCAGCTTTCATGTTCTATCTAGAAGGATACAGGTTTTTCCTTCAGATGTTCTGTAAATAGAATACTTAAAACTAGAATTACACATTAGCTGCCTTATCTACTCTGCAAATTAATGTTTTAGGCATCTAAATTGCTTGTGCTTTAATGATGCTAGGGATGGTTCCACAGTCAAAACCAAAGTAAATTTATTAATTACAGAAGGTATTTAGTCACTGTTTAAAAAACCTCTACACTAAACAGAGATTCCAGCACCAGTTAATCACTAGCTCAGCTGCATCTTAAAGCTCCATCCTGAAAGGGATAGATGTGTTTGTTGATGGTCCCTTCATGGCTTCTGACTTCACCTTGGCACTGCCTCAGGTGGGCAGTGCTGCTCTCTGTCAGCACAGGTGCAGGCAGTGTCACCCTGGGGGGGGGGCTGCCTTCCTGCAGCAGTTGGCACTGGGTGCTGTGGCTTTGTGGGAAAAGGACACAGGGCTCTGCAGTTCCAGGCAGCCTGAGGTAGCTTTTGGGAAGGTACAGAAATAGCTGCAAGTCCCACAGAATGTTGCAAGCTAAGCACTCTGTGAAAGGGGCAGAGTTTCCTAACACAACTTGCACGTTACTGTCTTTACCTCAGCTCCACTCTAGAATCCAGAGTGCTTGGGGATCAGTGTGTCAACCTGCAGGGGTGGCACATGATGGTCTGTGTTCAGCAGTTGACCTCAGCTGCTGCTCTTAATAAACCTGCTGCCCCCTTGGTTAACACTACCTGATGTGAGCAGTGACAGTGGAATTCTTTGCAGGAACTCATGGCAGGGCCAGAACTTAAGGCAAAAATAGGGTAGGCAATCCCTGATAAAAAGAGAAAAGAGAAGATCCACTTTTCTACACTTTTCTACAAAAACTACACAAGTTTTTTCATATGGCATTTAAAACTCTCCTGCAAAGCTTACTGTTTTTTATTTATTCACTTATTTTCCTAGTGCTGTCACTCCTGTTTTCCTTCCTTCTTTAAGAGTTATCCATGCTTGGCAATGCTGATAACTTTTGCACTTTAACCTTCTCAGGTTTTCCTCACCTCTGGGCAATGTCAAGCACTAATTGTGATTTGGGAATTTTCTGCTGTATTTTACAGTACTTTTATAGACTAAGCAATAAACAGGAAGCCAGCTGAAGCAATCAGTTGAATTATACACAAACTAAAGTGTAACATGAGCAGCAAGCAGAAGTTCCTCTCCTTCCAAACCCAGAGACACTAGGGACAAGAGAGATCTGCTTAGGAAGGTCCATGGCCTGAGCACTCATCTTGCTGCACAGTTACTTGTGAATGGGATCTTCACCATTCTTCCAGAATGATGGAACTTGTAGCTAATACACATAGAAAACTTTTTCTTTAATTCATCTTCTATTGAGGGCTTCAAACTGTCTCTTGGGACTTTGGCAGATGATTCTGTGGCAATTGAATACGGAAGTGTATTGCCACAACAGTGGGGAGTACAAAGGTGCTGTTGTTTAAATGACATCCAAAATTGTGCTGTAATCCCAGGAGGCTCTTACCTTAACACAGCTCTGCACCAGCTCCTACCACCATTTCCTTGACTGAATAGAAACTTCCCAAATTATAACTGCCTTTGCCTTCAAGGTTTATTTCTAATAAGCACTAAATCTGGTCCCAATTATCTTAAAATAAGCACTCTACAAATAATCAGATGGTATTCTCATTTTTAACATGAAGATTAAAGAGCTGGGTAATACACATCTCTGATTTGTAAAATAAATAGCTGAAGACTTCTCCCAAATTCAAAAAACGGATTGTCCTGGTGAGAGCCTTTGCCTTCACAGAATTGAATATAGGGATAATAAATCATTAATTAAATCAAGCTACCTCTTTGAGAGTCCAGCTTCTGGACAAGTTCTGACATAGTTACTCAGTGGAACTCCAGTGACTTCCTTGTCCAGCACTCCCAGGCTCATCCTCATGGTCAGGTTAGTATTGGTGAAAGCTGAACAGGCTCCTTGGAGGGATGGAGCTCAGGGAGCTCCTCAGCTGGTCTCCCCAGGCCATGCCCTTGTGCCCACCTAGGAGATGAAGCTGCTGCTGGCTGTTCTCTTCCAGTTCCTCAGCAAGCATCTGAGTGAGGTGCTGCTCTGGAGGCACAGCCCATGTCCCCTGCCCCGCAGTGCCCGCTGGTGCAGCCAGGCATCCCCTGCTGCCTGGGCATTTCCTCAGCACCCGGCTGCTCCAGCTGCCCTAGGCTTGGTGTGGCTCATTAAAAAATCCTACTCCCTCATAAACTTTAGTTTCTGTTCTCTTGTGGCATTTACTGTCTTGTCCCCCAGAATTTATTTCTGAGGAAACTGAATGTTCGAGATCTAGTAAAACTGAAAAGCAAATAGTTTATTGTAGCAATTTCATTGGCCTGTTGTGGAAATACTGTTTAAGGTTTTTTGCTGAGTCTACACTGCTCTACTGCTTTACAATTCTGAAAATACTGTATGTGAGAAAAATATTTAGAGTAAGATGAGTACTTGATGAGAGTTTAGATGAACTTCAAGCTGTGCTTCATGATGGAAAAGATTATTAAATGCTGTGTTTAGCATATTACTTGCATATACAATCCTGCTGATAATTTGTGTCAGTGCTCATACTTTTGTATCAGAATGTTATGTAAGAAGACTCTGAAGGGACAGAACTACAGAAGGATAAAAGATTGAAACCAGTTTCATTTGGCTAATAGGTGAATGTAAAATACTCCAGACTTCCTTCTGTGGTTTCCAGGAAGGAAGTTTCTGTAGCATTTTTACATTAGCTCTTGTATGTCCAGCTCTGCATCCAATAGTATCTGCTATCCTAGGCTCACAGTGCAAGAGATCAGCAGTGCCAGTGCAGGCCATTCTTCCTGTGTTTATCATTGAAAATAAAATCAACAAACCAAAGCCATCTATTTCCCTGTTTTTCATCTTGCATTCCTCCTTTTTGGGTATTGCTTTTCCAGGTTCTGACTGATCTAGAAGCATGTCACATCACACTTGAGACCTCTACTGAAAACTCTTTCATGGCCACCACCCTCCTGCCAACCTACCTTCTTTGTCATTTTTTTCGAAATGTTTTCAAAAGACCTTATGTTTGCAAAACACTGATGATCTTTCAGCCATGACATCCATAGATTTGGGTTCTTCTCACTTAATTTCTGCTCTTGTATTCTTATGACCTCTCTTTTAACTGTTAACTTCTGCCTGCAAAGTTGTAGATATTTCCAGTGTAAACAATCTCTCTCTTGGGAATGTTGCCAAGTCTCTTCCATGTTCCTTTTCAAACAGTAGTTTATAACTTTAATCTCCAGATTTCATATAAATCAGGATAATGGTCTGTTTCTTCCTTTTACCAAACCTTGTTGAAGACTCAGCCTTTGGAGGTCATGCCTTTTTTTTAATAGCGTGCAGAGTTGGTTGAAATGCCTTATTTCTTCTGATAAATTGCCTTCCCATCTTGGAGTGCAGCCTGAACCAGGGAGGTGCCGGGTGACCGTGCTGCCAGGAATCAGGGTGCACTCTCACACAGGCATCCCTAAGGAGCACCTTTATTGCTGAGATGTAGCTGCCTGGTTTTAGCTGCCCTTCCACCCAAGACTGCAGCACAGTTTGAAGTACAAAGCATGACCCGTTTCTCTGAGTGGAGCAGTCACCTCCTCCATGTGCCCTTCAGGAGCCAGGAGGTTACTGCTGATGGCCCCCCATGGTAGTAATGTCCATA
Organism: Chaetura pelagica; assembly: GCF_000747805.2. NCBI lineage: Eukaryota > Metazoa > Chordata > Aves > Apodiformes > Apodidae > Chaetura > Chaetura pelagica. The sequence continues at coordinate 1,071,842 of NW_009953793.1, forward strand.
TGAAGCTACTGGAAGGAGGTTATCAGCAGCTGCTTTCTTGGAGGTGTTTTTCTGTTCATGTGTATCTCCACACCTTTCCTTCCCTCCTGGGGGGAGGTGTTCCTGCCAGGCACGCTTGGGAAGCAGTGTCACTGGTACTTGCCTCCATTCCAGCAGAGACACTGCCTGCAGGTCGATGGCAGACATCAGTAAAACTGGAGTTAACAATGAATGACTAAATTACTTCCATTTTTTGTTTTGAATAGGAATCTGGCGAATCCATTAGTGACCTCTTGAGGAACAGAAGTGTCCGCTGTGACATGTTGATACCAGCCTACACTGATGTGGTGTGCTGCCTGGCTTATAAAAAAAGACAGATTTTCTTCCCATTACAGGTCGTCAGGGTTGGCTTTTAGATATCTAAGAAAGATATTAGCATTAGAGAGATAGAGTGAGCTCGAGGCACATATGTTTCAGAAAGCTGGAAAGGTGTTTTGCAGGTGTTTGTGTGCCTGTAGGGAATATTCCCCTGTACTTGGGTGCAGTGGGGGATCCCCTCTCCTCTCAGGTGGCAGAATGAGCTGAACTTCAGGACAGAAAGAAATAAACATCTCCTTTCTATCAGTGTGTGTTTCAGCTGAGTGTTTTTCCTTAAGAAGAGCATTTGTTCTCTGATATGCATATTTTCCTTCTTGGTATCGTGGGAGACCGGCTGGTGATCTGTTAGGGCTGTTCTGCTGACCCTCCTGCATTCCAATTCTCCAGTCAGAGCTCAGGCAGGAGCCAGGGGGGTGGCTGCTTTGTAAACAGGGATCTTTTCATGGCAGACCTGCTCCAGTCACAGCATCTTCTAATTTGCTGACATTTATTGACCAGTCATGTTGGAATGTTAAGGTTATATTGCAGACTAATTCTATTTCTTTTGGGTTTGCACAGGTAAATCGTCTTTCTCCTGTTTAAAGTGATGGTTTTTAAGTTGCTAGTGTTGCTTTATCTTTGTTTGCCAAAGCTTTTCTGACTTTACTGCCATGGAAATCTTCTCTTAAGGGGTTCTCTGGAACTTGTCTTCCTGCGACGCAGTCAAGATGACAATCATTAGAGATGCTCTATCAACCCTGACAAGCACTGTGATCGTGCCACACTCTGGATGGAACAGCTCTTCCTTTGATGATGATCACAAAATCAAATTTCAGACATCTCTAGTTCTACGCAATACCACAGGGTGCCTGAGGTAACTTGCTCTTCTACAAGACTCTTTTATAGTAATCATGTTATCCAACAGGTTCTTTTTATACTGTAATTTGCAAGACAAAAGAGTTGATGCATTCTAGAAATGATGGAAAGTTCTATCACTTAGGCAGCTTCTGCATTTGTGGAGTTTTTTTCCATATTAGATATGTATGAAAAGTACTAAGTTAGTTACTAAGAGATGCTAACTGTAATGGCTGGTGGTTACATTTTGGTTTTGTTTTTATAAATTGCAGTCATTGCACTTTTCCCCTATTAATTACTGCAATACTTGTGTATAGGGCTTAGGAATATTATTTAGGGAAAAAAAGTGCAAGTGCATGTGGTGATTCTTGTTGTATACATTTAAATAATCATGTTTGTATATGCACACATATCAGTAAAGGAGTGCTTGAGTATTCCCTTTGTGGATTTCTCAGCAGTAAGAAGAAAAAAAAGGATTCAGAATAATAAAAAGCAATAGTAAAATATCTGAAGAGATTTTGAGAGCCAGGGGTGGTATATGAGCTATTTTTTTCATTTGTATGTTTGTTAATGATCTTAGATTTCAAATTGTGTTCCCTTAAACAGCAGAGCAAAGCAATAGTGTTCAAACAGGACTGGAATTGCCTTTGTTGCTGGTAATACTTCTGAACTTCCAAATAGTTTCATGAACTACGTTTTAGTTGTTGTCTATTGGGTTGTTTTTGAAGATGCTGAGCTCTGCACTGCTTTTGAACTCGGGGATGTGCAAGCATGGCTGTGCAGCCATGGTGTGCAGAGAAAAGCATCTCCATGGGCAGGCACAGAGATGTCTCTGGCAGCAGCACTGTGTTCAGGGTGCACCTGCTCAGTGTGAGCTGCAGGCTTTGCCTCCAAGACAAGTATTTGTCTGCTTATTCTAGAGCACAGTGCAGCCTTCTCCTTTCTCTGCACCCTAATTTAACATTCACGATGGTCACGGTGCTGCACCACAAAGCAGATCACTGAATGGATCCGATTTCAAACAGAGGCAACAAAGGGTATTTCTGACACAGACAAGTGGGGCAATCTGTTCTACAGCACACACAAACCATAGATTTGGGCTTGTACAACAGAGAGGGATTGGAAGGGAAAAGTCTGTGGGAAGGGGGTTCTCCCTGTGGCTGTTTCTGTTGAAGAGCCTGTGCTATCCTGACATGCAGCTTTGAATCGTATTTATCTTCCGTGAGAACTGGTTGCTGCACAAAATGGTGTGTTGGTTTGTAACTTCCCAGTCATCCACCAGCTGTGTAAAGAACTTGTGCAAGCTGTGTAATAAAATGATTGCACGTGTGTCTGACTGTGAGCTCACTGCGTTCCTGTACCGTTTCAACCTTCAGGAACCTCAGCTCGGCCGGGGAGGAAGCCCGGAAGCAGATGAGGTCTTGCGAGGGGCTGGTGGATTCCCTGCTCTACGTGATCCACACCTGTGTGAACACATCAGACTATGACAGCAAGGTGTGTGCACTCTCCAGCTGGGGGACTGTAGGTGCTGCAATGTGTCTGACAGGATCTTCTGAGGTCTGTGGAGCATAACTTGGCGCTGTGCTGTGCTCAGCTGCGTTCCTCTCCCAGCCCCAGATGGTTGACGCACAATCAAATTCTGTTGCATAATGCAGAGTAACTCGTTCTGTGCTTTTCATTTTCAGCAGTCCTGAAGTATTCATTCTTTAATAAAATAAGCTCTTGTGCTTTTCATTTTCAGAATACTAAAAAACAAGCCACTATAGTTGAGATTACTGTTATATTTTCATATTTGAGGATATGAGGAGATTGCAGTTTTCCCAGAGAAACAGACCAAGCGATGCACAAGGCGCAGAATTACAATGTAGTGCTTGTGCTCCAAATGCCTTTTCACTTAATTACTTTGGTTTCCTTTATCACCGTGTAAGGAAGTAACCAATTACATGACATCTCTCTCCTTTGGCTGCAGACAGTGGAAAACTGCGTGTGCACCTTGAGAAACCTTTCATACCGTTTGGAACTGGAGGTACCTCAGGCACGTCTGCTGGGAATCAATGAATTGGATGACTTGTTAGGAAAAGAATCACCTAGCAAAGACTCAGAGCCCAGCTGCTGGGGGAAAAAAAAGAAGAAGAAAAAAAAAACTTCACAGGAGGATCAGGTTTGCCATTTTCCTTGTATCACAAATGCATTTAGCTAATGAGGGGGGAGAGTATCCAGCTTGAAGAAAAGCTTTAATGTGTTGAATGAGAATCTGAAGGTTTTGTGTTGTTACAAATATACGTTCACTTCTCAGTGGGATGGAGTTGGCCCTATACCAGGATTCTCCAAGTCTCCCAAAGGGGTGGAAATGCTGTGGCACCCATCTGTGGTGAAGCCATACCTCACACTTCTAGCAGAAAGCTCCAATCCAGCTACTCTAGAGGGCTCTGCAGGATCTCTCCAGAATCTCTCTGCGGGTAACTGGAAGGTATGTGACTTCCTGCTCATCCTCCTATTGTTGCAATTTAGCTTTTTTTATATATATATAAAATACTGGAATGTGTTTGGGAGGAACATGTAATGAGTGTGTCTCATTAGTGCTCATGTGCTGCAGGAGTTACTTCCACAGTGAAAAGCAGTGACCAAACTGCTGGACAGGAAGAGCAGTATGGAAACTGTCCTTGAAATTGGCACTGTCTATTTTAATAAACAGAAGAAGCTTTCTTCTAGAGCACATTAGGTCAAAATAGTCCTCTATTATCTCCTAGCTGTGAGTTCTGGTGGGAACATCCTGTCAGAGCTCAAATAAATTGTTTGTATTTGCTTTACGATTTGTGTTACCTGTTTCCATGCATTCTTGCTTGTGGCCCCTGCATGTAGTGTTACAAACACCACGTGAGAACATTGGTAAATGTTATATATTTGTCATGGTGAGATTAAAAAAAAAGTTAATTGCTTCCTTTGCTTGTAGCTTTGTCATTTTATGACCATTATAAAATTGGTCTTTAAAAAAGAACAAACTCAAAGCAAAACTGTTCCCATTTCAATAATTTGTCATCTGTTAAGATATGTTGCCTACTAGACCACTTTTTTAAGCACTGGTTTGTAAGAGGAATGAGTGAAAAACAACAAATAGCTGAGCCCTTATAACAACAGAAAAGACAGGCATTTAGCACATCATGTTTTCTGTGAAAAATGTCCCCTAACAAACTTCAGAGCTGCAGTCAGAGAGGTTATTTCAGTCAGGATGCTGGGGCAGATCTGTGGGTAACTGGGGTGTTGCTCTAGTTCGCAGCGTACATTCGAGCTGCTGTAAGAAAAGAAAAAGGACTTCCCATCCTGGTGGAGCTGCTGAGGATGGATAATGACAGAGTTGTTTCATCTGTGGCCACTGCCTTAAGGAACATGGCGTTAGATGTTCGGAATAAGGAGCTTATTGGTAAGTACAGACTGTAGAAGAGAGCACAGTTACCAACATGTCAGACCTGGTGCTGGGAAAACACCAGGATGAGATTCCACCAATGGAAGCAGGATCCATGATTTTACTGGATCATGGCAGTTGTGTCACAGAAATTAATCTTTTTGACAGCAATACCTTTTCAGAGGATTATTGACATTTCAGTTTTCCCTTGGCCATCTTGCACAGTGCTCAGCTTCAGGCTGCTGTGCCCTGAATGAACCCTACTAACGTGCCACGATCTTAAAAAGTGTCATTTTTGTTTCAGAAGCATTTTCTGTGCTGTGGACTAGTGGGATAAGTATATAATAACTATTGATACAAGTAAGAGCATCTCAAAAAGATAAATGCAGCTGAAGAGATTTTTATTATGAACTTCTGAAGCTTCTCCATCTTGGATGTTCAAAAGATGTTTTCTTGCAGTGTGGCAGTTACACACGTAGCAAATTAGCAAAAAGGAAGTTCTGCTCTGTAGCATGGGCCATGTGCAAGTCATGCTCAGCTGATATTCTCGGGATTTTTTTTCCCTTCCTGGCAGAACTGTTCAGTCCAGGAATGCACCTCCACCTGTTCCTTCTCCCTGTCAATGCCTGAACTGAGGGAATTACTACTGGCTTTCCAGATGCACTCAGAAACTAATCTTTGTACTAAATATTTTGAGACACAAAGTGAGTCATAAACTGCCCCATGCTAGTCATCTGTTTTATGCAACTTCACTGGCGTCAGATCAGGCAGGAATAATGGGTTTACATGGTCTAAACTCTGAGGAAAACAACTATACAAATGAGTATATGCAAACGTGTTGATGAGCTTGCCAGGAGATGGGCAGTGACAGGGAACTGCTGCTGCAGTTGTTGGTGTTAGTTGTTGAAAAGTTGTTCCTTTTATTTGCCGAATTCCTTTCTGGATGGCTTCTTCCCTCAGGCACGTTATGCAGATAGACAGCTAATGGCTTTGTGTAAACCTTGTTCATTATTCACTGTTATGTACATGTCTTCAATAAAATCAATTAATCATTCAATTAACAGCGCAGCCTGAACACACACAAAAAATTACTGTAGCTTTAGTTAATTTCCTTTGTCTGCGCTGAGATGATTCCTGTGCATCAGTTGGTAACTGGAATCTGAAAGAGCTGAGCTCCTATGAGTAACAAATGAGCTGAACAGCGTGTCTGAAAGAAAACAAATCCCAGGTTACTCTGAGGATTTCTTTAACATCCCATAAAAGAAGCCTGGGAATGTGCACCGCTCCTCCCATCACAACCAGCAGCGCCGTGTTTTTCCTTGGGCGATTCCGCTGCCTCCAAATCATTTCTGACTGCGAACGTTCCCGTTTTAACGTAGAAACGCAACTTTTCACATGTGTAAGGCGAAAGGAAAAGCAAAACCCCAGCTCAAAAAGGGGTCTGTAGTCTCTCTAGGCTGTGGGTCCCGGTGCTGCTCCCAGCCCCGGGGCCTCAGCGCCTGCCCCTGCCTTCCAGGGAAGCATGCGATGCGGGACCTGGTGAACCGGCTGGCCGGCGGCGGGGGCGGGGGGCTGGCGGGGGCGGGAGGACGCCCTGCACGAGGTCACCAGCAAGAACATGGAGAACGCCAAGGCCCTGGCGGACACCGGCGGCATCGAGAAGCTGGTGAACATCACGAAAGGAAGGGGTGACAGGCAAGTCGGCTCCAAGGTCGTGCCTGAACTGTTCGTTCCGTTTAACATGCCTAAGAAGGCAGGAAATGGGTTTTTTTTTGAGAATCTGCTTTTTGAGTCCTGATCTGGCAGGATCTGAGCCCCACTGGGCAGGCAGTTGGTACCACCAGTCTCTGCCTAAAGCTTGTGGGGGCTTCTACAGTTGCTTGAAGTGATCTCATGAGTGGGCCCTGCTCAGGTTAAAAGGGGTTTAAAAAATTGTCCCCTCTTAAACACCTACAAGATTAATAGAATATTTAGAGCTTCTGAAAGTCACAGTCCAGGACAACAGGAGAGGTGCCTAAGGACTGGAGGAAAGCAAATGTCACTCCAGTCTCCAGAAAGGGTAAGGAGAGGACCAGGGTGGCTAGAACTGTGGAAAGTGAGGGAGCAATTTATCCTTGGTGCTGTCTCTGGGCATATCAAGGATAAGAGGGTCATTAGGACCAGTCAGCATGGTTTTACCAAGTAGCTCTTTCAACCCTTCTGTCTGTGTTCCTCATGTGGGTGACCTGATGAGAAAACATCTAGGCTGGAGACAGGAATGGTTGTCATGCTTGGTCAGGGTCTGCAGCAGCCTTGTGATGAGGCAGCTGTGCCCACGCTGCCCTAACACAGGCAAGCATTAGTGAGGCCTGGAGAGATGACCTGACTTGCTTCACAGCAGCAAGGTGTAGGCTATGGTGTAGTTCAGGAACATTGTTCTTTTTAAGTGGAATTAAGTGCCTTTCCAATAATGCAATATTTTTTGCTCCCTTAGGTCGTCACTGAAAGTTGTGAAGGCAGCTGCCCAGGTGCTGAACACGTTATGGCAGTACCGAGATCTCCGTAGCATTTATAAGAAGGTACATTACAAAATGAGCCTGCACTGGAAAATTGTTCTACAAAAACTCTTAATTTAATGAGTAGTGACTTATTTTGGTGGTTTTTTTGGTTTTTTTTGTGCTACTCCACAGGATGGATGGAATCAAAGTCATTTTATTACACCAGTATCGACACTAGAGCGAGAGAGATTCAAATCACACCCTTCTCTATCAACAGCAAATCAGCAGATGTCACCTGTCATACAGTCAGGTTGGTCCAGAGACGTGAAGAGATGTACTGAAGGGGTACCTGGTACCTCATTGTTCAGACTCAGCCTCTCAGTTTGCTGCTGGTTCTGTCTAAAGCACAGAGGTCACTTGGTCCCTGCTCTGGGATGCCACAGGATTTGTGGATGTCCCTGCATTAGTATTTTAGTTTGGATAAGGAGCACTTTGAAGAAAATCTCCCCACTTACTCCTCAATGCAAAACAAACTGCAGTCACAGAATGTGTAACTCATTTTTATTTTGGAGGAAACTAGATCAGGTGGTGTCCTTCCAGACCACTAACTTGCTCCAGCTACTAGTGGGCATTTGGTTCATGGGACCAGGTTAGACTTGGTGCTGAGGAAAATCCTCAGAGTAAACACCTGGATTTTAATACCAACTGCTTTCCTCTAGAAAGATGCTCCTAACCTGAAAAACTTGGCATTTTAGATGTCACCTCACAGAACACGGGCACTTGATGGCATAGAAAACAACAGACCAATAGCAAGGAACCTGTTTTCATTCCCAGTTAGGTAATGTCCCATTAGGATGAGCAAGACAGTAAGAAAAACTTTACTTTTCTGATTAATTTATTTATTTATTGCCTTTGTCCCTTTAACACCTTCATGCTAGGATTTAGATCTTCATGAGGGGGTGATACAAAACTTACTTGTATGTTGTCTTCATTTGGCATTTTATTTTATCCAGTTTACTCTTCTATTTTTACATCAATCAAGTTTTCTTAATACAGAGAAGTACCTATCTACCATCACTGCTAAAATAATTCACCAGTCCCTACAATACTCTTCTTTAATTCTTTACCTAAAAGTAACAACCCTCACACACTCCTTCATGACACAGTTGACTTTAAAAACAAGGACTGCACCAGGGATTTGTTTTCCTAGGAGAAGTACACCTGTAATGTCTTGAGAAGGGAAAGAAAGGTGCATGGCCCATCTTTTGTGCCCAGAGTTCTGTCAGCCACCACATTGCAACACGCAGGACTGATCCCCTTGTCTACTGCCACACAAGAGCAGACTGTATTCCAGAGGATTGTGTCATTCTGATCATAATGTGCTCCACATCTGGTTTTCTCCCAGCCCTCCAGGATTCCAAAGAATGTCCTCACTATTTTTGCAATTCACAAACAACCACATAACAGTGCAGGCAATTTTTACTTTAACACCTACTTGCCAATTGCAGGTACTGGCACCAAAACACCACCTTGAATTCACAGGCTGTTGAAGGTGTGTCTACTGCCAGAGCCAAAAATATCTTCTCAAGATAAGCTCAGGAAACTGACCAGATTCTACCACAGAGTAAAAGGATATTCCAGTAGTTACACTCAGATCCTGATCTCTGTCTCTCCCAGGCTAGGCCAGCAGGACCACTGTGTTACTCCAGTTCTTTGAACTACCAGTAGGAAGTAAGATGGGCAGCTCTGACATAAGATTCAGAAGGCATTGTACTTCAAAGAAGCACTCTTTAGCACCAAATCCTAATAAGAAGTGTCTGCTATTCTGTTCCGAAGCATGAACAAGGTGGAAGTTTGGTGCAGAGAGCACGTGCACAGCAGGACTGGCACAGCAGGTGCATGGCAGAGCAGTCACACTTGGCCTGTGGCAGTTGTCCCTGTTTCAGTCTCTCAATTATTAACACGTACATACCGTGTTGACCCGGGTCAGAATTTTAATTACACCCCCGAATTTAGCTTTCTTAGCTAAGAGTATGGCAGGATAGTAACAGTAATTAAACCATCCATAATAACACAGAATGGTGAGATGTGATGTCATGGACACAGCTAACAGAAGAAGAGATAATTGATTTATATTTTGAAGCAAAATTTCTAGAAATCATTTTCAAGTATGTTACTGGAGTCTTTCTAAGGCAACAGAACCTGACGGGTCTGTAAAACAGGGAAGGTTTAGGAGGACAAACTTTTTACAGCCACAGTAGAGACTGGGCTGGTCACAGAAAGAACACAGAGTGATCAATGTGTTGGAGTGATCTCACAGCAGGTGCAGCACAGGATGTCCAGGGTGCCCTCCTGCATGCTAAGCAAAGAGCAGGGGTAGCAGTGTGTGCATGGAGCGCTTCAGCCAGGCAGGCTGCAAAGTTTCCTGTCCCATGTCATAAGATGGACTTAAAGATTCTATTTAAGTGTAACTTACATAAAATCATAAACATTAGCAGGAGCATAATCTTCTAAATGCAAAACAGTTGTCATACATAAATGAAAACCTATTTCAGTCAGCATCATAGAGCAGTGACTCACCAGCAGGTATAACATTAAAGGCCCGTGGCACGTTGTTGGTAGCTTTTGTCACTGGGGTTCTTCAGTTTTGTCCATTTCCCACATCTCACGTCTTAATCCTTGAGGAAGGAATGAATGAGGGGAGGATAAAGAGAAGATTAGGTATGGGAAGGGCTTTTGTTGGCTGTACTGATAATCCTTCTGTTTCCATCAGTTGGCAGCACGTCCTCGTCCCCGGCTTTACTAGGGATCAGGGAGCCCCGCTCCGAGTACGAGAGGACTCAGCCTTCCATGCAGTATTACAATAGCCAAGGGGAGGTCATTGCACACAAAGACATATATACTGGTAAGATCCCAGTTAGCTGAGCTTTTAACTGGAGTATGTAAATATTCCTTGCATGGGGAGTTACACAGTCATAATATGGACGTTGCACTAGCAGGCTTTGTTGCTGCTTGGTGTTGTTTTCTGTGCTTATTGTGTATATTCCTTGCATTTGTAACAGAGCAGGTTTTTCATCTGTCTCTGCTGTTTTATTTAAAATTGCACATATTGCCAGAATAAGAGATCTGTTTATGTATTGGGTGCTGAGAGTTGTTTGGAATTTTTATTTGAAATCTTATTACAGAAAATAGTTTTATTCTGCACATGCTATATAGAGGTATAGATATAAAATATTATAAACAATAAAGTTCAGTTGTATATTAATCTAATATTATTATATAATTTAATTATGCCAAGTTTTCATCTTTTCTCTGATACCCCTTTCCTTCTTACTATTTGACACAAGTCTCAAAACAAGAGATGTCAGTGAATAATGAGAAGGAAATTCCTTGCTTTAAGGGTTATTAGTCTGTAAAACAAACAAAAAAACACAACAGCCTGTTGGTTTCAGTTTAACTACTGCTGAGGGACAAAATTTGCCCATATGGTGTTGTTATATAGTATCATATATTATTAGTAGATACTAAAGTCTGCAGACTTCTTTGTTTGGGTGCTACGTAATTTCTTCTAGGTAAAATAGAAGCCAGCAGACTTAGAGATGAAGGAACAAAGACTGACGTTTCTGCCATAAACTGTTTTCTCTCAGGTTCCAGCAAACCTTCACCAATTTACATCAGCTCCTATTCTTCACCAGCAAGAGAACAGAACAGGCGACTGCAGGTGACTCCAAAGCTCTGTTTGGCAGTGGCACTGGTAGCAAGGCTCAGCATCTGGAGTCCCTGGAGCTCCAGGGACTTTGAGTGGACTTTGTTGTGTGGGAGTGCTCTTTTAACAGTCATCTGTAGCAGACTTAATGTGTTACTGGGCAAAAAGGGTACTAGAGTAACAATTGCTTATGCACTTCTCTTACCTTTGTGGGGTTGTTTATAGGCACATGTTTTAGTGTGTTCATCTTATGGTGGGATCTGAGACCCCTTTTCTGACTTGCCTTTTTTTTTTTTGGTAGGTGTGGTCAGGTTCTGTACTTTCTCCTTATGCTCTAAAAGTGCTACTTCTGGAGAGATATTGGCTTCCCAGTGAATGCAGGAGGAGACACGCAGGCAGTTAGAGGTTTTCCCTCCATCTAGTTGCCTTTAAAAATTAGGTACATTTCGTGGAGGTTTGAAGCCTACGTTACTATCGTTGTTAGAGCTGCACCCACCTTTTTAGGGAGACATTCCGTGTCATCTGTTTGAAAGTGTTTTCTCTGCTAGCTGTGCTTGCAAGCTTATTTTTCTATCATGTTTTCAACAGCATCAGCAATTGTACTACAGCCAAGAAGATACCAACAGGAAAAACTACGAGGCGTACAGGTTGTACCTGCAGTCCCCGCACAGCTACGAAGACCCGTATTTCGATGACCGAGTTCACTTCCCTGCTGCTTCCGATTACACGACTCAGTATGGACTGAAGTCAACCACGAATTATGTAGACTTTTATTCCACCAGACGATCTTCTTATAGAGCAGAACAGTACCCGGGCTCCCCCGACTCCTGGGTGTAGCATCAGAGAGAAGAAACACCAGTGCATTTCTCATCCTTGCTTGAGAAGAAACAGAACGGCCTCCTTTGTTGTGTTGGTTATGAAACGTGAAAGTGCAACGAGAGAAGGAACAAGGAAGATTTTTTTTAGTTTTTATTTTATTTTAATTATTTTTTTTTTGAGTGAGGGATTGTCAGAAAGAAAAACTGGAAGGGATGGTTTTTTTGCTCTGTTTAGATGTTAGGTATAATTACTTGTAGCTCCTGTAGTCTGGTGAGGGTGTGGGCGATGTGATGAAAGGTTTGAGAATTGAGTAAAATGAATTTGGAAAGTGTGTAGGTCAGAGCAAATTAAAGCTGATTTATTTTTTTTTATGTGAATAAAAGTCTTGTTCTGATAGTTTGTACAGAAAAAAATAAAATGGATGCCCTTGTTTTATTGCTATTACTAAATGTCAAGATTGTATGCTATTACGTCTTGTAAATTTATTTCGTTGGTGTAAATATGGAAATGCCACGTGGGTTTAAAGTGCCATTCATTTGTAATGCAGTGTGTCATTTTAAAACAAATTGGAAACATCATGCACAAAAAAAAAAATTTCCAAGAAAATGTTATAAATTTTAAACAGGAAAAAAACCAAACAACTTTTAAAAATTATAGTGTAATTTTGAAGCACAAAGTCCAGTCCAGTATATCTACACCTCCCCCATTCCCTGCCTATTTCATGAGGAACTTCACTGCCATTTTCTATGCACATGGAGTAACAATAAATATGGAAGTCTCATCCATGGAAAGCTGTTCCCTGTTCATTCTTATTTTATTTTCTGTGTGTGATATTCAGAAACAAATACCATTAATATGAAGTTTAATTGAATGGTTTTTAAACAGGTTAAATATATCAAAACATTTGGGCCATTTTCCCAGCTTTCCTCAGTGAAATATTCTGAATTTGTCAGGCTGGCAAACCAAAGTGTGAAATTTTGCACTTTCTTCCCATTATTCCTTAGACTGGTATTTTTACTGCTGATATGGGCAATTCAAGGTATTTCAGAACTCTATGCTGTTTTCTTCCCATCGCTCCTCTGCTCCTGCCCTTCCTCTCCTCAAGAAAATGAAGATGATCTTGCTTTCATAGAAACCATAGTCTTCATTTTTAGTACCTTCTTCTTGGTTTGCAATAAAAATACTTGGTTATTGTAAATAACTAAATCACATACTTTCCTCATGCTGTAGAGTCTGTTAACTTTATAGTGTCTGTAATTATTGCTCCCCATGATTGCCCTTTGGTTTTCAGTGTTTCCAAATACCTTGGTTGCAGCAGTGGAACACTTCACAGGTAAGCAGAGCTGCTCCAGCTTAAATGATAAGGCAAGTTCACTTTGCCGGAATGGGCTGGGCTGCTTCAGCCCCTCCTGCCTGTGGGAGGGAACAGAAGAGAAGGGGAGAACAGCACAGTAAAAGTACTGAGCTGGACTTCAGCTCTGAAATACAGCCATGCCAATCCACAGGCTGAGGGCCAGCACTGTGCAGGTGGTGCCTCTTCTTCCCAGAAGGCTTTATTTTTTTCTTTTAAGACAGAAAATAGTTTTTATTTGCTTGACTTTGAGTTTGCTTCTTTTAACAGTAACTGCGCCACTGGTCCTTCCTCTCTGTTCTACCTTCAGAGTCCTGGGCAAGCCTTGGGGTGCGGACTAATGCAGATCCATGTTGATTATCTGGTATGCCTGTAACCAGCTAGAGGTGGTAAGTTAAGCTCTCTGAGCCAAATATACTTATCTGGCATTTCATTATCCCAGGAAGATATAAATTAGCTTCAGATAACAAAACAACAGGCTTGAAAGAGTCATAGTCTGTTATTATTTGCTTCTTTGAATCTGATAATAGTTCCAAACAAAAGGAAGGCAGTCATTTCAGTAAAGCAGCCATGTGATGGAATTATTTTTGCTTCTTATCTGAGGCAGTTCTGTCAAGATCCAAACCAACAAGATTCAGGACAGCACCCCCTGTATGGGTCTTTCTGCTGTAGAAAACATACATTTCATTATGATTGTTTTGGTTCTTATTGGCCTCATTTAATTACATATTTTTGCACATTATGTGTTGGTGCTATACCTATTAAAATTAACTGTACAGTGTATTTGTTGGTTATTTTCCCTTTGTGCCCAGTTTCAGACTGAATGTGTGAAAGTGAGGCAGAAATAAAGCACAATTTCATTTCTTTTTTCACTTTCATCGTGCAATCTGGCTTTTGGGCCTCTTTCAAAATGTCATGAGCATAAATTTAAGCAGAATGCTTTTAAAATGTGTTGTGTTCACAATTATGTATTCAGATTGATACCCACTGAGAAAGATAAAAATTGTTAACTTTCTGGAAAAGTGAATGTCCACAGAAGAAGGTGATGCTAATTTGGAAGTTAAATAGTTATAGTGCCTTGGGAAATTCACTGCTTTGTTTGCACCTTTCTAATAATTGCAAATATGGTGAAAGAAAATGAGGACTTAAACTTAAAAAGCAGGAAGTTAACATTATTTAGGTTAGACTAGACAGAGAAGAAGGTGCACAGGGAGACTCAACAGCAGGCTTGTGTGTATCCTTTTGTGTAAATTAGTCCCAACTGAAAGTAGCTCTGAGCACAGTGGCACAGCTGTGCTCACTGAATGCCAGAGAACAAAGTCAGAATACAGATCCAAAACTCCAGCTCTTAAGAGATTAGTGCTTCTGATCATCAAGACAGATTTGAAATCAATGGTCAGTCACTAGTACTGGCTGAGGTAAGACAGGAAAACAGTCAGCAACCCAGCCAAGCCCCTGCTGTGTGAATACATGACACATCCATGTGTCCCTAAAGCACTGCTTGCAGTCTAGAATTACTAAATGTTAAGGAGAAGACCTGGACCTTTTACCTGAGGGGAGCCTAGACCAGGTGATGTTCAGAGCATCCTGCCAGGGCACAAGGAGGGAGGCATCTCCTGAACACACTTGTGGGAGGAGGCACAGAGTGCAGAGGAAGGCAGGAATCACCAGCAAGGTTCTTAATTTGCTCACAATTGGCATAAAAATGATATTTTCTGAGTTCCTTTATCCAAAGATATAATTACTTCATTAGAGAGTCTAAATATTTTACATTTAGATGCACACAACTTACAGGGCATTCATAAATTTAAAGCACTTGTTTTATCAAAAAATAAAGACCTTTCTTTCTGCTCTTATTAGTTTTTTTCAGGCTATTAATTTTTAATATTTTTTTAACATAGATTTCTTTGTGACATTTTAATTAACAGTAGAGTTGATAATTACACCATAATTAGACATGCTAGTGTGATCATCCTAGATGTGCTATTTTAATAAAACCTAATCAGAAATGCTTAAAACATGGAACGGGAACATTCTAGAGGACTTTAACCCCAGAAAAGCAGTGGGTGGGGCTTTGTGTGCACAATGTGGGACAGTCAGATCCACCAGACAAAGCACCTTCAGCACTTCACCTCCAGGACTTGCTGCCAGCAGTTTCAGCAGCTAGAGCACAAATGGTGGGCACAAAGCATTAGCATCCATTTTTCCAATGAAAGAAACCAGATCTTTTAAGTCTTCAGAAAGCAAACCACCTACAGATGAAGAGCTAAACCACAGAAAACCGGTTGTACTTTATTTTTCCCTTGATCTTCATATTGTTGAGGAGGTTGTTGGAAAGGAAAGGGTTAGTTACATTTTTTCTAATTTTGTGTTTAATGTGTTCAGAACGTTTACTGAAGAGGAACTTAATGCTTGAGATTGTAGCATAGTTTCATTTTACTCCCTCTTATGGAACAGTGACATTCTCTATGTATCTTTCTGGTGAAAAGAGAAAAAAAACCCCAAACCTGGAAAAGTGTATTTTTTCATTCTTCCATGGCTTAGAGGACACTGAATGCTCATATTTCCCATGCAATGACTTCCATCTGGACTCAGACTAAATGCTGAGTTCCGTATGGATGTATCACTTTCTAGAAAAATAATGGATGAAGGAAATAAGCAGTTTGTGCTGTATCAGCAAACTCAACTAGAATGAATTACTAACTATAAAAGCATTGTCTGATACCAGCCAGTCTCCAGTGTAACAGTGGGGTGTCTCCTGCTTTAAATGCAAATTTTGCAGTAGAGTTTATTATAGTAAATAAGCCTTGTGTGGTTGATAACTTCTAATAACAATTGTTTTGTTATTAAAATGAACTTTAGGAAAGGTGTATTGATGATAATTTATCATCCAGAACAGAGAACAGCAGGCTCTGCTGAACTACATTAATATAAAACTAAATTTAAATTTTAAAAGTGAAGAAATAGAAGCTATGAAATAACATCCTATGTGTTACATACTCCAACCTAACGCAGCACATTTAGAATTCACCTACATTTCACTTTGTTGGAGAAAATTTGGCCTCATTTATACTGGTCATACTTATCCTTCAAAAGCAAAATGTAAAATGAGAATAACTGAAGTATAAACTCTGGAAAATAAGCAAAAGTTGGAAACATAATGTGCAAGACTGAGGAACTGCACCTGAGAAATAAAGCACTTCTAAGTCAAAAGGCTTGCTCTGATGCAGCCTTCATGACCTTTTACTTTTTGGCTTTTACTGCCTTCTGCTCTGCACCACCTGCACAAGTCACCACCACAGGGCAGGGAATCTGGGGAAGAGCTGACTTGGTGCTCGAGGAAGGTCAAGACTTGACAAAGGTCCGTGGAGAACTGCAAAATGGGGGAATTACTCCTATATTCCACACAAGAGAATAATTACAGTTCCTGAGAGAAGAAAAAGCATATTGGACAACATTCAGCTCAGACTAACCCTACTTTACATTGATTTTGTTTATCTGATGTTAGTGTGTTTCAGCTTTCACTCAGTAATCATCTGGCCAGAGGAGCTTGTAGGTACAAAACAGCACACTGACGGGCTCCTTGTTTGTTTGTCTGTAAGTATTTTAAAATAGGGTCTTTCCTCATCACTAAAGAATTCAATAATTCAAAGAATGATGATGATCTGCACTAAAATACTTGGCCAGTGACAATACTTTGAATTGGCACATTAAACCTTCAGTGGCAAACAGCTAGGAGAGCAGTCCTGCTTCTCTGTGGAACCTAGTGAGTTTAAACAAAAAGAAGATGGAGAGTGAAGCTGAAAAAGATACTTAATCACATCTGTAGGCAAGCTCTAGAGGGGATGTGAGGAGAAGAGAAAGTACCAGAACAGGAATACTTCATGAGATTTTAAAAAGAGAATGCAACAGCTTCTGCAGAGGTACTGTCACCTGTGGCTGCCGTTCCCTTGCTGAACACGGGCACTCACACGTAACACTGAAGGTCTGGGTCTCATCTTAGGTTCCAGGTGTTTCTTCCTGCTCCAGGCGCAGGCAGGGCTGGCTCAGCCCGCGCTCAGGGACGGGCAGGTTGGCAGATCAAGCTCAGTGCTGGGCACGCCGGCCGGGAGTGGCGCTCGGCGAGGCCGTGCTGACGGGGAGGGTTTGGTACCGAGCTGCAAAGAGGGAAAGGTCTTGCTTCTGTGGTGGTTCTAGGGAATGGAAGAGGGATGAGGCAGCTGCTGTCTGGCCGCCCTGCCCGCAGCGCTGCTAACTGCGCTCCTACCACAGGAACAAACTGAGTCCAACCGGTTGGGCTTATTTTGTTTTCCTCGTCATGCCAATAGAGACTGATAGTGCTGGAAACAGCCCCGCAGGCATTCCCTTTGGGAGACCAAAGCATTTCCAGAGACATCAGAAGGGCTGGACCAGCTTGTCAGGGTCAGCTGGTGCACTGACCTTAGCCATGAAGTTGGGACGTCTGAGTCCTAGAGCAGGCTGATAATCTCAGGCACCACATCTCCTTACTGCTTCAGGGCACCCTAAATATTGGTAAGTATCTTTACACATACCATTTTTAAAATACTAAATCACTTTGTAGTCTGCTCTACTTTATATTAATTGTATGTAAAAGAATAACACCGGCAGCAGGATATTTAATGGGGTAATTTCCAGCTAGTTCTTAAAGTCCTATGTGGTTCATTTTTCTCGACTAGGAGAATTGCCTACCTGTCCACGGGCACACTAGTCACACACTATGAGAAGAGATTGATCTCCATTAGGACTAAATACAAAAGACCTCCAGCTCATTGGAACAGGCTTATAATCAAGTCATTGTATCATAGCACAGTTCGTTTGACTTTGTCCTAAAATTATTCAAGTGGTTCAGTAAATACAGTCTGCCAGTGCATCCCCAGAATGCCCAGAGAGACACAGGAAATAGGGACCATCATATCGCAGGAAATGCTGAATTGCTGCTGGTGACAATCTCCTCTCTGCCCCAAAAATCAGTACTTGTATATGAGTGTTTAGTAAGGGAACAAGATACACATTCCTTCAGTTTGACTTTACATTCCCCAGCACCCCTATTTGATCCAGATCCTGTTGCTCTTCCAGGGAGGTTACTATGTTGTTTCAGAAGAGGATCAATCTAATCTCAAATATTGCACATAATTGCAAACCCATTCCATGGAATGGGATAAGGTTATTCAGCAGTTGTCAAAAAGGCATACAGTTTTAATTTGCTGGTGTTATTAAACATTCAAACATTGGAAACAAACAAACAAAAATGTCAATGCTAAAATCCTCTGCTAAGTGCCCACCATCTAGTGGCAGTTTATCTGTAGAAGTAGAGTATGAAAATATGTCATACTTTTGTTTCCTTGCCAACACAGTACAGACAAATCACTCCCTGCACTTCCCAAGCAGCATGTAAATGAGATCACAAGGAGGATGTGCTTCCCTAAGGCTTCTACTTCTGCAGCACAGAGTATTTATAGTGCATAAGATGTGTTACTGTCCCACACCTGCTGATCCTACTCTGTAGGCTGACAGGGGAAAGACAGGAATCTTAGTGTCTCTCTTTCCTCCTCATTTTCTCCTGAGTGACTGGCACCTCACCAGACAGGACTGACCCCCTCTGCACAGCACTGCTTTGCGAGAGCTCATCAGGTAGGCAGGAGACTGACAGTTCACTTATCCTTATCCTTGACCTGTACACTCCAACAAGGAAAGACTCCAATCCAGCTTGTGAGATGGATCTCCCCATAACCATCATAACGACACAAACAGAAAAAAAATAGTATTCTAATGCTGATTATTCCATTTTAGCACCTTTGTGTAATGATTATGACATTCTGCAAAGATGATCAATTACATTTGCCTCCTGTTTAACTTTTGTTTTTATTCCTCTGTGTCAGTTCAGCAGTTACATTTTATCTCTACGCTAGTGCAGTGTTACCCCAACCCTGCTATGAATGACAACCAGCCAAACAAGAGCAAGTCACAGTTCTCTGCCTCCATTTTTCTAGCTTATGGATGCACTTCCGAGGAGTATCCCATAATCATTGCTGTTTCAGAAGGATGCTATTCCAAGAGCAATTCCTGGAGAATTTGAATTAGTTTCTACCCACCATGAAAAAGGTAGATTTCTTGTTTACAGCTGGGTCCAGTATGATGCTCTGTCTGGTAAAGCTTTACCATTCAGTTGCTGAATGTCACGTTCCCTCTAGCGGCTGCTCACTCGGACACACAAAGTTGCTCTTGTACAATTGCTGGGGAAAACAGGATGACAAGAAGTTTGCAGCTGCCTAGCTGCTGGGAATTCAATATCATGACATGCAAACTCTGCAAGAGACTTAAAAAAATGTTTTGTTTTCCTTTACTTCCCACAATTAACCTGTTTTCTGAAGATGAGGGTCCAAAGCCATGATCAACAGCAACAAAATACAGTGAATTCTCATATTTAACTTTTGAGGGAGTAAGACAGAAATAGTGAGATGTCTGTAAGTGCTTCCATGCAGCTCAGTGTGTTGCAATTTAATTGTTTAGAAATTATTCACTTATTCCACTACCCAGCAATATTTTTTTCTTTAACAAGGGCACTTAGGTGGGTAAAACACATGATGACAAAAGTATTGCTTTCTAGTAGTTCTGTAAAAAAAAAGCTGGATTCTATAACCAAAACCGAGCCAGTAAGGTATATCTTTTTCTGAGTAATATTGCCCTTACCTTCATGCAGTGCATGGACACTTCTTTTTCTCTTGCAGTCTGTGAAACAACTGGCATCCAGATGGGAACCAGGGCTTGGACTTCTCGGGTTTCCTAGAAGGAAGAGGTAAGCTTTACAGATGTGAAGCCAGAATTCCTAGAGATTTTGTGAGATGCACCATGTATACACTAGTGAGCAATTACATCAATAGGAAAATCAGTGAAGATATGACTGCCTTCACTAATTGGTCTTCTCCGTGCTTTAGATACTCAACAGTAACATTCTTTGCAACATTATTAACTTTGTGCTGAACTACGATAAACAGACAAGAATAATCCAGGACAGAGGAAAAAATAATAAATAAATCTAAAGCACATAGTAATAAAAACTAAGTCTTATACCTGCACAGCAATATCTGCTGTCTCCATCCTGCTCCTGCAGCACCCAAAAACAGCTTTATGGACCCAACTGAGAAATGTATTGCCTACGTGCAACTCAGCTTCAGAAAACAGCAATCGTATTTCAGCATTTGATTACCAGGGGTAGAAACAGCATCAGTCTGTATCAGTACCCACAAATGAGTAATTCTGACATTTGAAAGTCAGCAATATTGGAGATAAGGCAGATAAGGGAAAATACTGCAGAGTCATGAGCAACAGGTTCAACAACACGGAGAGAGGAATTAAAACATGACACATGAGGAAGACCTTCCACGTGCCTGTGCTGAACGGCTTGGGGTAGGTGCGGACTGTGTCTGATTGATAACGATGCCAATGGCTATCAGCTAGGTCAGGGAATCAGACAGTCTGCTTGGACACATCTCAGCTCTGCCAAGTGACTTTTCAAACTTTGTAATGAGGTAACAACTTGCCTCTGGAATCTGGGTTCTAAAGGAGCAATTGTCATGACCGGTGAGAGTTCCAGAGCCCTGAGAGCACCACTCAGAAAAATGTCCCATGACTGTTGTCTTTATTACAGTTAAAATGCTGTGTCTGCCCCAGATAATAGAGGAATTATCCTCTCACTCGTTCCTCCCACCCAGACCAACGTGTCATTGCTGTGAGCAGATGCAGAGAAAACAAATGCTGTATTACCTTACGGAGAGGCTCACAAGTCATTCACCTCTGGCTTGAGGAGGGGACCGAACCCAACTGAAAAATCCGTGTGCTCTGCTGAGGGGGAGTAACGTTGATATGAAAAGCCTTTAACACTGAACTTCAGAAGAAGAGCTTTTGTTCTGTCTTCTTCAAAGTGTTGTACCCGAAAGACCGTCCTTCAAAGCTGCGGCCACCCCTCGGGCTGTGCTGCCCGGCAGAGACAGGCAGGACCAGTCACGTCAGGATGTGCGGGCTGCTTTTCTAGGGAGGAAATCGCTGCCTTCCGAAGCCCTTTTCCTGCTGCGTTTCCCCCTTCTGATCCCGCTTCATTTCACCCTCTTTTTATGTTCTCTCTTTCTGTTTTTAACTGTTCAGAAAAGCACCCAGAGCCCTCCCGGTCACGGCAGCTCCGCTCCCCCGCAGAGCCACGCGGGTGGTGACTGACGGACAGACCGACTGACGGACAGACTGACTGACTGACGGACAGACCGACTGACTGACGGACAGACCGACTGACTGACGGACAGACCGACTGACTGACGGACAGACCGACTGACTGACGGACAGACCGACTGAC
>NW_009953793.1:1095957-1113454 GCF_000747805.2 Chaetura pelagica
CTCTGGAGACATTCCAACCCCCCTGGCCACGTTCCTGTGTGATGTGCTCTGGGTGCCCCTGCTCTGGCAGGGGGGTTGGGCTGGGGGAGCTTCCCAGGTCCCTTCCAACCCCTGGGGTTCTGTGATTCTCCATCATCACACACCAGGTGTGTCCGGGTCCCTGAGCAAAAGCAATACCCCTGACAGGTTTACCTTTGCCTGAAGCAGGATAGACCCAGACACCTTTACCCAGCAAGTTCCTCTCACACACCACAGGGACTTTATTCCCATCTGCAGTATGCAAAAGGTCTGACTGAGCAGGACCAGCCCAATTGATGGATCCCCTGGTATTAACTAACTAGGTGGCCTTTGCCAAATTTTTGTCCCAGTTTTTGAAAGTTCCACCACCCATTGCCTTTGGGGTAGCTTCCCACAAACCACTGTACCTTAGTGAAAATTTGTAAAGTTTTTTGCATGCACTTCATATCTCTTAGATTACGTGGTTCATGAGGCACTTAGAAATATGAAAACATTGAACTCTATATTAAAACTTTGACATCTCAATTAATTAATTGCTGGGGGAGGGAAAAGACAAATTACAAAACAGCTTTCTGATGCATTCCAGATGCATCCATATTTAACTCTTCCACTGCCATGCATGGGTTTGATGAGGTTTGGCAGCTGCTACTAGCAGCTGTTTTCAAGTCAGTGGAAAGACTGAAGTAATTCCTGCATTATTTCTAATAATTATAAATAACTTGTGTCTCTGTGCTTGCTGCAGTAGGCACAATTACTGATTGGCCACTTAAGTTTAAGTATCTTCTCCCATTTTGGGTATCTCCTTCCTGCCTGCCCCCCAACACCCCCCCACCCCTGCTAGTGCTTTCTGTAGACCTTCATAGTGTGAGAGTGTCTCTGCCTCCCTGTGTGTCTGGATCCCTTAGCTCAATTAAAACTACACAAAATGCAGGTCTCTATCACCAGTCCTGCACATGGGTGCTTAGTGAACATCCAGATTAGAAGTGACTGACTTAGGTTCAGTTATGGTTTTATCTACTTCCAACTTTTAGCTTAGGTTCCCATTTGCAGTTTGACTTGTTCCTAAAAAGCTAAACAAATCTAAGCACCTAGCAAGCTGTGGAAGAATACTTGGGATAACTTGTATGGATGTTCTGGATGAACTACCTTAAAGAAGGTTGTTAAGAGGTGGGCATCAGTCTGTCCAATGAAGTTACAAGCGATAGAATGAGGTGATGGCCTCAAGGTCTGCCAGGGGAGGTTTAGATTGGTTGTTAGGAAGAATTTCTTCACTGGAAGGGTTAGCAGGCATTGGAACAGCCTGCCCAGGGTAGTGGTGTAGTCACCATCCCTGGAGGGATTTAGGAGTCAAATAGACACAGTACTTAAGGATATGGTTTAGTTAAGGACTAGTCAGTGTTGGGTTAACAGTTGGACTCGATGATCCTGAAGATCTTTTCCAACCAAGGTGATTCTGTGTTTCTGTGAACTTGTTAAGAAGAGAATGTAATGCTAAGAAGATGTCAGTTTGAGATCTTGAAATATTCCAGGAGGAGGGGTGGGTTTTTTTTAATCCATCATCATTCTTGTTTAAAGATGTCTCTCAAGTAAACTGTTGCTAACAAAGAGAAGAGTTTCACACCTTGTGAACTGATGGTATTTAGAGTCTTGATTCTCCTTACTGGTAGATAATCGGAAATGGTTGACACTTTCATTTCAGAGGAGACTTTTAATTTGTAGTTAAACTTCCAAAAGAATTTGGTTCAGTTTTGTTCTCTAGTGTATTTGTAGCTCGGAGACTGCTAGGCAGTTAATTTGCTGCTTATACAGCAATACAATGAACTCCAGATATGTAATTTTGAAAAGAAAAGCTGAGTCTAGATACTGTGGAGTTCCAGCACTGTAAAGATGCTTTGGACTTAACTGAACGAGAGTTTTTGTTTCTCAAACTAAACCTGCAACCAGGAAATAAAAAGGAGAGTAGTCAGATTTGATACAAAACAGGTGTTACTGACAGATGGACACATTTGTTCCCACAAAAATGGCCAAATACAATTCTCATGTTATTTAACTGGGTCATTCTTGAAGGTTTTCTCCATTCCCTATTGACTCCTGCCACCGGATATTTGCATTTGAAAACTCTAGTCTTGATTATTCATTATAAGAATAGGAACGTTAATGTAAGATGAAGCATCTTCCTCAAAATAATAAATGTTCAATAAGTTTGTTCTTACTTTCACAGTTTTAAGACTTAAGCCCTAGTGAACAGGCACAAAGTATTTCTTTCATCAAGATGTTTTAGATAACTTTACATGTTCTTAGTTCCAAGCTGAAATTTCTGACATACCTTAGAACTTAAATTGTTAGTGTTTGATGTTCTGTAGCTTAATTAGTGCTAATTGGTTTTGTGATTGACAGATATCTTAATAAAATATAATTAAACTTGTTAGAACACAAGTGCAAGATAAGTATGCAGCTGGTTCTTATCTGCAATACTAGGTTAATTCTAGAATACCTGGAGCAAATAATGAAACCTTTATTGCTGTTAGTGACATTGTTTGAAAACCTGAACATGTTTCTTTGTTTTACTTTCTTAAATTTTAAATGTAAACTATTACACCTGAGATTCAGAGGAAAAGAATTGATAGTAATATAATATGGTGTTAAGATTTAATGCAGTTAGCAGTGACCAAAACCCCTCTGACTTCTTGATTACGGTATTTGGAAGTTGATTTGAGGATGCCATGGCACGGAATTTTCAAGTCTTTGTTGGATCTCTTAGGCTTTCTTCTGTGTGTATGTGTGTTTAAAAGTGAAGGATGGAGTTAAATATTGAAAGGTGATTTCTTGTTAACAGTTGTTTCAGATATAAGTAATTTTACTTCTTTAAGTGTAACTAATGTAGCATGTAATTCTATTGATAGTTTTACATGAGTTGTGTTTTCTTCTTGCAGGCAAAGCTGGAGGTATGAGGGTGTCTAAAAAGGCAGAAAACAGACCTGGTCAGAAAAATGCTAAACCTCCAGGAAAAGAAAAGACAAGGTACTGCACTACAGGGCTTGCTCCATGGTTAAAGTTCATAGGTAATGGGCTGGAGGCTGAAAATAAGGACACCTCTTAAACTCTTAAACTGAAGAGTTTAATTCTTAAATTGTGCACTTTATAAATTAAAGGCAACTCTGAGGAACTTCCAAACAAAAAATCCTCAGCCTTCAGAACCTTGGGACTACACTTTGCAGTGAAAGACAAAGGCTGAATCTCTACTGTCTTGTCATGTATTATGGAACAGAAACTAAAGCAACATGTTGCATACCTGAACAGTTTCCAGTTAAATAAGAATAATTTTGTGTTGCATACCTGTACTTAATAAAGTAATTGTTGAACAGTTTCCAGTTAAATAAGAATAATTTTTAAGCTGTCCTTATTCTGTAGGAGATTAATAGACTCTTTGGGGGAGGTGTGGATTTATCTTCTGTATGGTCTGTTATTTCCTGCTTCAATCTCAAATCTAATTTGGCCTTTTCTGCTTTCTACTTCCGAAGGTTACTCAAGCTATTTTTCCCCAAAATGAAGGTACACTTCTACTTTAGAATGAAGTAGCAGTGGCTGGTTGAAGTAATCACCAGAACAAATATTTTCTTACAATGGAGGGATAAGAGGGTAAAATCTTAGTGGTTTAGTGTTCTTGAATTAACATTAGGGTCCAAGTTCTAAATGGATCACGGTGCCTAAATAGGCGTTAGACACTTAAGTTTTTGCTTCTATTACCATTTTAAACTTTCCCACTGGCCACCCAGTTTGGATGTTCCTTATCTCACCACATGCCTTCTTTTTTGTGCACCAAAAGTTCCCTTTGCTCTGGGAACAAATCTGTTGTGTCCTGATAGCTCTGACCTTGCTGTGCAAGGAAGTGGTGTACATCTCCTCCTCCATGTGATGATTAGGACATTTGTGAGGACATTGAAGGCCAGAATGTTAGCCTGTTGTTAGCTAAAAGTGGTACATATCTTGCTGGGTCAGTTGCCTTCACCCCTGAGCTAGAGATGCTTTCTCTTGAAAATTTCATAGAAGACTTCGTAGAAGAAAAAAAAAATTAACCTTTGTGGGGAGAAGAAAAAAACATGTTTAAAGTACTGTGCTTGGGGAGGAGCATCTAAAATTCCACTCAGCATTGTAACTCGTGCATTTGATACCTTTGGTCAGTGTTCAAAATCATGTGTGAGCTGAGGCTGGAACATGGGTATCCTTTTCTAGTGAGTGCTTCTGCACCTCGTGTTCACTGTTTCCTACCCCTCTGTAACATCAAAATGTTGCTGCCCAGTGACCCAGCTCCAAGAGGAGAGCACAGTCTGATCTTGTAGACATCTGAGAGCAGAAGGAGAGGTTTGTTCCCTTTAGAAGGAGGAGAGCCTGAAATTCCTCCTTGCCTTGGAAACTGTTGACCATTACTTTGTTAGGTATGGGTAGGAAACACATCTGTTGTTGCTGTAAAAGTGACTTTGTCATCTTGCTGTAAAAAAGCACTTGTAAGCAAATATTTTCACCCATAGGTTTAGGCTCTGATTTCTGTCTACATGTAGACACCTCTGCTGTAGTCCCAGTTTGGGATTAGTTTTATGCATAAAAATTAACTGAAGTGAAACAAGATTAAATATTCTGTAGTATCTCTCAAGATTAGAGCTCCCTTCAAGCAGTCTTTTATTTTCCTCATGAGAATTTGCTCTGGGCTTGCTGAAGAGGCCTGTCCAAACTGGGAGCAGCTCTAGAATCATGTCTTTGCTAAAGCATATCTTGGAATTATCCTGAAGGCTGTGAATTACTCCTTCCACTACTGGGGATGTAGGCACATCAGTTTCTGTTTACCCATAAAAAAGGAGCCACCTGTAGTTCAGAGTTTCCATGGTGCCCAGGTAACCATTTTAAAAGCCTGGATTAGATAAGATAGATAAGCAGCACAGGTGACTTTGTTCTCATTGCCACTTTTTTTCCCCACTGAGATTTTCACTGCCTGTGTTGCTCTTGATGAAGAGTTTTACCTCAGGTGTTCCTGAACATCTTCAGTGGCTGTCAAGAAGGGTTCTGTCCAGCTTAATGTCTGTGTGTTGGTTGCAATAATTGTGTCAGTGTCGTGACAGCCACTACAAAGTACTGTACTCTAGTAACATTGTTGTGAAATACATTTTGCCAGGAGTTAAAAGGGACGCTTGTGACTAGACTGACAGCTGAACTCAGGTTTGGGAGCAAGATGTGATTTTATTTTTTGCTCTATAATAGTGTAATCAGCTGGATAACTGTAAATTAACTGGGTTTAGCTGTATTTAACGCTGGCATATTGGCACCATTTCTTGACAGGCTACAGACATCACTGCTGTGGGGTTTTGTTTGTGTTTTTTCTCCTTGCTGGCTTGAAGAACACTAACCTAAAATACAGTTTTTGGAACAAAGCCGAGCCATTAACACACGCTCCTTTCCTGTTCACTCTGCACCAGAACCTGAGGTGGCTCAATGCAGTACACACACTGTGCTGGGCTACTGGGTTTCCTAGTCAGGCTGCAATCACAGAAGTCACTGAGAACTTTGTGAGGTAGCTCAGTAGTTGTCATGTACAGACTCTGTACAAGTTTCTGATTCAGATGAGATTATCTGATTGGCTCAAAGTCATTGTCACAGCTTGAAGTGGCTGTTAAGAGCTGAGGTTGGTTTTGAAAATAGGGGAGCTTTGAGATTTGGCTCTAAAAACAGCACACTTGCTTCCAAGGGTCTGTCTGAAGTACAGCATGACAGTGTAGTGCAGCATGTTCATCACTAGATGCCTATCTGACAGTTTTCTGACAGTACATTGCATTTGACTATACTAATTACTTAAGAAAAAGAATTAAAAATGTAGTGTGTTCTTGGAGTTTGTAGTTGGTTTTAATAACTTGGGTATTTTCAGTTTGTGTTTTTGCTGGAGGTAGAATAGTTTTATTTTCATTGATTGCCAGTTTTCTGCATAGTTTTGCTGCAGTATTTTCCATAGTCATACTTATCTGGTGGTATAAACAGTTCTTGTATAACTTAGATTTGTCAGTGTGACAAACTGATGGCTAAATTGAAATGTAGTAGGAAATGTGTCTTCCCTGATCCACGGGATCATTAACTGAAGCAGTACCTGCTATTTCAAGAGACACACTTAAAGTGTCTTATTTCATGTGCAGGAGAAATAATGATTTATTTTTTTCTTGACTCTATTCTAAGCTACAGAGATGTCACTGCAAGTAATGGTATCAGAAGAATCTGCAAACCTCACAATCAACTGTTGCTGAACTAAATTGTCATAGCCACAGGTTGTCTATTTGTGGAATATGGATAACATGGCTGTTTTTAATTGGAATATAAAGAAATTAATGGAATAATCTTGCACAAAAAGTTCTTGCTTGACAAATTGCTGCTCTCAAAGGAAACACTCCCCAAAAGCAATGGGTTAGTTTTTTCCATGGGCGTAGATCAGAATTTAAAAAAATTACCAAGTCAGATTTTGTAGTTCTGAATATCAGTGCCCATCTTCTGTGAAGCTACACCACGGTGTAAAACATAATCCCTTTTGAAATATTTAAGGATATTTTATCTATAGGTTTTTTATAAGGCTATATCTAAATAAAGCAACCTGCAACACAGGTTTTGCATTGATCCATTCTGAGGAAGCACACCTTTTTTTTAAATATCATATCTTTAATGTGATTAAGTTCAGGATTTAGTTCAAAACCCTAAATTTCTAGTACAACACAGTTTTGTATTAAGTCTTAAAAATAAATGTGACAAGTGTTTCTGTGAGATGGAAAAAATGCTAAATGCTTTTCTGTTTTGTTTTACAGTGCTATTACCAGTTTTTCAAGAACTCAGAACGTAGGTGTCTTGCTTGCAGAAGCACTGAGCAAAGTAAGTACAACTGGGAGGACATGATACATCTTTGTCAGGGCTTCTCCATAAAGCTAAACATTAAAACCAATAATAATTATTAATCTCCCTTTATCTGCTGTCATGTGACATTGGTATGTTTGTCATCTGCCACTAAATATTCTTGAGATGATCTTCTTCTTTAGCAGTTGTGTGGCTAAAATTCTAGATGGCTAAAATTAACCATCCTTCCCTCCTTATTCTGCTGTTTGATTTCTTTCCTATTTAATGTTAAGTAGTCCCAGGATAGTTATATATGCCTGTTACAGAAAAGTACAGCTAGATATTAAGCTGTGTCCTTTTGAAAAGTATTTTTATTTTGATTTCTTGAAATGTGGGGAAGAATAATCAGTAGCAAAGCAAGCTTGTGGCAGAGCTGGGATTACAACCCAGAACAAAACCTAGTCTTCAGTCCCTCTATCCCACTGTTGAAACAGCTTTAACTTCTGTAAGGATCCAGCCTAGAGAAGCAAGAAGATAGCTTCTTGCAGGAGGTGGGAGGTGTCCCTGACAAGTGCACAGTGGGTACCAAGAGGGTAAGATAATGTCACTGCTGTCCCTGGTCCCTGAGCAGCAGGCACATCACGTTCCACTGTTGCCCATGTGCAGCTGTTCCACCCAGGGACTGAGGTTAGACACTCCAGCAGCTTTTTGACTTCTTCCTTGGATATACCACAAAGCTTTGTGTTGCAAAGCTGTTGATGGACCCTTCTGTTGGTCATATTTCCAGCTGCTGTCCAATGTCTCTTGCTAGGCTGTTGATGCAGACTCTTACACGTTGGTTTTGCAAGAGCTGTTTTAATAAGCTTTTAATAAGCTTATTTTAATAAGAGCTGTTTAATAAGTTTTAACTTGCATGCTAATCTGAAGATCCAACAGTTCTCATCTATTTTTCGTACATGTGTAGTCTTTAGATTCTGAAGCACACAGGAGTTCCCATCCAGAGAGCTTGGTAAAACATCAGCTGCATCATTTCAGCATAAGCCTTTAATGAACAGATGTGATGATACCTTTAGTATGTAGATACTGAATTTTTGCTTAGATATATTTGATAAGGAGAACAGATACAACTCATCCTGTTTCTCCTCCACTGGTCCCCATCTTCTCTGCTCAGACCTATCCATTTCTTTCCATTGGTTTCCAGAGCCTCACACATAATAAAGCTGCCCCAATAGGTTAGCAAGTGAGAGATACTGTAATGATGAGTATTTGAATCTGCCAGAATAAGAATTTGAAGCAAGTTACTGTGAACTCTGGCATCCTGATTATTTGCTCTGCTTCCCTAATCTTGACAGCTCCTTCTATGAACTACAAAAAAAAAGAGATGAAAAAACCTAACAGTACACCAAAGGTAGTCAGACTAATACCACTTTGCAAACAGCAATTCTAATTATATGTACTGAATCACTGAGTTTTATGTAGTGATCATTTGTATTTTTTCTCAAGCTTTACTACCTTTTTTAAACTTCTTTCATCTGATGGAATTTTGGAAGAATATCTGTATTCTATCGCAAGTTTTTTTTTTTCTCCATTAATGTTACAGATGAGCCACAGAACTCATGCAGCAGCATTACAAGTGGCTCAGCAAAAGCCACAGCCTGCCTTGGAGAAGTTCATACTGCCCAAAAGAATTTATATCATTCAACAGCCACGGAAATGTTAAGAAACTCATGTTTACTTAAGAGTGAGTTTCTAGTCAAAATAGCACTTCGTACACTTTGGTAAAAGGATCAAAAGCTGTGTGCCTTGTATCTTACTGTATTTCTGTTACTGACAATAAAATATAAGAAGAGTTGCTAAATGTACTTTGGTGTTATTAAAATTTCATGGCTTCTGTCTAATTTGGCTTTACCTACTGTATAGTAATAACTTGGTGCAAAGAAGTCTTACAGACTTGCAGTACTTCAGTCAGAATTCACCAATAAGTGAAACTTGCAGTCCTCTTTTCTTTTTTAATTTTTAAGTGAACGTGCTCCTAAGAAAGCAGGCCACAACTGAAAGGCTTGTTCTGTGATAGATTTCATAATGACAATAGAAAATGTTCTCACATGCTTCCTAAAATCCAGATTGCCTATCGCTTGATCTCTTAGGGTGTTTTGTTTTTGTGGTTAATTTAGGCTGAGGTGTTCCAGGCTGAATATATGCCTGAGGCTTACTGCACAGTAAGAAACGTCAGAGTCCTGGGAAAGACTTCTATGCAGTGGAAATATTTTTATTTTTGTTTAAATTCCATTTCTTACTGCAAGGAAATCCATCTTCTCTGCAGACATTCCTCTACTGGGGTCCAGAGAGTAGGAGGAAGCAAGTGAAAATGGTCTGAGTGAACCTTTTTTGGGCTGGGGACGATGAGTGAAGGAGGTGCCTGACTTGGAGTTGAACCTCTGGGATGAGAGGTGAGATGATGGAGGAGCCAAGTTGTGGAGAGTGCAGTGATTTGAAGATGCAGTTCAAGGTTGGGATGGCAGAATGGGATTTGAGGCTGAGAAGTGAGACTGAACTTGGACTAGTGGTAGTAGGGTCTAAGGGGTCAAGCTTACTAATGGGGAGGAGCAATTGTAAGCACAGGTACAGTGGCCTTGAGCCCTGCCTGCTTACACTGTCAGCAAGGACAGCAGAAATGGTTAGTCCTGCCCAGGGCAGAGGAAAATACTCTTCTGCTGCTGCTGCTGGTTGATTGAGTAGCTCAGCTGATGGCTTGCTCTGAATTTAATTCTGCTAGGACTCTTTTAAGCTACTGATTGAAGATGCATATGTCACTAAGATTGTAGTCAAGGAGTCCAAATAGAAAATCAATATAAAATATGATGCTCTAAAAACTCTTTATATTGTCAAAGAGGCTTTTTATTGAGTGCTTTCCATGTGACTTCAGTGGAAATATACCATAAATGTATGAAATACACTCCCCCTTAAATAGAGGGATCCCAGGTGAGTTGTCAAGAATTAGTATTACCACTTCACATGAATGTCTGCTTCATTTCATCCATCCATCAAATGTAAATAACTTGATGTTGATTAAAGATTAAATTATGATCACAGGAGGTGGTGATTAGTAGTATGTGCAACAAGTAATTTGGTTACACCTTGAATAAGTAGAAAAAAATCAAAATGCTGCTGCTGCTATGAAGAAGACTGTTTTTCCTCCCATGTTCCTCAGCTACTTGTAAAATACTGTCCCTGTTATCCTGGACAACAGCAGCAATATACTTGACAGATATTTAAACTGTAGGTGTGGGATTTGGAAAGCATCTAGTTCTGCTTTTATATTGTGTGTAGCACACTTTCCATTCCCCAGCTTCTGCACTGCAGTTGTGCCCACATATGTGTTGTGATGTAACATCAATTGCTGCAAGTGGCAGTGAGTGAACTAAAGGATCTGACCACCTTTTTGTTAGTTCCTTATATTTTTCACTTTTTGTTTAGTTTTTTTCAATGCATGTTATTTAACCTGTTTAAAGCAGTATGTTCAGGTAGGGGTGGCATGTTTGGTGTAGGGGGTACCTATAGGAAATCACCTTTGTGACCTAAATCAGATAGTCATACTGTCATTGCTTATGGATGTAAATGTCCATGCAAAGTCCTCTGTTCTGCTCTGTGCAGTGCACATGTACAAGTTCAAGACTATACAGATGAATTAAGTATATACTGTAACTCAGGTTCTGGAAGTTTAGCATCTGCTGTATTGGCAAATGGGAATGTGCAGCATAGGCTCAGAATAAGCTTTGAAGGAGCTTCTAAGAAGCTTAAATCCTCCTGGAAAAATGAATCCATGCATGTGTTGCAGCAGTGCCTAGAATCTGTGCATGTACATAACCTCTCTGGAGTGACAGTGTGGTGGTTCCAAGCAGCCTGGCAGAAAGCCTGCTTGAGTGGAAAGTGTCTTCCATGTTCTGTCTGGGTAACATTTTCAGGTGTAAAAAGAAGACCTCACGGGAAGCCAGGAGGTCTAGTTGTGATAACTCAGTTTCATGGCTTTAGTAAATGCAAAACAGGTGCAAGCTCATCTCTGCTGTAACAGGCATCTTGTGGAGCAAGAGATCCTGGTGACTGATTTGATTCACCTGCTGCTGTAGTGGGTCATCTCTGTGGTGGTGTCACAGCAGGGTTCTATACTGTGTGTCAGTAGCACTTACTAGTCTTTAGAGGAAATCTGAAAGATTTGTAAAGAGAACAAACTGAACTCTTCTGCTTAAACATTCTATAATTAAGAGTCCCTTTTCTACCAAAGGTAGTTTGCTCATCTGTTGCATTTTGATAGGTGCACTGTCAGGCACATTGTCTTCTCTAATTTATTTATATTTATTAAGGATTTCTGCTTATAATAATATTCTTAATAAAAAGAGCTAAACAGGAAACTAGGGCCATATTTTGAACTTCTAAATAGTCAACAACTTTTTCATCCTGTTTGTCCCTTCCATTCTCTGTGTCATTTTCATTAGTATTTGCACCATCATTGATACTATGATGAATCAGTTGTGTCTGCTCTTTTAGGGAGTTTGTTTTATTTAGTTCAAGTTTCAATTTAGCACTTTGCTTTTATTATTGACATATGAACTACAGCTAAATTCAGAACATAAGGAACAAATACAGTTGGTTTGTTAGAAAAATTAAAAGCTTGCAGGAAGCCAGTTTTCTTGAGGGTTGCCACAAATGATGCAGGCATCCAGCAAGAATGGCATGGTTTGAGGAAACTTTCTTTTGCTATATATTTCATCCTTTTGATGTACACAGTGTTGGTTAATTTGCAGCTGTTGTTAATCTGTAGACCTCAAAAACACCTTACAGATGGGAGTGACTGAAACCCAGTGGCAACAAAAGCAATGAAAACATGTTTCAGTGAACGTTGGTTGGTTTGACACACTGGTAAGCTTGGTAATGCCACAGTTCTGTTTGACAGTCTGAGTAAAAGAGGTGTGTTTTGCTGGACTTCTCTGCAGGGATGAATTTCCTTTTGAGCAAGGAAGAGTCTCTGGCTTTAAGCACTTGACACTCCCAGGTTGGGTGGTGCTTGACGGAGTTGTTTGGGAATTTGGCACTGTGCAACTTTTAACTGATCTGGAATGAGCTGTAGTATGTGCTGTGAGGTGTATGGGCTGAGGTCTGAATTGAGAGAATCTGACCTTCGTGAACTGCAGCAGATGAAATAGCACAGAAATGGCACATGGCAAATCTGGGAAGTTACCATAAGACAACAATAGCAAAAGTCTTAATATTAGCTGATGTTTAAAGCCTCTATGTACTTGTTCAACCTGTTCCTCTCAAGTAGTATGCACAGATTTCAAAGTAATTTCAAGCACAGTAGCCTCTCCCTGGTGTACACAGCACAGAAGTTCTGGTAACTGGTACACACACCCCAAGCATCCACTGAGCTCATCTTTATTTCCAGTGGTAGAGGAGTATATTTCTGGAATGTACAACAATTCTTGGTCTAATCGCTGTTATCTCTTGTATTCTATTGTGATTGTTCCTGTTGTGCAGAAATCCTGTGACAGTTTAGCAGTAAAGCACCTTCTGGTTTTGAAAACCTTGCTGTGTTTGAGGGTCATTGTTTCAACACACTGCCATTCCTTCCTGCACCTCCTAGACTATCCTCTTCCACTTAGCCTGAGGAGGACAGATTTGCAGCTGATCAGCATAGCAGGAGGAATGTGCACTTCTGTCACAGTTTGACTCAGGTCCGTGTGACAACTTCACACTTTTGGAACCCTTGTGAGTTAGGTATTTGTAGAAATAGTAGGTGTGAGTTAGGTCTTTGTAGAAATGGTAGGTGTGAGTTAGGTCTTTGTAGAGATGGTAGGTGTGATGGGATTCTTTGCAGATGCCAAGGTCCATTTGTTTTGCCTCCCAGGCCTACAGCAATGTCTAAGTGTTTCTTGCCCTCCCCTGTCAGCTGAAGGGCTGCTGCTGTGCCAGCATTCTGCAGAACACATTGCTGAACCAGGGTGGTACTCCAACTGTGTTCAGTCCTGCTTAGCTACTGTAAACTGTAAAGGCACTTTGGCTTCCCGGGTGAAACCAGTCATAGTTTTCCCTTTAATCAGCAAAACCATGCAGAGAACAATGATTCAACATAATAGTATGTTTATAGCAGGTATAATAGCTACGTGTTATTCTGGTCAAACCTAGCCCTGGACTCCACTAGCATTATTCCACTCTTGCTGAATTGTAATGAAAAACTTTTATTAGATAATTTTATTAACAGAAATTTCAGCCTGGCACTTCATTTATAACAAGCCACCAATGTTCATCCTTCAGCTGAAGAGGAGGACTGTTACAATGCTGGTCTGAGTACTGCTAAGTCTCTGGCTAAGAGAGACCCTCCAACTAAACAGACTCTTCAACTGTCCTTGCTTGCTAACACTTGAGATTGTTATAGACGTTTATGATTCATATCGAGACTAGCTTAAGAAATTCAATAGTTCTTACTACGTGTACACTAGTTTTGCCACAAGAGGCTGCTATATGCCTGCAGCTTACTCAGGTTCTGCCAGGTTTCTGAGCTGGCCTCAAAAAAACAGCTGTGTTCTTGCAGGGAGGTGCATATTAATATTCTGGAAAAGTTTCAAAGAAAAAAATAATCGTTTATGAAGTCATGAGTTGGTATTTCATAGACAAAATGACTCTCAAGAAGTTACAATGATACAAAGGGCATAACTTTATGGTAACAAAAATAGTATCTGATTTCTTATACTTCCTGCATCCTCTGCGTTTGTAACTGTAGTCAATTAAAAAGGAAACAGAACAAGGAGTGAAATGCATACTATATTGGCATCAGGTACATGTACAGAGTTAATGAAGTTTTGCTGGGTTTGTAGATGCTTTCATATTATCTTTCTCAAGGTGGCTACTTGAGCCAGGCAACACTGAGAAGTTGGATACTGCTTTTTCTACTCAACAGTTAGATATAAGGGATGAAACTTCTCAAACTGACTTAACTTGTGCACAGTGCTTTTCTTTTGTAGTTTGGATTTGCTTCTGACAAATAGTTCAGAAGTTACTTGTATGTAAAGGAATGTTTAAGACTTCCTAAGCTATTATTAAGAATTGTTTATATAATAGCCATAATTTTAGTTGCACAATAATGCATTTACTGAAATACAACAGTCACTAAAATGAAGACTGGCTTGAAAATATAAATCCACCCTCCTGTTTCATTGTTCAGAACTTTCTTAAATTCCTTCTAGTTTAAATTTTCCATTTTTGGTATGATTTTTTAAAGCCAAAGAGTTTTGAAGCAGCTCTGAGCTATCTTTAAGCTACACAAGCCTGAAATATTTTTTTGTGTTACTATCAAGAAGTGTCAAAAACAATCAAAAGCAAGATTATCTATTAGAAAACAGCTTAATTTGAAAACTTCTAACTTGGTTTATTCTGTGGATAACAACCCTAAAAAATAAAACAAGTCAAAAAGTCAAAGAATGAGATTAGAATGAGCTGTTTGAGCTGTTCACAGATGCCAGTCAAAGCTGGGCAGGCCTATAATTGCTTGTCCACAGTGGGTGGGCACTGAGCTCTTCTATACAGAAGTTTTTTGAGGATCCTAAAGACAGTATTTAAAAATATGTTATGAAGAGCCCTCCAGTGATGTTGAAAACCCTAGCTGCTAATCCTTTAGTAGCTGCTGCAAACTGGCCATGTTACCTTGAACTGTAATGAATAAAAAGAAGGAAACAACAACAAAAAAGGGTGGGGTGTGCAGGGCAGGCCCAGAGCTCTGCAGGCCCTGGCTGTGAGGAATTTAGACATCTGGCTGGCAAAATTGGATATACTGCATGTATCTGCTATATTAAATGCATATGTTGACCTAAACTAATAAGCTCATGGTTCACAAACTCAAGAACCTTAAGTTTAAAGCTATTAGGGATGGTAGAATTATTTTTTATTTTAAATCAACCCTCCATTTCCTTTCAGAAGGAGCAGCAAGGACTGCTCACCTCTGGTATTTCCCCCAGCTCAGGTACAACCTCTCAGTAGCCTGGTGTATGCATTCCACCTCCAAACATTGCTAGTGAGGCACAAAGTGTTTTGCTTTTTGGCTTGCTGATAAAAAAACAAATTCTATTCTATATTTTAAAGAACAGTCCCTAATATTTGTTAGAAAGATGTGAAAGAACACATTTTTCACTATGCTTTAGTTCCAGCTTGGTGGGAAATAATTTTTCCCTTAAGACTACTGCTGTGTTCAGTATTTTCCACATAGGCATTAACTTCCACACAAATACTACTAGCAGTTCTTCAAAGACAAAGCATGTTTGTCCCTTATTTTTCCATTGGTTGGAGCACATAATTCAAATACAGTAACTTACAAACTTCATAATCTGAAAAGGTGTTTCTGTTTTCTAAAGTGCATTTTCTGAACTGATGCTCTATGCTAAATATATACACTCAAATTAAAAAGGCAAATAATAGTAAAGAGTTCTGATGTGTGAAATGGCCAAGGCTCTGCATAGCACCTGCTGTGGGCAGCAAGACCCACCCTGGTGCATGTCTGTGCAGGGCGAATGGTTGGGCCTGATGATCTTGAAGGTCTTTTCCAACCTTGATGCTTCTGTGATGGTGAGGTCTTTTGCCATTGGTGGTGTTTGTGATTGGATATGAAACTTCCCTCTTGTTTTGCCCTGTGAAGCAATGTGACCACTTCCAGCCTGGTTTCCTAGGGAAAACGGGCCTGTTTAGATCCCGTGTGCATACTTGCTTGTTCCCAGCCTCTCTTCCCCAACTAGCTTCAGAACCTGCTGGTTTATTTTGAGTAAAATCAGCTGACAGTGATGCTTCAGTGCAGTAAGGAAGTCCCTCAAATTTACAGCAGTATCTTATTGGAAAGAGCCCTCCAAAATCAAGCATTGAAATAGTACGTTAGGATAAGAAGCCCAATCTAAGGTAACACTGAAATTGAGCTGACAAAGTGAGAAGTCTGATTTCTTATTTCCCTAGTCCCCAGCATTACAGCGGATGCTGCTGCCATTATGTTTCAGCTTGGTCTAAGGTTTATGTTTTCCAAAAGAAGAAAGGCTTTAAAACTACTGTAAGCGTGCATAAGTGTGAGACTCTGAGGACAGCCATAACCAAGAAAAAAAAAGGAAAAGCTGAAGAATTTCAGTGGCTGGGAATGGACAAATCATCTGAACAGATGACTGGAAGGAGCAGAGGGCAGAACAGTTAAAGTAGAAAAACAGCTGTGGGCTGAATTCTTCCCCAAAGTAGGCTAGAGACGAGAACAAAAATCTTTGTGTTGCTGGTATCAAAAGCATTGCTCTGCTGAGGCAAATAGGGAAGCACTAAAATTGAGCCCTAGTTAAAAATATCTTGATGCTGAGCTTTCCTGTGGAACAGCAAGACCTAAATCCAATTGACTGTAAATAGTAAATTATGGGTTCATATACTGAGGAAGAGAGAGTGGGCACTGAACCTGATGAGATCCCAGAACAGTGGGGTCATAGCTCAGTCTTTTTGTCTTGGATGTTGGAGAGAAAGACAAAATCATAAAAGGCTGCCAGAACCAAGACATTTCCTCTGAGAGAAAAAATTTCCTCTCTTTCCAGACGTGTGTCTCCTCTCTTAGACAAAACAGAGGGAAGAGGCTCTGATTAAGAGGGTTCTCCACCAGAAGAAAGACAAGCTGCTAGCTGAGTCACTCAAAGCACCCTACCCTTGTTCTGGGACAAGGCTTCAGCTACTGAGCTGCTGAAGTCAAGTGAAAAGAAGTGTTAAGGTAACTGCTCTGCTTTGTGACCCCCGGAGGGTTTGTCTCCACAAGGCAATCACCTCGGGGTTCTGCAGGGGATGCTTCTCTTCTGTGTGAGCCTGTAACTTGTTTCTTAACACACACATGGATTCTCTTTGTAGCTCTGTGGAATGTGTGCATAGCCTAGATATTCTGGAATACTGTGGTGCTGTAATCATTATTTTGTAGTTAAATTCAGATTTAGTTTTTCATGATGAATTACGTATGAAAATGAATCACAGTTTGCCCAGCAAACTCTTACTATTGTTTAAAATGTATTTTGGATTGTTCCTACCTTTTCCTTTGTTGGTGTGAGGATTGATTTATTTTTTTTTTAACTAATTAAGTGCAACTTTACTGTGGAAATTACGTGCAGCAGTTTGGCCTCCTTGGCAGGAATAGCTGGAGTACTGGATATTTGGGGTGGAAAGCCCCAGGAAAGAGAGGTTTGAGGTTGGGAGAGAAACACATCAGGTAAGTATTTCTGCTGACATTATCAACTGTTGTGCTAATAATGATGGCACTCAAACCATCACTGCTTCAGACTTAAAACCCCCTAAACCCAGTAATGTGAGATGTTTTTCTACAAGTAAAAAACCCAGCTGGTGATAATGCTTTGGCGGTGGCTGCTTTGATACAGCTCCTGGGGGTGACCACAGAGCGCTGGCCTCAGCTGCACCCATCTTTGTTCTCCTAAGCCCTCGTCTGCCCCTTGTTCTTGAGGAACTCGGTGCTTTAAGTCTCTTGCTGCTAGGGACCATCTTCAGCCTCCAGGTCATGTCTGTGGTTCTCTCCTGCACCACCTCTAACCTTTCCCTGCCCGGGAAGGGAGAGCTGTTCCCG
>NW_009953793.1:1115119-1202533 GCF_000747805.2 Chaetura pelagica
CTGCTCGGGAGCTGCTCGGGATCCGGGAGCTGCTCCCCTGCTGCCTCTCCGCAGGGCGCGGGGCTGTGTGTGAGCGGTGGGCAGCGGCACTGACCTTGCTCCTTGTGCCCAATAGTAAGCACGTCCTGCCCTTGTCGTTGTCAGTGCTGCCTGCTGTGATCTCGAGAGTAAAATGATAAAACGATCATTTGATCTGCCTTTTGATACGCGAGTCACTGCTCAGCTGTAGTAGCCGTGTGTGCTGTAACATGCCTTCTGCAGCTTTCTGATTTCTCAGTAGTGTTGTTTCAGTCGTGTGCCCGAGCCCTGGGCTGTGTATTTCTTGGACAGCAAGTAAACTGGGTCTTAAGTTATTGTTCTCAAAAATAGAGTGTAACTGCAGGCATTTTTCTGTGATAGCCTCGGGGGTGAAAAGGAGGTTTAGATCTGCTGCAGTGTGATGCCGAGTAGGTGCCCTCCAGCCTGCTCTCTGCTTTCCCCTGGCCTTTCCCCCGTGGTGGCAGTGCAAAAGTGGCACTTGTCTGCTCTGCTCAGAGGTTGTTTTCTGACTGATGAAGCAAAGGCTGCTTCAACATTTGGAAAGTGAACAGCTGGAGATGTGGGAGGTTTGCTTGGGTTTCTGTGGTTGCTGGTTTAGAGAACAAGGGGAATAAATGTGAGACCTTGGGTCCTACAGCATTTCCTCCCACCTCAGCTTGGTAGGCAGCTCCCAAAAATGAACCTTCCTCATTTGTTCTAATCTGACAGTTCACTGCTGGAATTATAGTGTTACATTATTAAATAATGCTAGTAAAGACAGAAGGTGCAAATACAATTTCCTTTTGCTATTGCTAGAGCAGTGTATTTAGAGCTTCGTTTAGGTGGGTGCTCTAAAGTGCTTGGTTGTCTTGCTTTCTCAGTTTAGCTAACCATTGGAATGTCCAAATGGTGAAGAATTATGTCTACTTTAGAGCCAAAACATATTTGGCTCCTGGCCAGAGTTGCTCAGCTTCCCAAAACTGTCTGTAGGAAAAAGACATTTTGTGTGTCTAGCCACAGTCCTGAGGTTGATGCCATAGCAACTTTGTGATCTGAGTATGTACTTTTGAAGACAGCTAAGCAGTCTTAGCAGTGCTGTCCTGTTTTCCTTTAGCTGAACTTTTTGCTGTCATCAAGTTTAAACCTTTCTTTGAAGATGAAAGATTAATTAGCAAGCCTTCAGACTCTGTGTGTGTAAGAATGACAATGTGATCTGCTGGGTATTTGACACCCATAAACATCTGTAAGTTTAAATGTATATTAATGGTTTTAAAATTAAGAATTTTCTGTAGAGATGCTGTTTTGACTAACAATTGGTATTTCAGGCTCTATCAGGAGCTAGATCTTCATGTTTTCCAGAAAAACAGAGAAGGGTCAGGCTTGGGATTTGTGTGTTGGTAAGGTTTGAGAAAACTGGGTTACTTAATTTCTTTTGGTTGCTTTCATCTCCCAGGACTTGACATGGAAATTGGAGAGTGTGTTTATCACACACGTGTGGCAGTGGAGAAAGAAAAAAGCCTATGGCCTAACAAATGTGTATGGCCTTATTTTTTTTAATTATGTTTATGTGTAGGAGGCACTGCTGTTAGAAAACTGGCTTCTGAACAATAAGGCATAATATGACACCAAATTGAAAAAAACAACAAACCAGAAGCAAGTACTGGAACAGTCTGTGATCCTCACTGCATCTGGCTTTATATTTAATTTTAGTTCGAAAAGTGCCTTGTTTTTTTAAAAAAATAATAATAAAAAGAGATTGTTTTAGTGGAGCCTTAAACTTTCTGATCTTGTCTTCAGGGAAGTAAATAAAGAGGTCAGTTGCTCATTAATGCAAGTATCTACTGGGTGGCCTAATGTTAATGTGTCCTTCCTGTTCAGCTTCATGAACAGACTGCAGTGTTCTGTGTATTCACCTACGGTTTCTGTGCTGTATAGGTGATATATCACTGTACAGATTTCTTTTTCACCCCTTCTTGCCACTCCTGTATCTTGAAATACATGCATTGTTGTTCCTGCTAATGATTCTAACTTTACAAAGTTCTCTTTCTCTTGCCTTGTTTTGGGAATTCTGTTTTTGTTTCCTCCCTTCTGCTCACTCAGAGGAGCCCTGTTAAGCTATAGGCTCAATCTCTAAAGGCACTTGGATACTGGAATATTAAACTTTGCAGTAACTTAACTGCAGTGCTTGGCCTCCCGGATGCTCCTGTGCCAAAGTAATATTCCCAAGAGTCTGGAAGCAGAAGGGCAGGTAACAGAAGGCGCCTATTGAAGTTATTTTACTGTTGTGTGACTGGGAGTATCTGCTGGAATACGTGCTTGATTTTCTGAGGTAGTGCCCTCCCCAGGTTAGCGTTTCACGTATTTTCTCTTCTTGATCTGGAATCATAATTTCTAATGAGGGTGCCAGTTTGAAAGAAGAGGTTCTTGTGGCTTATTGGATGAAACGCTGTGCAGATCAGCCAGCTTGATGGATTTTCAAGTCTCTCCTCCTCTGTGTCCTGCAGTGTGGGGTGTCAGTTCTGGGGTGCTGCAGAGAGCAGTGGGCTGGGTTCTGCAGCTACAGGGTGCTTGCAGCTCAGGAGCCTCACAGGGTCTTGAACAGGAGTCAGTTCAGTGAGACCAGCACAGTTCTTTGCATAGCCGTTAGCAGAAATTTAAATGTCTTTGAAGTCAAATCAAGACCTGCTTTTAGGATCCTGATGTTGTTGAAGTTGGTGGCAACGTTCAATAAATTATTGCACATTTGACCTTCTTCTGTAAATACCATGTCAACAGGTGTAGGAGTTATGGTTTTTAAGTGTTTCCATGGTGAAGCACTGCTTTGTGAAGTCCTTCTCAGGCACTTCTGCAATCCAGATGACCAAAATAATTTGGGGAATAGTGCTGGTCTTGAAGTCCTCTGGTTTTTCCTCATGGGCCCTGGTGAATTCAGCTTATCTAGACGCGTGAAAATGGAAATCTAGATGCAACTTGGAGTTCTAATTATCTTAAATACTGTAACCACAGGAGGTACAAAGCTACAGATTTGTATTTTGAATCTCTGTGTTTATTATCAGCTGCCTTAAATTCATTATGTTGCTTGAAAGTTAGAACTTGCAAATTATCAATAAATGCCGGTTTCTCTGTTTTAGATTTCTGAAACACAGGGTGGTGTTAAAAGAGAAAGAACTGTGGTAGAACTGCTCACGGTCTCATTTTGGCCTGCAGTAGCGTGTTGCCTCTCATGAGTGAGCCAAGTATTACTCAAGTTTAACACCTTTTTTTAAGAAGAAATGGCATCATACTCTAGCACAGTAACAACATATCAAAGAAAAGCGTGAGAGGCGAATGTGTGACACGTTCTGGGCTGTGTTGGAAATGAGACAGTTGTGCTGAAGGAGCAGGGGTCGCCTGTGTGGGGGTCTTGAGGAGGAGCTGTGTTGGCCAGTGCACCTTGGGACGGGGTGGTGGGCGAGGGTGGGGAGGTTGGTGGCTGGAGTCAGTAGCTCCAGTGTTGAACCTACTTCAAGTTGTTTCTCACCCTGCCCTTCTATCTGCATCTTCGCCCTACCTAGCTCAGACAAATCTGTCTTTAAAATACTCGAGAACTGGCATGTTTGTAACAAGGTCTGAAGGCTTTATACAGAGTCTGGCATAATCCAAGCTGCTGCTGCCCTTAGTCCTCCAGTTCAGACAGCAGAGCCTTGGCTTTGGGTTGATCCTCTGACTTCTCTGTGAAGGTCACCCGCTTTTGCATGCATTCACTGCATTAGAAGCTGTGGAGGGTTGTGTTAGCTGTGCTTACTGGCACCTAACCTGCAATACCAGAAATGTGTAGGGTGAAAGGGTGAGGGGCTGCTACTTGTTTGCTGCATATTTCATATATTTGATAGTTTATGCATTTAAAAACAAAGGTGCCTGTGAAGTGTTAGCTGCATTGTACTGAAGCTGCCTCTATGGTGTGGGCAGTTTTTGTTGGTTTTTCTTTTGTTTTGTTTTGTGTTTGGTTTGTTTTTTTTTGTTGTTTTGGCTGTTTTTTCTAAAACTCGCTCTTAGTCTTGGTTAAATTTAGCTCCAGCCGGAGAGAAGCTGGGACTTGTTAGCAGCACAGGAAACGCCCTGAAATCAAGTTTTTGATGTGTGTATTTGTGTGTAAATGTGAACTCTGCAGCTAGATGGCTGGGGCTAAACTGTTCAGAGCTCTGTGAAACTGAGAACAGTTTTGTGTCTTGAATGTCCTATTAGATTCTGGTGGAACTTTAGTGCCGTATACTTAATGAATTAAGTATTAATTATTGAGGATCTATGGTTTGTTGAGGCTGGTAGTTTTAAGTCAAATTCAAAGCTATTGCACTTAAAAATTAATTTAATTTAGTTGCTGAAAAGGCCAAATCCAGATTAAACTGCTCCGGCTTTGTTTTATCTGGAAAAATACTAGAATTTGAGTAGTCTAAAGATTGTGCTTTTCTTTCAATCATTTACATTGACACTATTCCAGTTCTTTCTTACTTGATCTCCTTTCCTTAGAAGCTGTATTTCTGACCGTACTTTAACAAGCTAGGATTTGAACAATATGTAAGCAAGAATAAATAGAAGCAAAATGTGACCTTTGCTTTTTGAAACTTAAATGAGATGGAAGTTGCTAGGCAGTTTAATGTGTGGGTTGTCTTTGGTTCAGGCTTGATTTTTTCCTCTTTTTTTTTTGCACTGTTTTTTGATTTTTTTTTTGTTGTTGGGTTTTTGTTGTTGAACAAGAATGACACAACACAAAATATTCTTGATGTGAATTTTGAAGGGAGACTGTTTTTGTGTTTCACACCAGAAGTGGCTCTGAGTTGAATATTTAGTTAATATGCTTCGAGGTCTTGTTTTACACTGGGCTAAATTCCCGTGGAGGTCACAAAGAGATTTTTTAGTATGTGTTAGTAAGGACAGAATTCCTGGATTTTTCTACAGTATTTGCCAGAAAGTTTGAAGACAAGTGGGGAAAATACTACTGCCACAAAACGCAGATATGTTTTTACTATGACAAAGTAAAATTTTCATCACTTCCCAACTACTGATACAGAATCTTTGTGTGCAAGAATTACTTCAGAAAGTCCCAGAGACAATGAAAAGAGAGTTGTCTTTATCAGGTAAATTGTATTTGGCAAAGGTAGAATGTAGTATAGGAGCATTGTGCCTTCCAGCATGATGTACCAAACTGATGGACAGCTTCAGAATTCGTTGATGTATTTAAAGCTCTGGGAATACAGAGCTGGCTTCTGCAGATTTTGGTTATTCTCTAAGCTGTGTTTCTGCCACTGTTGTAGTTACCAGATGTGCTTTCTGTGTCAGTAAGTCAATCAGTGAGTGACAGGAGCACTTTTTAGAAAGTTTAACAGTTGTTCAAAGGTACTACGCATATTTTGAAAGTTTGGGAAGAAATACCTGATTCATTTTTCTGACCGAAAATGCTGTCCTTTGTCTTTAAAAGACTATATGGGAAGGAGGACAGAGGTGACATTAAGTTAGTTCAAAAGCTTTGT
The DNA here is from genome assembly GCF_000747805.2 of Chaetura pelagica. Lineage (NCBI taxonomy): Eukaryota > Metazoa > Chordata > Aves > Apodiformes > Apodidae > Chaetura > Chaetura pelagica. The sequence goes on from NW_009953793.1 coordinate 1,120,645, forward strand.
GAAAGTCTACATCAGAGGAAGTAGGAACACACCAGGCGGTTTGCTAGGGAGCACTTCTTCACGTTTTTCCTTTTCTTGTCCCTGCCTCGTGCCTGTGCAGAACATCCTTCCAGGGCTCTGGCATCCTTGGCAGTGGTTGGTGTGTGCCACCAGAGCTGTGTCTGGGGAAATGTTTTTTTTGAGAGAGCTCATTTTGTTAGTAAAGTGTTCCAAGAATTTGGCTAATTGGTGTCTGTGAAATCTAACACTGTCCCTCGATCTGGTAGAAACAAGATTCTTTTCTTCATATTCTTACCGTGTCTGTTAGTAGAAAAAACAAATGCTTTTCTCCTTAGTGAGCCTTTCTTGCACCTCCTTTCTTCAATTCTTTGTTTTCCTAGGAGAATAATTGAATTTTGCTTCTTTGCAGTTTTTGTTCTGTTTGCAAGATTTTGATCTAAGTGAGTTTTTGTTGTTGTTAGATCCATTCTCTTCATAAATCAGTCAACTCAGCTCATCTGATTTACATGGGACCTGCCTGCATCCCATTAACAAGTTAAGGTGAGGCAGTGTATACTGTCTTGGCAAACTTGTAAAGATTTACACAGACTTAAGATTTTAATGAATAATTCAGGTTTTTTAAGGATACAGGTTTGTATTCCACTAGTAGTTAAATTCTGGTTGTGAAGATTTACTTTTTTTTGGACACCTGCCTGTGGAGGGAATGCTTTCTGGCTTCTGAATTAGAGACTTGGGCAGAGCTTGGCTGTTTAACCACTGAAAGCAATAGGACAACTGTAAAATTTTAATAAATATGGGCTTGCCAGGTACTTCATATTTTTGGTAAGAGCATGTAAGATCTTGTCTGTGTAGACCAGGGAGTTTTTGCAGACTGAGGCAGGGTGGGAATGTGAAGCACTTTTCCCCTTGTATAGACAAACTTTTCATTTTTCTTCAAGAGTAGACTTTGGGATTCTGTGTGTGTTCATGTCCTTAGCTTGAGCTCTGTAGTGGATGTGTGGCTGGTGAGGAACAAATCCTAAAGCCTGTATCGAGTTAACATGAATAATCTCGCTAATTCCAGTGGTCTACTTGTGTAAAGAGTACACACGAGCTGGGTTGTGGCATCACTGCAGGGCTTGCTGGTAAGCCCTTTGTGGTAGATGCTGCCTTGCATAAATGTTCAAACAGACCTTTTGTAACATTGTCACGAGGTCTCCTGATGCTGCTGCCTTGTACATCAAAATGAAAACTGCTTTAAGAGAAAAGGAACTGGAAGAATACTGATGTTGGAGAGCTTCCTTGTAGTCTATACTGTAGAGGAATGCCCAAGTGTTGTCCACAGGACAGTGTGATCGAGTAAGTGAGAATGGAAGGTTTGCATGTCACAGGAGACAGAAAAAAGCCACGTCCTAGAGTCTGAGATGGGAAGTAGGGAGGGTGGTATTTCTTCTTTATGAGATTCCTGTGGGTGAGGTTTCAGGAGGCAGCTGAGCTGACCTAACAGTTTGCTGTGATTCAGGGATTTTCCTGTGTCATCTCTGCTGCTCGTCGGGTTTCACTGAGCAGCTCAGTGGACACAGAAGGTGCTGTGGGCTGGCACAGTGCAGCAGGAGGGCACAACTGGTCCCTTTGGCCTTCCTGTCAGCACTTGCCCATGATGGCTTCGAGCAAGCTGGGTTTTGCTTCTGTCAAATGGAAATCAGACTGCTACCCTCCCTGCAGGCTGTTGGGAGCTCTAATCTGTTTTGAGATGCTCTGAAGAGGAAGAGGCAGTATGTATAGATGCCTGAGGTACATTCATGTACCTCCTAACAGATGTAACTCAAATGTCTGGCCTCTAGGCAGCCTCAAGGATGTTCATGTTAAATTCCCAAGTTTGTGAACTTGGATAACTTGTTCTTTTGTGTGTGTAATTATGCTAGTGTATCCTGGGCAGCAGTAGCAGTCCTGGGATGTCTGAGGTGTGTGGTTTTGCTTATTTCTGCATTTTAGGGTCACTTAGGATTTGCATCTTGCATCTTTATTTTTGGACGTGTTTGTTAACAGATCCATTTAGGCAGTTACATTCTCTGAAGGAGATCATTGTCTGCATTTTTAGTAGAGGTTTCCAAGATTTTCTTGTGTGACTTGCTCTACTTGAGCAGGGGGGTCTGGACCAGATGTCCCTTCCAGCCTCTGCCATTCTCTTTCTCTTCCCTAATCAAACACGTCTTAATGAGTGTGGTACTTTTGTGTCATTGTGGATATTGCAAGCTGTTGTTGCATGCATACTGCTCTACTTCTACTAACTGAGGCTAGAAGGTGAATATCCTAATGAAGAAATACCATCAAGGATTTGAAAACACAGTAATGTATTTTTTCAATCACGTTAAAATGATCCAAAAGCACTGAATTAATAATAGATACTATCATCTCTGGTTTTAGGCCTGTGAAGCAGTGTTGGTTTTGAAGCTTAGATTCCTTAGTTGACTGAATGTCAACTATCCCAAAATGTTTGCGTTGTTTCTTCTGTGATTGTTTCCCCCTTCTGGGAGATCCTCTTAGCATGTGGAGTGATCTGCCCAGGGGCTGAAGACTTGGGGAGCAGGGACCTGCGGGGCAGTGGCTCCGGTGGTGCAGGTGGTGTCAGCTGTACATCCTGCAGGGCTCTCACTGCTCCCCTTGCCTCCTGTGCATGCAGTGATTCTGTGAGGAAAATGGTGCTTGCTGCAGATTTGTGTTTCAGTGATGAAAGAAATGGTGGAAGAAGCCTGCTCTTCTACACAGTATGCATGTATTTTCAAAGCGTGTCCTACAATATTTTCCTTGAGTTACACGTATCTACTGATCAATACTGCCAGGTTTCACTAGTACCTGCGTTGGCTTGGTATCAGGCTATTTAATTTAGCATTTGTAGGGAGTTAGTTCTCTATTTCTGAAAGGATCACCAGTTAGCCTGATAAAGTCCTTGGAATTCAGTGCTTACTTTTTTTCATGTATAGAGTGGTACCACTGTCAGACTAGATACAGTAGATGCTCCAGTTGGAATTTTAGGTATACAAAAACATCACCTTTTAAAAAATACCACTGAAGACAGTCATACTGCTTGCTTACATGTGTCTGGTAGTAGAGTATTCTGAAGTACAGCAAAGTTTCTTCAATTCTGGAGCTGACAAATGTGTGTGTTTTTGTTTTTTTCCTTTGCTCTTGTTTTGGTTTGCTGGTTTCTTATGTGTAGTTTTGTAGGCAAAAGAAACAAATATGGAAATGAATGTGTTTTTTTGGGCCACATGCTGTTTTAATATGTCCAAAAGAGACCTGTTCATGTTAGGTCAGTTCAAGTCACATTTTTCTGGGTTTTGCCTAGAGAACTGTTTTGAGAGCTTCCTTAGCTTACCAGTGCACTCCACTGATTTTCTCAGGATGTTACTCATTTTGATCAGGTCTAATTTTGGAAAAGATACTCTGTAATTACTTTATTTTTTTAATATTGAGCCTGATAAGAGCTTGATTGGTGTTCCTTGGACTGAAAGGGAATAAAAGTGGCTGTTTTGCAAGGTCTGAGTTACACACGTCTTAAATCTGAAAACAAGACTTCATGCAGGAACATAACTGGATAGGCTTATGTAGGGTTTTTTTGGTTTTGTTTTTTTTTATATATATAGGGTTTCTTGTCTGCAGTGTTTGGCGAGTTGAAAGTGTTAAGCCACTTGAAAGGAAAACTTAGTAACTTTATCCCCCTAGCTGTTGGTTTAGCCTGGTGTTTCTTTCTAATAAAGTATTTTATGATATTAAATCCCTTTACATGGGATAACTTCCTTCCCTTGAAGTTTTAAGGTGATTGAAATAAATAGTAATATGTTTGTTTCTTTATATGAGCTGTAGCCTAACAGCTACATGGAACAAGCAGGTGGTGGATCACTTGTCTTAGCTGCAGTAGTTCCAGTAGTTCTTTTGCTAAGCTTGTGGATTTGGTGATATTTAGTGAGTTTGGGCAGGCTAAGCCAGTAGTATTCAACCTCAATGGGGGGACCTTACAGGCTTCTCAGTAGAAATATAGGAGGGAAATGTAGCCCCTGGCTACTCACCCATTGTGTGACTGGAGAGCTTATCTGTTCTTCCAGGGGAGTCTGAGCAGAAATGGTACAACTGAAACAAAACTGAGTTTTGATTAAGCCAGTTCTGTCCTGGATTATGATAGTAGACAAATCTTGTGTATGCTATCTGATGAGGAAGCACTGGCTGTCTTGAAAGAATGTCTTGTACCAAAATTTTATAATAATCCAACTGTCATGATATATTTTTGCTGTCTGCTGGATGAAATCTGGTCTTTTTGTCCAATGGAGCAGAGCATAAAAAAGTGATGCAGAGCTGCAAGAGCCAGCCAGCCGTGTGAGCTTTAAAGCGTAATGAATCTGGTATGTCAGGTAGTGTTTCTGCATCAGCTGGTAGGGATGTGTTGCCATGCAGACATGAAGTGAACTGTCATTGGCCTCAGAGTTTTCATCTGGTGAAGATATCTCTGCTGGTGGTGTAGAATAAACTGTATTTTTCCCTTTGCTGCAGCACAAAGAAGAGAGATCAGAAATAGGTGCTGTAGCCCTTTTAAAATCCCACCCAAAATCATTACAGGCCAGTCAGTTTTTTGCAAAGTAGGTATCACTTCTGATTATTGCTTGTCTTTAGCACTAAAATATTTCTTATGCCTAGATTGAATTTTTTTCTGTTTCTTCTCCACTTAAATTTCTAGAACATGGTGATTCCTTATTAGTACGTGTAGTGTGACGAGCAGAAAAAGCTTGCTTAAGTATGAATTGCAAAGGCTAACCTGTACAGGTTGCCTGTTGAGTCTTTTTTTAGCAAACTAAACCACAACTCTTCTAGAGGATATACCAGAACCTGTGTGATGCTTGAGTAGCCCTGAGACCCAGGCTGTTGAAATGTTCGGGTCAAGCAACGTAGACAGCAATATGCTGTCTGTCCCCATTTTTTCTGTGCTAGATCCATCCTGCTTACAGTTTTGTGGGTCATGAAACGATGTCTGGAATTGCAGCATTGTGGAGGAAGCAGGTATAGGGGGGTGCAGAGTGATGGGCTGAAGGAAGATGGCTTTGCCCACTAAGCTGCTTGAGCTGCAGCCTGGATGGTGCAAGGTGGATGCATCCTGCATCGTGTTTCCCTTTGTCTGCTCGGAGTGAGCGGTTGTGTCGTGCTGCAAGCAGCTTGTTGGTGTTCATCTGGAAAGTAGGGCTGTATCTAGGACAGCTGAGAAACTGGAGGCATTTTATTTCTGTGCTGTCATAACCTCAGCATACAGTGATTTAGTAAAATAAGACTTGATTACGATGAGTTGGGTCCAAGGTTTGGTCAGCATGGTTTTTGTCTTCCTTTCATTTTCTGTATGCTAGTAAAGCTGAAATGGCAGTTTCTGACCTAGATTTCATCTAGTTTTAGGCTTTGATTTTCTGCTGACACAGTTTGTGCAGGTTGTCACTGCTGCCAGCTGGAAAGTGATGAGTTTTTTTGCCTAGTGTTTTGACCCTTTCATAATTGATTTTTAAGTAGGAGGTTTGTCAGTTTTTCTGTGTTTAACATGGGAGGATGGAGAGAGATGGGATGAAAATGGCCTTAATGACAAAGGCAAGAAAAATTCTGTGGTTATGTTTCATTTTAATTTGCTGACTCCTGCCTCAGTGCAAACGATGTCTGTGGCACCCATTGGTTCCCAGAGGTTGCTGTCTGGGATGCTCATAATGTTTCCACACAACTTTTTTAATCTGGTGACCTTACTTCATTCTAGAATGCCTCTCTAAATAGTGACCTTCCACTTAGAGGAGGGCCTGCTTTTTTTTCTAACCATTTCATGAGGTTAGGATTATTGCTGAAGACAAGTAGCAGTTTGTGCAGGTTGTCACTGCTGCCAGCTGGAAAGTGATGAGTTTTTTTGCCTAGTGTTTTGACCCTTTCATAATTGATTTTTAAGTAGGAGGTTTGTCAGTTTTTCTGTGTTTAACATGGGAGGATGGAGAGAGATGGGATGAAAATGGCCTTAATGACAAAGGCAAGAAAAATTCTGTGGTTATGTTTCATTTTAATTTGCTGACTCCTGCCTCAGTGCAAACGATGTCTGTGGCACCCATTGGTTCCCAGAGGTTGCTGTCTGGGATGCTCATAATGATGTCCTTACTTCATTCTAGAATGCCTCTCTAAATAGTGACCTTCCACTTAGAGGAGGGCCTGCTTTTTTTTCTAACCATTTCATGAGGTTAGGATTATTGCTGAAGACAAGTAGCAAGCAGTCTTCCTCTTACCCACCCTTCATTATTCTGTTCTCACCACAACCCACCCACCTGTTTGCCCCTGAAGCAAAAACTTATTTTGCAGCATAATCTATGTACACTGATCCCTGTCTTGAAAAGCTGGAGGAGAGGAAACACAATTCACTGAATTTAGAAATAGAAGGTAGTGGAAGGGTAGAGGGTAATTTTCCTCTGTGATAACTCAGTATGAAATTGAAGTGAGAAAACAGCCCTGGTGAGAATGGAGTTGGGCTAAGTGAAATGAAACTGGGAGAGCACAGTGGATCTTTTGATCCTTTGAAGAATTTGGTGGTATCTTGTAAATGACAAGAGCTAGAGGGCTGAGGTTTAGAAGGATGTCTAAATAAAAAGGATAAATTTGATTAATTCAGGAGGGATCAGAAGCAGAGTGTTTGCTTGGGTTGTTTTTGTTTTGTTTTTTTTTCTGTGGGGTTGGTTTGTTTCAGGTTTGGTTTTTTTGTAAGTCATAACTGAAAAAAAGAGAAATTCTGTAGAAGATGGTAGAAGGCTATGGTCTTGGTGTTTTCTTTGGCAGAGTGGGAAGAGAAAAGGAAAAATAAATTTGTCTGCGCCTCATCTGTGGTTAGATACTTTTCATATGTGGAGCAGCTGCAAATCCTTAAGATTTTATGGCTCCACTGTTGAGGACTACTGCTCCTTTTCCCTAATATAGACAGACAAATGACTCAGCTGATGATTCTTATCCATGTCATTCCTGAATCATTCAGGTTAGTTCAAACAGGTGCTTAGGACCTTTGAAGTTAATATTTCTGACTTGTGAGTGCTCTTCATCTGCTTCAGTGCAAGATCAGTTTCTTCAGTGCTTCAGGGCAGCAGCAAGTAGCTGGGGAACAGTAATCTTTAAAACTGATAAACAGTTATTTCTGCAGTATCTGGCACCTCACCAAGAATTTTTGGATAGCAGTCAAGTGAAGAGGCCGCCCGTCTTTTCCCCTGTCTTGGCAGCCCCCAGAGATACTGGCCAAAATGATCAGCAGTGGGGTTCAAGAGTAGCATGGCAGAAAGCTGGTGATTGCAGGATGGAGCAGGTTCATCAGTGACGTGTGAGGAGTCAAATCTAGAACCAGACTGGTGGGAAAAAAGGTACTGCAAAAACACATTCTAATAGCTAACGTGATAATGAGTTTTTTCTCACGCTTCCTCATCTTTCACCTCTTTCATTATATTTTAATAATGCTTCAGGGCATAGTTCCACCATTTAGAAGTGAGCAGAAAATTGGAAACCTCAATGTTCTTTTGCAGTCTCCTATTAAATTCATGCATAACTTTCAGGGGTGTCAGAGGGGCGGGTGTGGAGTATCTCATAGATAAGATTAATAATAATTAGGGAATTGAGGCAGAAACAAATTCAATATAGTTTGTCAGTTTTGTGTCCGTATTGATCCTCCTGCATAAGAAATTATATATGAAGAGTAAAGACCAGAATTGTTTAGAATGTTATAGAAAAATACTTCAATAACAGCGGTTTAACTTCAGTTAGTTTAGATTTGGCTAAATCTAGCCCATTGGAAACAGCATATATGCCATGTACTTTTTTATTGTTTAAAGTCAGAGACAGACATCTTCAGAGTATCTTTTTATAATTTTCATTCATGCATTTTAATAAAAATAAACCAAATATATCTCATTAGAAGTTGTACCTTAAAAGAAAAAGTAGAAAATGCTGTTGTCTTGTTTTCAAATGTTTTTGTTAATTGTTGAATTAGGAGCCTGTTAGATCTGGGAATATGCCTTCTGTTTGTTATAAAATGTTAGATATTAATGACTCAAAATGTAGTAAATTTAAAGGATATTTTACTTCCTATCTTGTTTTGATTTCTGTTACATCAGTAACACCTTGTTGCTTTAAGAATTTTGTTGTTGTTTTCCTCTTTTCTGAAAAATACAGTTCAGTTAAAGGAGTTTGATTTTGCCAGAAAAGGGAAACGTAGAAACTTTCCTGTGTATAAACAATAAACTGCTTTTAAAGGCAATGGAAGAATTTGTGACTAAATGAAGTCTTCTGCAAACCTGAGAACTGAATCTTGAGATATTTACAACATAGACATTTTCAAATACAGCTTACTTGAAGTATAGGTTTAATAAATCCTACACTGAAGGATAAGTCCTCATGTACTTCTGTACAGAATGTACAATGACTAAGCTGTTCCACCCTGTATTTCTTTGCAAACGTGTGCTGGTTTTCAGGATTTAAATATGGAGAAACTGAACAACACAACTTTGGGAAGCAGCATTGGCTCAGGTGTTTATATACTGTATAGGATTAGTTTATTTGGCCTCTCCAGAAGTGATGAGCTCTTGTGGATAGAGCTTTGAAAATAACCCACTCTGACAGGTGAGGGATATAAAATGTGCATGATGCAAACCTTCAAGGAAGGTAGAACCCAAGTCATGAATGTGAAAAAAAGCTGTGAATCATCCTGCTACTGAAGGTAGTGTCTGTCAGGCACAGCTACACGTGGAAAATACTGTCAGGCAAGCAAGTTACTGAGTTCTAAGGGAGACGCACAGGCAGAGTAAGAATGTGGAGAGGTATTTTTTTCTATTTTTCTGCTTCTCAGAAGAGATTCCCTAGGTAGTGGAATACTTAATTTGTAAAATATAAAAAACCTGTGTGTGTGTGTCCGTGCTCCCAACTCTTTCACAGAATTGTTTTGGTTGGAAAGGACCTCTGAGATCAGAGTCCAACCACCAACACAAAACTGAAAAGAAAAGAGAAGAAACAACAAAAAACCACCATAAAAACACACCCCACCAAAAAACACCCACAAAAACCTCCACCACCTTGGCCACTAGAACATGGCCTGAAGTGCCACATCTACACGTTTCTTGAACACCTCCAGGGATGGTGACTCCACCACCTCACTGAGCAGCTGTTCCAGTGCCTGACCACTCCTCCAGTGTAGAAATTCTTCCTACTATCCAGTCGGAACCTCCCCTGGGGCAACTAAACACCCCCAGCTCCCTCAGCCACTCCTCACAGGACTTGTCCTCCAGACCCTTCCCCACCTTGGTCACTCTCTGGACACACTCCAGCCCCTCTGTGTCCTTCTCAAAGTGAGGGGCCCAGAACTGCCCCCAGTGCTGGAGGTGCAGCCTTACCAGTGCCCAGCACAGGGGCAGGATCACCTCCCTGCTTCTGCTGGCCACACCATTCCTGATGCAGGCCAGGATGCTGGTGGCCTTCTTGGCCACCTGGGCACACAGTTGCTTGTGTTCAGCACCCTCTGCTCCTTTTCTGCTGGGCAGTTCTGCAGCCACTCTGCTCCAAGCCTGGAGTGTTGCCTGGGGTTGTTGTGATCAAAATACAGGACCTGGCACTTGGCCCTATTGATCCTCATGCAGCTGGCCTTGGCCTGTGGATCTAGCCTGTCCAGGTCCCTCTGCAGAGCATTCCAACTGTCAAACAGATCAACACTCCCACCCAACTTGGTGTTGCCTGCAAACTCACTGAGGGTGCACTGGATCCCTTTATCCAGATCATTGATAAAAGTATTGAACAAGATTCGCCCAAAACTGAGCCCAGAGGACACCACAGGTGACTGGCTGCCAACTAGATTTGACCTCGTTTAACACAACTCTCTTGGCTGTATTTTATAAACCTGATCATGTTGTGGAGTGCCTCATTTATAAAAAAAGCTGATCATACAGATTCTTAAATCGAGGGACTTTCCGCCTCGTCCCTCATGCTCTAAGCGTGAGGCAATTGTATGAGAAGCCTTGTGTGTCTGAAGATCAGCAGCTGGACTGGTGGGAGGGCAGCACCCATTTTAAAACAGATCCATCAGGAGCTGGGCCGGGGGATGCAGTTCTGCAAGCAGCTAAAGGGATCTTTGATTGAATAAACAAGAGTGTTGAGGTATTTTCCTTCTTATGTGACATTATTAATATCGACCCTTGGATAACAAGTCCATGTCTGGTATCTGTTTTAAAACCAGAAATGATAGTTAAAGTTTTTAAAGGGTGTTCAAATCTTTGTTTCTGTCCCCATCCACTGACAACTGTGTCATGCAAATGAAATAAGTTACCTTGTCTGGATCTTTCAGCACATCTTTTTCCAGCCAGATGTCTGTTTCAGAGATAAATATTCCACCCTTTCCTTTTGGGTCAGCAGTTTTCCTGTAGTTTGTTGTCCATACCTCTGGGAAGTTTTTTCTTAGTGTCTAAGCTAAATTGCATCTGCTGCAAAGCAGACTCATACTGTCGAGAGTTCATCTATAGGATGGGCTGTTCCCTTCTGTGCAGCAATCTTAAAATATGTAACAGGCTAATGGGGATAGGTCTCTCCTCAAGTCTTCTGCTCTTCAAAAATAAACAACCTTTTCAGTCTCTGGAGTTGCTGTGTCTAGATCTCTGGTCTCTGGCATTGTCTCCTCCATTCCCTCCGCCTGGTCCAGATCCTTGGTTCTGGTACCTACAAGGGAACATGAGCTCCAGAGGAGCTACCTGGGAGAGTGGCATGACAATGTGTGTTTTAAAGGCAGTTTTGCTCTTCATACAACTTAATAAGTGGCTTATTTTCTGATCAGATGGGCTGTTTCCAGCTGACCATGGCCAAGTCTCTCAGAAAAGTAGTTCTTCCTTTCTTTTCAAACAGTGCACCTGAGGATGTGTTGTTTTTCCTTGTTACTGCCTTTTGTGAGAGCTGTTGTGTAGGGGAGAAGTGCTTCTTTTTTCCTTGGCAAAGCTAGAAGGCAGAAGTACTGGGAAAGAGGAAACGACTGGGAAACACACATGAAGGTGCTTGGCTGTCTTGCTTGTCTCCCAGGAATTGGCTTCTGGGGAACGTGGAATATATGGTATTTTGAAGGAAGTGACCAGGGCTGCAGTGAAATTTTGGTGCAGGTTGTTCTGTTTAAAACTTCTTTTCAAGTTGTTAGTGCTGTTAATCTTGGAAAATGCCTTGCTGCTGTGGATTGTCTCTGTCCCTAGCTCATCCAGACAAGTGACGAAGAGGGGGGAGTCTTCCCTCATGTTGTGGTTAGTTTTTCCTTCTCATGATCTTGTGGTTGAATTTTAGGAAATATTTTCTTATTTTCAAAAATTTGAGCAGTGTTCAGAGCAGTGTTGTCAGTTGTGTTCTTTGAATCCAGCCTTTTCTACATTGCTGGACAGATGTTTCGAGAGCTGGCACAAAGCCTTTGCCTGCAGACCATGAGTGATACCAAGTCACTGTTATTATAAGCACATAAAGTATAGGTTTAAAAAAACAGCTTCACTTTTCCCAATCTGTATTAAACATTCTACTATAGCACAGGGATACTTATTTACAGACATTTATTTCTGCTTTGTATTAAAAAAATAATCATAATTTGCTTCCTTTTAGTTTCTTTAATTTTTCAGTTAGGTGGTCCAATTTTGGGGGTGTTTTTGTGGGCTTTTTCAGGTTTTTTTTAATACTGAAACTGGAGAGGGCTGCTTAGTTTGCATTGTTTGGGAAGCACCTGAAGACACTGCAGAACTAGTCTTGCTCCTGTGGTTTGCAGAGCCTCTTTTTCTGTGTGTGATCTTGAGCAGATGCTCAGCCTGAGATGCAGACCACAGGAGCTGGTGTGTTTGCTGCCTGCTTGCCCCATGGTGTGTGTTACCACAGTGTAACTCAGCAGCACAACTTGCTTGATGTTACCTGCCACCTGGGAAGCAGCCGTTGGTGTGCACAGCTGTACCTGTGTGGGGCCAACCCAGGGATCAGTGCCTTGGGTCTGATACAGGCTTAGGGAACCTTCCTGTTTCCTCATTAGCGTTAGCTGTATGTGCCTCAGGTTATTTGTGGAAGCCTGAGAACCCTCTTGTACTGATTTGTCTTTTCCTGCTTTATTTAATAGGGAGAAGTGAACTTTCTGAAGAATCCATATTTTTGGGTGTGAGGTTTTTGCTTTTCCTGTCGATTTCATGTGTGTTTTACTGCAATCCATTACATAAGGCAGCATACTCAGGTTACTTTTTGCCTTGTTGCCTGTTCTCTACTGGAAGTTTTCTAAAATGAGATTGTCTTTGGACATTTTCAATAGAAAAAAACAAATCAAATTAGAATTTATAGATGCTCCAGAAAGCTTTTTGAGAAAGAAGTGGTCTTCATCATTCCTTTTATTCCATTTTCCTTGTCTTGTAGCTGAAGATAGTTATCTGAAGCGAGTTAACTGTCTTCCAGGTTTACATCCCAGATATATTTTCTGTATAATTAAGAATCCTCTGAGATCTGCAACTGCTGCTCTCTCGGAGTTGGTTGTTCAGTCTGAGATGTGCATGACAGAGATGCTCAGGGGCAGGGATGTGTGGCCAGGTGTCTGTGGCAGTGCAGTTGTTTGGGGAATCATATCAGGTCTCTCTGGGCTGGCAGTGGTGGTGCTAGGTAACCAACAGGTGTGTGGTGACACCTGTCACATTGTCCCCATCTTCTGGACACTCCTCCAGTTGGAGGCTCCAGCTGGCAGCAGGTTTCAGTGTGTGGCCTGCTCCCCAGCCAGGAGTTAGACCTTCACTGGTTTATTTTCACCAGTGTCTTGCAGTAACTTACACGGGTTTAGCCTTATAACCTTAATTATATGTGGAATGTGGAGAATGCTGTATTATTTTTCTGTGTAAGAAGACAGTGAACTCTTAACTGCTTAGTTTAATTATTAAAACATTCCTTGTGCATCAGGACTTTGCTTAGCCAAAGAAATGTAACCACCAAAATGTTGCTTCAGATTACCTCACTGTTTTATTTGTTCTTAACTTTATTTTGTTTGGTTTTGTGTGAATGGACGTTATTAACAGTGCATTTATTTTTGTTTCTTTCTGTTATCCTTTAGGAACAACATTTAAAATGTTAAAGGCAGTTTTAAAAAAGAGCCGAGAGGGTGGAAAAGGGAACAAGAAAGACTCAGGTATGAATATTAATAAATGATTAACAATGTAGATGAGTTGTGCATTGCAAATCCAGCAGAGAAGTGGGCTCTGTTGCAGCAGTGCTGCCATCTCGGGGCTGGGGGTGACTCCTTGCTGGGGCCCTGCCCTACTCCCCTGCACAGCAGGCCTGGCAGCTCTGGAGCTTCCTGGGTTCTGTGTCCAGGGTTCTGCCTCCAGAGCTGCTACTGCATGTGTTTGAATATACTACAGAAAAAAAACCCAACAGTAAGTATTATGGGCGATAGAATTCATATTGCTCATGTATTTGGAAAAAAATCACTGGAAAAAGTTGGTTACCAAGATTCTGTCATGTTCTGCTTTTTTCTTTAACTACAGAGATTTTTGAAGGTAAAAATAATCTGCAATAAATTTTACTTCTAAAAAATAATAATTATTTTACTATTAATAATAAATTTAGTAGGCCACTTCTTACCTGTTTTGCCTTCCAGGAGGAAGGCTATCTAAGAACTTTAGTTGCCATTTTTGAGGGCAGAGAAGGACCAGCAATGGCCTTGAGAAGCAGTAGTTAGAGAGGTTGAGGTGTTGGTGGCTGTTAGACCTGCCTGTGCAGGGCATGCCAAGGTCTGTGCTGCAATGGGTAGGAAGCTGATGGACCTGAGTGACAGATACTGTTTCTTCACAGTTAAATTTTTAACTTCAGACTATTAATATAGACAAATAAATTTGATTTCCTGGTGGTTTAGATCTTAAATTATCTGTAGGAGTGAATTTATGCTCTTTGGCAAATTTATTACTTCCAGAATAAAATTTTAAAAAATCCTAAACGTAAACCCAAATATTCTTTTCTTGTATTAAGTGCAAAATGTAATATAGACTACTTCTGACATTTGTCAGAACCTTTAAACAATGCACTCATATTTTCTTTGACAATCTATCTATCTATCTATCTATCTATCTGTCTATCTATCTATCTATCTATCTATCTATCTATCTATCTATCTATCTATCTATCCTTGCATTGCCGCTTTTAAGACTTCACTGGGTCCTACAAGGGGAGCACATTTTAAGTGTTCTTTTGCAAAAAGCAATCCTGTGCTCATTCGGCAGGTTCTTCAGGAGATTCTTGTGGTTTTCTGAAGTTTACACTCTACCACAGTTTCTCTCTCAATGACTGAATGATGAGAGCTATCCTGGAAAGAAAAAACATTGACACTGGATCAAAGATGCACAGAAGTGATCACAGAACAAGAAGAAAGGCATCCTGTTAATTTTGTGTGTACTGCTGACTTGAAGTTACCAGCTGGAGTTGTTTAAACATAGTGAGCTAAAGATTCCTGTGGTGAGGCTTTCATTGGTACATTTTTCCTTAAAATACTAGATGGAAATTGGTTTAAGCTCAAAAGGAAAACCAGGCTGTTTGGAATGGAGCTTTGACCAGGCTTTGATTAAAATCTGAAGCTTGAAAAGCCTTTTTCCTTTAGGTCAGAAAACACATTTTTTTAGTTTGAGGATCTCATCACATCTGTCTGGATCAACGAGTGCGAAAGAGGATTTTTCCCTTTGTTTTTACAAATACAGTGCTGCTGTATCTGAACACCAAGGGGAGTGTTAAGAGTGTGGGATGGTTTTTTGTTTCATTTTTTGTTAGGATTTTTGTTGTTTGTTTGTTTTTTTAATCAAAGCTCTAGAGTTTCAAGTCTAATTGGATATTATGGCAACCAAGTATTGGGAGAAACTGGTGAATAATGCCTGGCTGGGGAAAGCAAGAGAAGGGAGTCCAGGAGCTGCTTTTTAGAAGGAAGTACTTGATTTATACAGAAGATTTCAGAGATTTTGATTTATTTTGTATTTGAAGATGTGAAAAGTTTGAAAAGAGACGTGTGTATTCTGTTCTGTGTTACATCTAAGGCTTCCTGTAAAGCTGTGTTAAGTTTAAGAGGTTTCTCTTTTGTTTCAAAGGACCTTCCAATTTTTTCAGCTTTGCAGTATTTCTCAGCTTTTAGAGAAGGTGCAAAGCAAGGCAAGGAACACTGGCCTTTGTAGAGCTTATTTTTTGCTTGCTCCTCTCCCTGGTCCTTAAACTCAAAATGAGAAATGGAAATCTTTTTAATTGTAGAGTTGTCCCATTTCATGGTCCTTTATATTAACAACAGCTTAAAATTTGCTACTCTGAAGAACTCTTCAGAGTGAAGATGTGTGCTAGTGATGGAGGCTGACCTGAGAGGCAGTTACTGTGGAAACATCCATTCTTCTAGTCACACAATAGTACAGTTAGATGCTTCTATCAGCTTTCTGGGTACGTAGATTTGATTTTTTTGCTGATGTTTTGCAAAAGTTGTCAGCTTTTTCAGAGCTTCAGAATGCAGCAGGATGTAGATGAGAGACAACAGCTGAGCGGCGCCGGCTGAACCCTGTTAGGAGGAGCTCTCATTTGTCAATACATGCCCAGTTTGGGAAGAGTACTGAACAGCTTCCGTAGCCATTTCAGAATGGACTGTAGGAGTGTGCTTGCAAAAAATCCTGCTGAGGTGCGTGGGTGAGTCCCAGTAGGCAGAGGAGAGACGCCGAGGTCTGGATCTGCAGCAGAGGAGCAGTGACTGCTGAACGCTCTGCCCTGACCACTGGTTTCACCCCAGCTGCAGCCACGCTGGAAGGAGCTTAGGATAAACTGCAGCTTGTTCTTAAACTGAAGTAACCCCTGTCGTCCCATGGGCTTTCATGTGCATTAAAGGAATGCCTGGAAGTCTGTGTAGTTCAGCGCTGAGTGGGATGGTTCCTGTTGGACTGCACAGAGCTTCCTGTTTGTGCATTAGCTGCATCCTACTGCCTCTCAGTCTGTCGGCCTTGCAGAAGCTGTGCACATGGCAAGGGCAGGTTTTCTCTGGATTGAAGGCACAGCTGTAGTATTAAGAAGTCCATAAAAGGGTTAACAGAAATAAATTAGGACTATTTAAAAAAAAAAATAGCCTGTATGGAATTTATTTGCCCTGACCTAAGGCCTTAAGAGCTGAAGGTGTGCATCACATTTTTGAATCCTGGCTGCTGAGTATGTTAATTACAGTTTTTAATAACTTAAAATTCAGGATTGTATTGAAAAATAGGATTGCAAGAATTAGTGCTAGTGCTTGCGGGGAAGAGACTGAAGTGCTATGCTAAAGACTGGTAGAGGGTCTTTTTTATACGCAACATCTGCCCTGACAAGGTGGAAGCCTGTCACGTGGGAATCTCTCTTTTGGGTGGAAAAATGGCATGTTGGGCTGCTCCAGTAGCAGTGTACTAGTGATACCTTCTTGGGCTCAGGGCCTGCAGTTGCTTCAGTAATAATTCTGTCTTCTACAATTGTTTTAGTAAAATGGGTTTACTTAGATGTGGCTGGGAGGCACTGATAGGTAGGTGGCTGTTGTAGGAGTAGCTGAAATCTAAATGAAGCACAACGTATGTGTTTAAACATACACATTCATAATTACCTACATGATTGTATATCAGGATGTGCAAACTTACCTGAACATAGGTGACAAGAGCAGCATTGACAGGATGTTGTTCATGCATGGAATGCTTTTTCAAAACAAAACCTACTAAATTTACTTCTGAAGGTGTATTTGAAGACAAGGGAGTTGATACTGTATTTGGGTAAAATGATGTTCCAAAGGAACAGAATTTCAAAGAAACCAATCTTTTGACCCAGACATCCAACTTTTCCTACATCCAGCTTTTTTCCAGGTTTTCTGCAGCATGAAGCAACCTATCTTCACAGCCCTTCAGACATAGTTATTTCTGATGTATGGAAATAAGTATCTGTAAGTTGATATTTGTTCTGTCACCCTTCCTTCCGTTAAAGCAGTATACGTACTTGGGAAGGGACAGAACTCAAGGGGAAACACCCACAATCTGCACCTTTTCCTTTAAAGTAACAGGAAACTATTATGTGAATATTTGAAACCAAGCAGAAAAAGGGCAAATAGAAACATTCATTTTTGTGTCCCAGAAAATAACCTGTGGTTTTATACTGTCTCGTGTTCTGAGCTGGAAATGTACTGCAGTTACTCTCTCAATTTCCCTTTGTTTCTCAAGGTTTTTGCTCAGTCTCAGAAAATTTGGTCTTTTCTCTTAGGTTATTATAATAAAATAAATTTTATCTCTTTAAACTCTGAAAGAGTTTCCAAGTGTTTTAGTTTCCTTAGAAGGTGTCTTTCTAGGAAGAAGTGGCAGACCTAGTTGTTTTGATTGGGAGTCTCACTATTCCTTATGACTTCTTCTTAGGGCACACATTTTCTTTCCTTATTTGTTGCCTTTTGCCTTTGTTAATTGACTTTATTTTCTAGCTTCTTTGTCTTTATTTCTATCCTGTGTTTTTCTTCTTTGTTGCTTTCATAGTTGATAGTATGTTTTCCATATTTCTTTTCTTGAGTTTTTAAACTCACCTGTGCAGCCACTGGGAGATTCTCTGTCTCTAGTCTCTTTTGGAAGGAGCTGGCCTTTGGTGTTTTAGTGTACCATGGGAATTTCCTATCCTAGTGTCAGCCTTCAAGAAACCAGAGCCAGAAGACTTATTCCAACTGAAGTTCTGCAGGGTTACCTGCAAATCTTGTTTTTGTCCTTGATGATACTATAAAAATATCATGCTTAGAATATAAACAAAAAAGACTTTAAAATTACGGTTGTTTTAGTAGAAAATCCACTCAGCTGCTCATTCTTAAATGCTTAAATGTGCTTCAGAGAGAGATTTGTGTTAGTATTTCCTGTTGGTTTTATATGCTGCCGGCTGCTTTGCACTGTGTGATGATCTTTGTTTTCTTTAACTGCCCTAAAGGCAGCAACTTCCCTCCATTCTGGGAATCTGCCTTTTAAAAATTTTACTTACTAAGCAAAAGACCATTCAATATAAAATACTTGTAATGTATTTCAACTTGAAAAGAAAAACCTGTATATTAAATTTCTACGGAACATGCTCAGTTATTTCAGATGGCTTTTTAGTAGCATGAGCATTGTTGTTCTGTTGACCTAATATCAGGCCTGAAGGAACACGAATAATGGAAGTATTGTGCTTAGTTTGCAGTGTGCTTCCTGCACCAAATCCCATCAGAAGTTTAGCATCAAATGTAGTGCACAGTATGCATGAAAACTTGGTTATTTCAGTAGAAATTATTGTGGTAAGTAGTTGGGATTTTTAGGTTTTCCAGCTTAAAGGCTTGTTAGACATTCATGTAGTGCTCAAATAACAGGGGAGAAATTATCATGTCAACAAAAAGGTGTTTAGGATTTAATTCTGCAGTGTTTTACAGGTAGCGAATCTGGATAAATGAGATCAGTGTTTATGATTTCTGGATGATGACATAAATGGTGTAGAATTGCTTCTGTATTCTCACGCATCGTGCTGTCGGTGATTGTCCTCACAATCAGGATTTTTTAATTTGGGCTACAAAGAAGTTCCGTATTAATGGCTCTTTGTTGAATCTTGTTTAATTTTCCTGTTGCTCAGACTTAATTTTTTTACAATACCCTTTTGCGACTTAAGTTTCCTCTGTTTTTCCTTCTTCTTGTATTCCAGTATCTTTTATATAAGTATCTTTGACCTAAATATGAGTGTACAAAGATTTTGTATGTTAGCATAGAATGGATGCCTTTATTTCTGCATTATGTTGTTGTAGATAGGCATACTCTTAGTTATTTTGTGTGCCTTGCTCTTCTATACTAAACCAGTTGGATGGAATCTGTGAAATGGAAATGTCTTCCTTTTATATATATAATCAGATAAAATTAAGAAATTGAGATTATACTTAGTCTTCTTTTTGAAAAATGAAATGGTTGTCAGAGGTATGAGCTGTGATCACTTGGATGATGTTCTGCAGTTCTGGTTTCTCTTGCTCCCTTTCCTGGTGCACAGCACTAGCCCAGCACTTTGAATGATAAACACAGATATGCTTAAATCCACAGACATCTTTTTTAAAATATTTTTTTTTGCTAATGGCAACTAGATTACTACTTAAAAATAAAAGTGCAGTTCCTGTACAAGAAGGCTTAACCTTTTATTAAGACCCACTACTGATCATGATTTTAAGATTAAGTTTTTTCAGAGTTACATCCCTGTAGCAATAAAGGTTTGACTCTCAGCTGCAATTATTTAGTTAGATGCTTGTTTCTGGCATTATATCTCATTAAACATTTCTATCTCACTACTATACCTGGACCCAAGCTGAGAACAGCAAGAGCTTCAGATACCCCCTGGCAAATGGTAAGGTTTGAAATCATTAAATAAAACAAGTTTGCGTTTTAAAACTAAATATGCAAATTTGATTGCCTTTTTCTGTCCAAACTTTCTATATTAGGCTTTGAATTTTAAGTGCAGACTGACTTTTTTGGTGCATAAAGTACACATCCACTAGCTGGAACATTGAACTTGTACTGGAATACTTTCAGGCTTCAGTTTGACTTTTTGTTGTTATGCTAAAAATATCTTGCAACAGAAGAAGCATTGTTTCATGCTCAAAATATGGAGCTGTTTTTGGTTATTCTGTGTTGCTTTGCCCACTTTCTGTGGCTGCTGACAGTTACTTAAGAGTTTAAACTCCTTTTTTCTGAGTTGTGAGTATTTAATGTGGTGAATGTCTTTTCCCAGAAGCTTATGCCAGTGATATATCCCGTGTACATACAAACAAACAAACAAACAAACAAAAGATCCTGCCCTTGAAACACATACATAGAAATTACTTCAATGGTCTTAATTGACCTCTATTTATCACTGTTTTCTTTTCAAAATGGTTGGGTTTTTTTAAGCAAGCACTACCAGAGAACAGTAGTATGTTTTGTACTGAAAAAGTAATGCAGAGTTCAGAAATAAATGCTAGAAAGTGATCTAATAATGTCAAGTACGAGCATAGTTGGCAAAGATTGTCCATTTGGACCTTTAATTCTAACCTTCACTTGGTTTGTTTCTCACTTGATGCACTTCACTGCTCCCGTTACTCAGGCTGTAATGAGGTTTTTTCCCATTCCAGGCTAATTTCTCCCATTTTCTGGTCGCTCTAGAGTCTCAAGAGCAAAACAGTTAAACGTTCATCTTCCCTAATTCGTGTGTTTGGCATGACAGGAGCCTGTTATCTATCCCCAGAAGGCTAGCTGATGAACTGCTTTGCTGACCATGAATTTTTCACCCGACTCCTGATCATGGTGGTGCCAGTGGTTACCTTCTCCTAACTGGAAGGACTGGGTTACTTGGCTCCTGCCCTCCTGGGTTGCCTTCTCACTAAGCTGGACTGGCTGTGTATGTGCAAGTACCTGCACATATTTAAGCATTTCAGTTTTGAAACACACAGATCCTTTAAAGAGCAGTTATCAGTGTTTTGCAATTGAAGTGCCATAAGCACAGTCACTGAGCTGTGCTGCTGAATTCTGTCTTCAATTGCCTGTCAATTCTGTTGAAAAACAGGATGGGGATGAAACTTAGAAGAAAACTTTTTTGAAATCTCAAAACCAGTTTTTGGTAATTCTGAAACAGTTTCTTATTACTCTGACATACTGATGCCTCCTTCTGGAATGTGCTTTCCAGCTGCAAGGCTTTCGTTGCCATACAGTCATAATTTCCTTCTCAATTTGTCTGTAAAGTTCATCTTTTCTCAGCATTTGTTAGGATGAAACATTCCCTGCAAAGCAGAAGAAAGTTGTAGTAAGGCTGTCAGTAGTGATGTGTAAGCACACGTGAGTGTTGGTTGTTTCTGTTTGGGGAGTCTTTCCTTACCTGGTGACGCCTGTGCGTGTGGGTTGGTACAGTTGCTACTTGTGCTGTTCCTCAGAACTCAGCAGTTATCACAGAGGTATTCTGGGGTGCTTGGTGTGAAGAGTCATGTAAAGCAGCTAACAAAGTTACCCAGCAGTAGTTACTGTCTTGGCAACCTTCTGCATGCTCCTCCTGTCAAAGTGATTGGATTCTATCTCAACTCAGACCATTATGCTTGCTCTAAAATAGCAAAGGAATTGTACCTCTTAAGCTCACCTTTTCAGCTTTTGCTGGTGAAGATTCTCCAGAGGGTTTTACAGGAGTTTCCATGATCACAGAATCACAGAATTGTCATGGTGGGAAAGGACCTCTAAGATCACAGAGTCCAAACATCAACCTCAAAAAAAAGAACCCCCAAAATAAAACAAAAAAACTAACACCACAGCCAGTGCCTTCCCACCCTTTCCTCTTGCAGCATGTGGGGCCAGCTGCTCCTGGGCCCTTTGGATTTCCTTCTTGAAGAGTGTTACATGGCAAAGTTTGGCTGCTGCTGCTTTTCTTTCCAGTTTGTGCCAGAGTAATCTGGTCCGAGCTGGGCTGTGAAGTTCTTGCTTGTTTGGGAGGTGCTGTTGGTGCATTTACTCCCACGGTGCTTGCAGGGAACTTTTTTCAGTATCCTGTGGTGTTAACACTTAAAAAAAATGAAATCATAAGCAGGTCTGCAGAATTGATGATTGCTTCTGCTATAGCACATTTTATATCAGATGTTTTTTAAGTGGGTTGAGAGTCTTTGTTTCATTGTAGTAGATAATTTAAGGGATAAAAAAAATCCATGGGCTCAGAAATGGAGAGATTCTGATTATTGAGAGAAGCGTGTGGAACATTGTTCTGTAGTTGCTGGCAGTGTCCAGACTTGAGGAGGCTGCATTTCCAGTGTTTTCAGCTTACTGTTTTGAAGGTTGCAGTGCTGTTTCTTCATTTTAAAATAATCTGAGTTACAACATTTGCACCAAACTCCAATTTACTCATGTTTTGGTAAGATTCAACTGAAGCCATTCTATGACTCCTCTGGTTTCTGAGCAACTTACAATATATTAATAATTTTATGTGTTTCATTATGTTTAACACTGACATGTACACTGTAAAGGTTTTCATTTTACTTATCCTCTTTGTTCAGTAGAAGGATTAGTTTAATCTTAAAGTCCAAGTTATCTTTTAGGGTACCAGTCTCTACAAAATTGTTGCTTTAGTCAGCCATCCTTGTCCCTTTTTGTATCTTAAGGGAAAAAAAAAAAGTAGTTTCTTAATCAGATTGTGCCTTCCAGTTGCATCCCTAGGAGCAACAAAAGTAGGATTTGATTTCCATTCTCAGAGCTTCTTGTGTGTGGTTTTTAAAGCTATTAAGTTGTTTCCATGGTAACTTTGACCACTGAATAAGAGCCGTGGTGTTGATTGATGCTTATGAAACTTTTTGTCCAGAAGCTATGTGGTAGTGGAAAATGTACAACTCTGAGGTTTTGAAAACAAGAAGGCAGGATTCCACAGAATCTTTCCTTATGTTTTAGCTTGACATCATTAAAAAATTGCTGAGAGGTCATCTTCCTCCTGTTCCAGAACTGATGATTGTCTTGTTTTACATTGGGTAGATAACAAGAATTGTAATGCATATTTAAAGTGTTGTTCTGGTAGCTAAAATACTTGAAGTTATTAACCTTTTAAGTTAATATCAAATAATTTGGGCCTTCTGTGTGCATCAGTGTGGCATCTGGTTATATTGGGGCATCATAACAAATTGTATTTTAACAGCTATTACTCATGAATTTTTCTAATACTGTTTCCCGAGTACTGGGTTGTTGTGTGGAAAGCATGAAGCATTTCCTTGTAGATCCCACAAGCTTCTTAAATCTGGGTCTTCTTTGTCATATGTGTAGATCCAAGTATCTTAGGGGTATTTTGCTTTAAGATGATTGAAAGGTCTAGGTTTGGCCATCAGCCCAATTTATACAAAATAGAAAATGCAGGATTAGGGTGAATGAAATATACAGGATAGATTCAGAGGCTTAGGTGGTTGTGAGGAAAAAAGTATGGCTAGGAAAAAAGCCCAAATAATCTTTTAAATACATGCAGCTTTGGAAAATAGAATTAGGGAATTAGACATTAACATCCAGGCATGTTTGGTTTTCTTATCTTCTCAGCATACTTCTGAAAAAAAGAGAGCAAGAGTCAAACTGAGACAAGTACTTTTACTTTTCTCAAGGGTTAGGTTTGTTGTTTTCTTTCTGACACAGGGTGGAAGTTCATTGTATGCAGTGAAGGCTGTCTGTAGTGGAATGTGGTAGGAGAACAGCTGTGAGAGACTGAAGGCAGCAGTTGAATGACAACAGAATGAACAAGAAATGGAGACCTTGTAGAGAGAGCCACATTTATCTGAAGTGTGTCCTTACTGTAAGAAAATAAACTTGGCATGAGGAACTCACATTTGAAGAGATATTCCTTCTCCTTTGTTTGTCTTTTCTTCTACTTGTGCCTTGGGTTTCAGTATTTTAACCATGCCATGTGTTGCTCATGGACTTGTCTAAAAAATGTTCTTACATCAATTTTGTTTAGCTATTTTTTATCTTTGGTCCTACCAATTCAGTTTCAAGAGTAGTTAATGTAAATTATTGAGCAATACCCTAATTTGGGAATTAAAAAAAGCTGTGGGTAGTTTTTCAGCACTGTGTCATCTGAAGAGAAAAAACCTGGACCCTTCAACATGTATTTCTGCTGTCTTTGGATAATTTCTCTGAGCACTGTATTTTTCTATTGGTTTGAAACATTTTTGATTCAGCTAAAATTGCATTTCCTTCAACCACCCAGACATTTCTCTGTGCTGAGTGTACTTCACTGTTTTGTTGTACCACTAGTGTGCTGTGAACCAATAGCTTGAGTTTTCCTTACATAAAGAAATCACTGTTGCTGTCAAATTGCACATACTGGACCTCCCTGTTTTAAAACAAGAATAAAGCTTAGCCTGCCTGCCTGTAAGTAAACCCTTTAGTGAGCTACCTTTTAATTGAGAGTACACAACTAAATTCCTCCTTTAACTAGTTCCCTAAACAATATTTTCAGAGTGATCCTAAAATACCTTTTCAGCTGTAAAAATACTTTTATCTTCATAGGAAGCTGGGTTTTGCCTCTAAGAATGAAATCTGAAAAGTACTTACTTTGTTGAAAGTGGGGTCTTTCTTCCTGTCTCTACTACACTAAAATAAAATCTCAATTATATGTTGATCTTTTTCTAGTGGTTACCTGGATTCTGCAGTGGGGGGTGCACATAAGATGAGTCATGCTGAATGCTTGCAGGGAAATGTTTGTTTGTTTTTTTTTTCCTGTGGTAAATGCTTGTATTTCAATAAAACTCTGTGCTTTTTATGTTGGCATATCACAAAATGGATGACAACATTTTATTTTTAGCAGGTGACTCCTGCCCAGAGAATGCCTTTCAGGTCGTAGCAACATCTGGCCACAATGCAGATTTTCCCATTGGCACCCAGCCAGGCTCTGGGGACAATTACAGAATGAACTTGGCTAAAGGAGTCTCAATGTCGCTGCCATCCTCACCTCTGCTGCCACGCCAGTCCTGTTTGGTGCAGTCAAGAGCAAACAAAAAGTCTCCAGGTAAAAACGAAACTGATTAGCAACTAAAATCTTCATAGTGCTTTACCTCAGTATTTAATACACTTCATATAAAGTGACAAAGTAGAATTATGTTCATCTTTTGCAGTAAGAGCAAGATGAGTGAAGGCTTTTTGCATGTTCCCAGGGAGAAGAGGTTGTTGAGTAGGTAGAATATCTTATTTAATATGGCAAATAATTACTCTGTTGGTATTGCAGAATGTCCGAGTGTGCTTAAAACTGGTTATTTATGGTTGGTGTGTCAGGTAGAACACAGTTGCAGAAACCTCTGTTTGTTTATGCGTTACTGGCTGTGTAAGAGTGAATGTTGTTTGTGGCTTTTCCTGTTCATTTTTTTTACTAGTATCTACTTACGTAAGTGTATTAATAGATAAAGTGCCACTGAAGTTGTGACAATTAGTTGATTTTCAGTGGTTGTGTCCTTAGTAATGGCTGCATTCTTATGTGTGAGCCTTGCTAAATAAGGTACTCTATCTGGTCCCCTTTTTATCAGCATTCTGTACATATAAATCATTCCAACACGCTACCATCACTTGGGCTCAGTAGGGTCAAAGCTTGAGTGTCAAGTGAAATGGTCCATATACCCATGACTTGTGGCGACACTCAGCAGTCTTGAGGTTCTTTGTTGTAAAGTTAATAAGATCTAGCAACAGAGAGTGTCAAAAGTAGTGTTTTGTCAGCACTGAGAAATGTCTTGGTTAACAGCCCATTTTACATAAAGAAAAAATGTGGCTCAAAGAGTTGCCACAAGATAGTGGCATACACACAGTTTGTAACAGGTATTCTTGGTGTAAAGTGGCTATCAAGATTTATCTTTTCCTTTCAGAATTAAGCAATAATAATCTCACTTGGTTTTAAATAGCTCTGGCTTGTTTTTGTCAGTTCACAGAAAAATTTCAAAAAGCCACTTAACAGAAGTCCAGAAAAGTATACCAGGGGAGTGTGTTTTCCTTAACTTAGATTCTTCTCTGCTGTTTGCTGCTGTTAAAATAGTCCCAGATGACCCTTTTGTCAGACCTGACAGGACTTCCATGGTGCAGACACAGTTCACACATAAATGGCTCCTTTTTCATCCATGGATTAATTCTTTTGTCCTGTTCTAAATTGGTGCATGAAAATAAACTTACCATGATTTCTCTTAGTTATTGTCACGTTGTGTATCAGATCTGCAAGCACTGTAAGTCACCTCACATTAGTTTGTGAGGAGGAAAATTCAATATGGGGTCTATGTCACAGCTTAAACTGCGTGTGTTAAAAATACATCCTGAAGGTATTTCCATTCTGATCAGTTTTAAACGACTGCTACATTTTCTGGTTCTTTTTGAATCTTTGCTTTTTGTTGCTCAACTTCCATACATCTAATTAGATAAATCTAATTATACTTATGCTTATAAATGACTGACTTGGACTACTGTCTTCTTAAGGAATGTGATTTTGTTTCAAAGGAATGTATTTTTAGCAGCTTTCACCAGGGCTAGTGCCCCTCATTTTTTTTAAGCAGTAGTGTTGAAAGAGCACCCTCTGGTGATAGTTGGTAACCAAGCTGTGTCTTTTAGTTTAAAAAACGTAATGGTCTCATAGTCTCTAGTTAGAGATACTGTAGTGGGGTCTGTGAGGCCCTGGGGAGGTGTGTGAGGCTCATGGGAGGTGTGGGAGGCCCTGGGGAGAAGTGTGAGGTGTGTGAGGCTCATGGGAGGTGTGTGAGGTCTG
Source organism: Chaetura pelagica (assembly GCF_000747805.2). Taxonomy (NCBI): domain Eukaryota; kingdom Metazoa; phylum Chordata; class Aves; order Apodiformes; family Apodidae; genus Chaetura; species Chaetura pelagica. Next base: position 1,146,901 of record NW_009953793.1, read on the forward strand.
TGAGGCTGCTGGGGATGTGTGTGAGGTGTGTGAGGCCCTGGGGATGTGTGTGAGGTGTGGGAGGCCCTGGGGATGTGTGTGAGGCGTGTGAGGCCCTGGGGAGGTGTGTGAGGGCCCTGGGGAGGCGTGTGAGGTGTGTGAGGCCCTGGGGAGGTCTTTTAGGCCCCGGTGAGGTGTGTGAGCCCCCCGGGGAGGCGTATGACGCCTCATGTGAGGTCTGTAAGGCCTGTGATTTAGCAGGCCATGTGCTGTCTGGTCAGTCGCAGTGTGGTCTGGCCTTGTGCTACTGGGGCCAAAATGGAGAGTGTTGCAACTTGTCTTTGAAAGGTGTCATGAGCCTTAGAGTACTCATGAAAATGAGCAAGAAATTGGTGTATTTTTTAATGTAGCACCTGAGGCTGCTGCCAGAAAGAAGGATGGGACACTTTCTATGGCTGCAAGATAGCCTAAATATACTGTGTTTTTTAAAATGAACTCTTGGATGTCTTAGAGAACTTGGACGTGCCCTTAAATTTTGAAACAAGGATGAAGGAAGAAGGATGTTATTTGAAGACCCCAGTTGAAGACAAGAAACCCACCTTATCAAGGGCAAGGTGGTGCAGTTAGCATCAGTCCAGCAGTCTCTCTCCAGGGCTTTCTGGTTGCCGTTTACTGTTAGTGAGGGAGATTGCAGACCAGAAAAGTAGGGACAGCTGGAACCTGAAGCGCAGTCCCGAGTTACATACAGGCAATGAGGAGAGGAGGAGGGAAGGCAGGAGGTGTTTGCAGTGTGCAGTTTACACACTACGTACTCAGAACAGCCGGCAAGCCCTGTTCATAGCATAAGCAGATGTTTGTTCATCAGTAGTACCTATGTGTATGTTTTCTGGCAAACCTTCGGAGGGCAGCATCGTTCCCCTTCTGCTAGATGAGCTGTGTGATTCACGTTTCTTCTGGCTGTTTCTAATACGTATTTAGAGGAGAACAGGATCATAAACAGCCTGAAAGCAGAGCATGAAGGTAAAAGTGATAGTAGACTGAATCAGTTTAATTTTTGCAAAGTGTGTGTGAACACACAGTTCTTGGTACTGAAGCTGAACTTAGTCTGTACATGAAGTGGGAATGCTGCTGTTTCATGAAACCAGAAACACTAGTAGCCACTAATGTTTTCTTTTGGTTGTTGTTGTTGTTGTTTTTTGTTTTTTTTTTCACCATTCCTTACGATCAGGGCCTGTGTCAGTATTTGGAGAAAGTGCAGTGTAATATAAAGCTTCTTGGGTTTGAATTATTTAGTGTGTTGATGTTGCAGGCTGTCTGCCTGTACTCTTTTTTCCTAGCTTCAAACATGCAGATAACAAAATTGTCTTCCTGTTATAATGGAAAATAAAAGCTCTAAACCAAGGAGGCCTATTGAAAGTTGCCTGAGCTGGAAGATTAAAAAGTCAGCCACTTTACATACACAGGAAGCCTCTTCAGGTTTGTCAGAGCAAGCACATGGGTTTTGTTTTCCACAGGCTGTGCATTCCTAAAAGCCCAGGGAGAGTGTTTGTTTCTCACAGGAGTGGAAGTGCAGCAGCTTGCTGATCTTTATGGTAGCAGCTGTGCATGTAAGAAATAAATCCTCTGGTGGTTGTTTTTTTTTCTTTATCGTGGAGGACAGACACTGCACATAAGGAACTTTCATTCCATCTGGAAAAAATTAGGATACACTCAGCTCTTTCCCATTGCAGGTCTGGTCAGGAAGCCCAAGTATGTGGAAAGTCCTCGGGTGCCAGGTGAGGCAGCTCTGCCGCTGAGAAAGGGATCAGAGGAAAGAGAACCCAGCCAGAATGGTAAGTCTGCTCAGTGATACTCTGTGGGTAGAACAGCTGTTCATTTCAGGCAGAATGATACAAGCAGCCTGCACAGTGAGGAAATCTGACTCTTTCTTTGTAAGAATGTTTTGCAGATTTGTCATGTTTGTGCTCAAGAGATGGTCTCTGTTACACTTATGTGATCTTGGTAACTCTCAGGTCTTGGAGCTGTGCATGTACTGCAGACAAAGTGGTGTGTGAGTGGTGTTGGTTGCTACACATGCCAAAGGCCAACTAGAATTTTTCTGAGCTTGTTTTTAATGTAAATTGGTTCCAAGTGTGTAGCTCTGCACTGGGTACAATGCTTCATTTTAAGACATTTTGTAAAAGCTTGCTAAATAAGAAGGCAGTAACAGTAGACTCCTGTGTTGGCAAAGCTGGGAAAAGCTACCTCCCTGGAGTTAATGAGTATTCTTGGAAAGTTTCATGTTCATTAAATTTGACTAGTGCATAACAGACTGTGGCTTTGACAGGGTATGTCATGGTCAAAGCAAAATGACCCATATGTTGGTATATGACTATACACACTGTAATGCTTTCCTGTGCATTGTTTTTGAGATTAATATGTCAGCTTAAGTGACCTCATTAAAGTAATTTCATGTAACTAATGAGGTTCCAGCTGAACAGGTTTTTTGTTTTCCTTTTGCTTCAATTTTAAAGGAAAATACAGTTTTAAAAGCTGACATTTTATTATTTTTTAAGTCCCTTATGTTTGATACTAGAGAAAACAGAAATAATTGTAACTGTTTTCACCATCTTCTTCTGCATGCCTTATTTTATATGTTATAGTTGTGTCTCCATCTTCACAGCCATCTTGGTGCTGGCATTAAAGTTTTATGTCTGACTGGGAGAGCGTGTAGTCCTCCCCTCCCTAGTCTGAAGGTGACCATCTCATGAGGATCCTCCTCTTCACAGAGTTGTACTCCCAGACAGGGAAACTGCTGAAGGTCAAACTCTGGTGTTTAAGGATTAAACAGTTGTTGCTGGGTTGGACACCCTAGATTCTTGGCTTTTATTAGACTGTTGCTTTTGTCTCTGAATTTGATATTATGCCTAACATTTACTCAGAGTTGTCAAAGATTTGAAGTTAAGTACAATGATAACAGGGTTTTGTAAATTTGATAGAAGAATGAAGACGTTGATTCCACAAAGTCTGTAATTTCCAGGATTGTAATTTTAAAGATTAATTATAATCCTCAAAATTACAATTTTACAGAGAAAATTTATTGTCTTTGTAAAATATTCTAAGACCTGTCCATTTGCAAAGTATTCTGAGATACCAAAACTTCTGCTATCTACTGTCAAAAAGGCACCATTTCAGAAACTTACTAATTTTGGGATCAAGGGAGAACCAGACAATTCAGTTTTACAGAGCAAAACCTTAAGCTGTTCACAGAGTTAAGAAATATGTGCTTTTGAGCAGGCATAGAGCTGGAATGAAATATGGGATGATTAAATAGTAAACTACTTGTGTTTGCAAACCCTGGCTATCACAGGTATCATAGATCGTCATGGTGGGAAAGGACCTCTGGGATCACCAAGTCCAACCATCAACACAAACCAAAAATAACCAAAAACACACCCCACCAAAAAACACTCACAAAAACCCCACAACCTCAGCCACTAGAACATGCACTGAAGAAGAAGCCACATCTACATGTTTCTTGAACACCTGCAGGGATGGTGCCTCCACCACTTCCCTGGGCAGCTGTTCCAGTGCCCGACCACTCCTCCAGTGTAGAAATTCTTCCTGCTATCCCATCTGAACTCCCCTGGGGTAACTTCAGGCCATTTCCTCTGTTGTTACTTGCTTGGGAGAAGAGCCCAACACCCACCTCACCACAGCCTCCTTTCAGGTAGTTGTAGAGGGCAACGAGGTCTGCCCTCAGCCCCCTCTTCTTCAGACTAAACATCCCCAGCTCCCTCAGCTGCTCCTCGTATGACTTGTTCTCCAGACCCTTCCCCAGTAATGCTTACTGGAGAACTGGGGGCAAAATGTGCTCTTTCTTGCAAATACCACTGAATGTCAGCAGTGTCTGATGTGGTTAGATACCGTGCTCTTCAGGAAGAGTAAACCCTGCCCTGACACTCTCTTGGCTCAGCAAAGTCATGAAGGAAAGACCAAAGGAAAAGGGGCAGTTCAGGCTCCCCCTCTCTGCCTGTTGGTGATGCAGAAGGCAGATTTGCAGCCAAGAGCCTTGTCTGTCCTCTTTTAAACTTCGCCAGTAAGCCTGTGTATGTAGCTTGCTGCATGAAGTCTCCACATTTTAAACTGATAGAGCTGTGGGGATGTCCCTGCTGTCTCCCAGCTGCGTGGGGATGACATCCAGAAGCTCAGTGCCTGCCCAGACAGCACTGGTTGGGAAGCAGCAGTTTTTCCCTCCTTGCAGAGTCAGGTGGCAGCTACAGAATTTCTGTAGCTGAGAATTCTGCTGTGAGCTGGTTCTCAGAGTAGTTGTTAGATGATGCTCCTTGATTAGTTGACTGCCTCTGCTGGAGGCCTACATATTACTTTTTATTTAATGGACAAATGAAATAAGTACTGAATAAATGTTTCTGCTAGGAAGAGCATTATAGGTTGGTAGGTGATGCCAAACTGCTGGCATGAAAGAAAGAAAACAGCAGAAGGTACTGGTTTATATTTAGCTGTGGCTGTTTTCCCTCAGCAGGTCCCTGATAGCTGATTATGTTGCAGGTTGCCTCATGTTTAACTTTGTCTTATTATATCTGTTGGACACCACAAGATATTTTAAAGTACTGTACTGATAAAATTAAATATTTTTTCAACCAGAAAAGCTAGGACATTTAGAACTGGTGTCACATCCTTTGCATAGCAAGCACAATAAAAAGATATCAGTTGTAGAGTTAGCGATGAGATTACAAAACATCTGTATTATTAACCTCTACTTTTAGTGTTTTTAACACTGCAGAATACTTCATAAAGAATTAGTGGTGCAGAATTTCAGTCTGCCACTGAGCTTGGGTAGTGTTGAGTTTGATGTTTCTGTTGGGAGAACAATCCCATCACTCAACAGTCCAGTGACGACCTGGTTGCACTTAACTACTTCTGTTTTGACTGGCAGGTTAGGTTTCTTTACTGCCCTAGATGTGTGCAGATATGCAGAAGATCCAAGACCCACTAGTGTTTTAAAGCCTAATGGACAGAGTTTAAATGGCAGTAGCTTCTCTGTTAGGTGTATTGCCGACAGAAGAGCTGGTGTTTGTAATTTTGTTCCTCTTGTGATGGTCTCCAAACACAGGACTCTAATCTTCACCAACTTTTTTCCCCCCACTCCAAAGCAAAGCCTGGTAAAGACTCGAGCTGTTCTCCTGCAGCACAAGAACTGATGACAAGATTGGGTTTTTTACTGGGAGAAGGGATCCCAACTTCTGCTCATATGGAAGAGAAAAATGAAGTCATGGTAGGATAATGGAAAATCATATACTTTACATTCATCCTATTTCTGAGAGAACTAATGTTATTTCCCCTATTTGCTTGTTGCAACTACTTGATACGTACTAGAAAAAAATCCATTTTAATAGACATATGGCTTTAGAATTGTAAATTAATTATAATAAGTGTTTGTTTGAAATGGTGTGTTCATCTTGCATTCTAAAAAAAACCAGAAAGAACAGAGTCCTCATAATTTCTGGAAGTTTAATCTAATCTACTGTGACTGTGAATAGCTTCTAGGGTTCACTGAGCCTTATTTTAGTATTTAGGAGGAACTTTTTTTCCTTCCATTCTTAGTGATTTATGAGAATGGAAAATGTCAGTGGTTTATTACAATAGTAACTTGCTTTTGGGGCGTACATGTTTGTTTTTTCCTGAGAAGTTCACTTCCACTTGATCATCTTTCTGTCATTTAGGGTAGAGGAACTGGGGAGAAGCAAACAGCAACTATCCATTAGAAATTCATCTGCTAACCGAAACTACTGTAGCTGCCACTTTCTCTCTTCCCTTTCCTCTCTCTGGGTTTTCAGTCCCAGGCCTCATAAATCTAAGTTCATCAGTTTAGGTTTCACTGATAGTGAAATGTGAATAAGACTGCAGTTCTGGTGGTTTTAACCCAAAGAATAAATGCTGGAGGGGAGGGGTATCCAGTAAAATGTTTAATAGAAGAAATATGCCTCACTGCAACTCTTTCACTGAAGTGTGAAACTCCCTTTTTTTCTTCAGAAGTCACATTTTAAGAGTAATCTGAAAACACATCATTATGGTTCGCAATCCAGATAAATCTTCTGCTCCTTGAAGTTTTTGCTTGCAGAAAAGGCTCTTTGCTTTGTTATTACTCTGCTTCACTTGGATGTTCCGAGTTTTCAGTGCTGCCTCCAGTGCAGTGACCGTTAGCTTTTCTTCTCCCTGCAGTGTGCAGTGGCCAGTCAAGGAGTGAGTCCATGTTCCACCCTGACAAGCAGCACCACATCACCCAGCACCGACAGTCCCTGCTCCACTCTCAATAGTGGCGTGGGCAGGGCAGCAGCTCACAAAGGCAGCCCCTGTGGAACCATCAGCAGCCCTAGCTCCACCCTGGAGAGCAAGGACAGTGGAATTATAGGTAAGCTTTAATTTGTGATGCAATTAATAGAAATTAATCTTCTCTTAATAGTACAAGTCTGAATAGCAGTTTCATGTCATTGTGTTCTATTTTATGCTGTCTGTGGGTCCTGTTTCAAGTCCTCTCTACTTGAAAAATTGAAATTGTGTTTGTAGGCTTCAACAGTTGCTCTAGTTAGGTGTGCATTTCTCTCCTTTTGTTTTTGTGATGCAGCTCTGATTTCTCCATGCTTTCCTTTAAGATAATTAATTTCCTCTGTTGAGCTCTGTTTCTTATTTTCTTCTACCTTTTCCCTTTTCTGTTGCATTTCCACAATGCATTTTGTAGTGGTGAAACGCAGCATAGCTTGAAGCTGATTTGATTTCCAGCCAAGGAAAAAGCGATTGGTGCTACTTCTCAGGAGAATAACCTAAATCTAACTGTTAAAAACAGGGCAAACTTTTGGGTTTTTGACACTAAGATGAAGCTAAAATAGGGCATCATGGAAGAGGTGGAAATGGTGGGATCCTCTGCTGAATAGATGTCTGAACTGAGGCCATGCATGCATCTCCGGTGGGGAGCCCATTGTCTTGAGAGATGCAGCTACCATCACAGCCCCAGTTGTTTCATAGCTCCTTTTTCCAACTAGCTGAATATTTCAGTAAGTCTGTTCAGATCTAAAGAAACAGGCTTAAATGGTTGTACAGTTATATTGGTGTCAATGTAGTGTATGACTAGAAGAAGCAGTAACACCTCTTGTTGCAAAAATATTTATCTGTCAATATACTGTAGCCATTTCCTTGTTTAAGATGTGTCATAGGGGTTATACATTTTCTAAATAGTCATTTAAATCAGTTCTCTGATTGACACAAGGGTCTATGAGAGTTGGGCTGTCAAAACAGGCCTCGCAGGCAGGAGGACGTGATTACACAGACACCTCCACCTTCATCACTGCCCCTGCTGAAGCTTTTCTTAGCTCTGCAAGTGAAGTGTACACTCACTGTTAGGCACTGCTGCTTAGGCATATTTCTTAAAAATCTGAGGCCTGTGTTAAGGCTTCTCTGTGGTGTTTGTCTTTTATAAACAGAGAAGTCATGCTGGCTTGGAATTAGTTGTGTGGAGATCTAACCCAATGTGTATGTTGACTTGCTGAAAAGCTTAATGGGCTTTGCAAAAATATTTAAGGACTGCACACTGGTTTGCATGCAACTTTTGTTTATATTGATGAGGTGGCACCAATGTGTATGTAAAAACTGGCATTACCGATACACTAAACTGTTCTCTGGTACGTGGTGCAGAAGGCAAAGAGGGATCTTGTTTCTCAGTTAGTCTCGTACTTGGGGCCTTGCTGAACTCTCCTGTGCAGCACTGCAGCCTGGAGGAGTGATGCCTGCATGTTTTGTATGCCCAGTTTAATGTCACAGAATCTTACAAGATACTTGATGAAGTCTTGGAAAGTGTCAGTAACATATAATGCATTCAAAAGTATAGAAGCAGCTGCTGGTTTTGAAGTGGAATGTGTTCCTTCTTTTCTTCCAGAAAGGCAGGACAATAGGCTAGAGCTCTGTTCTTTAACTTTTAAAGCCTGTTCTTGAGTGAGAGCTATTTCCTTCTCTCAAGTGGACAAATGCGGATACTGTTATGAACCTACTACCCATGGTTTTCAAGCCTGATATGTTCTGTTAGTATGTCCATGTTCTAAATGGCATTTTGTTGTGTTTACTTCTGCCCACGACTGTCAAGTCACCCCATGATTCCCATCATGCTGGGAAGGATCCTGGCGTGGCAGCCACGTCAGCATAAGAAAGCTCTTTGTTGTTTGCAGGACATCTTAAAAGAGGTGGCCTTTTTGGAACAATCAGATTATGTTATTCCGTATTTACATCCAAATTCAATTAATTCTGTGGCCAGGTCAGCCCAAGTGTAATTTCTAACCAGAGCATTCTCAATTCTTCTTTTATTCTTCTAAATGACATTCTAAATTTTTTAGCTCCAGGCAAAAAAATCCAATCTCTCTCAGCTTTTCCTCAGAAGGGTCCATGAACTTCTGGACATCCAGTTTGGCCAAGTGGTCTCTAACCCAGTCGTCCTCTACTGAGGGAAAGTCTTCCTCTCTCCAGACCTTTCCTCTTGCCTCCAGGGTCTGGGATTCACCAGGAGTAGCTTTAGCAGTGAAGACTGAAGGAAAGAAGGCACCAGTGACTGCCTTCTCTGTGTCTTCCACCACTAGGGTGCCCACCTCATTCAGCAGTGGGCTTGCATTCCCCCTGGTCTTCTTTTCCTATTTGTATACTGAGAAATCCTCTTCCTTCGAGTGTGTATGGGTCATGATCATGGGACTGTATGAAAATTGTCTCCTGCAGTTTTGCTGTGCCTGCTGTCATTCGTGTCTGGAATTCCTTGAGTCTGAACACCCCCTTGGCAAGCCCATGGCAGCACCCCTTACATCCACAGAGGCCAGAAACTAGGACAGGAAAGACAAGGCACCTCTGATCAATTCTTGTTTCTGTTTTTTAAATGCAAACATGTCTGTGCATTCAAATGTGTTATTAATAATAGATCTGCATTTTAAATTATGTTTAGCAAGTACATGTTTTCTAATGTCTTTGACAGAGTTCATCCAACCAGGGAATAGCTTGCATTTTCATGCTACTTATGTGGGCTTCCACTGTATTTCTACTCCCACTGTGTTTTCTGGGCCAGCAAACTCTGGGAAATTTATCTTTTATCCCTTTCCCTCTTTTTTTTCTTCAGCTTTCTTCTAGTTTTCTAAGGTTTTACTGCTGTAGTTGAATTCTTCTCTGCGTCTAGTGAGTTTGACATAGTAGTGGAGGCAGGTTTTAATCTTCAGCAATGAGCTAAGTAGGAGAAAAGACTGGGCTACTGGCCAAAACATGAGCTTTTCTGGATGTTTGCCACTGTTTCAGTATGGAAATCTTGAGTAGCAAGGTTTCCTGATGCTACACTTCACACCAGGAAGAATCATCGTTTTAAATATTTCATACTTCAGGAGGAAAGACTTTTTTTTTGCATGACTGTAAGAATGAAATTAACTTGTCATACAGAAGAACAATCTAAACTGTGTGCAAAGGCAATGGAATGACTGAAAGGATTTTTCTTCTGTTTCCTCTACGATGTATGTAGTATTCTTGATTTCTTAGAATATGAGCTCTTGAGTTTTAAGCATCAGATGTTAAATTTCGGGTGATTGTGAGGCCTGTTTATCCTGGGGGAGACCCATATTTCACATAGATACTATTATTTGAACTGGCTTTTAAAAAATATTTTAAATCCTTATGCCCTCTCATCCAATGTTGTATTTTCCTTTGGGTGTTTCAAGCATTAAAAATGCATTGAGTGTGTTAAGCTTTAATAAATGTTGTTCAGTTGTTTTGTGAGGATTTAGTCTATGTAATGAAAATATTTTAAATGAAACAGACCAATTTCACTGTGAAACATACAAAACCCAGTATATATTTGCAAAGTGTTTTTATGTGAGCACATTAGCATAGTGTTACCAAATGTTACTCCAGTTGGTCTTCAGGACTATAAATTCTTCATGCCTTCAGTTATTGCAGGAGGCCCTGATTAACTACAATCTTGAGGAACTAAAGGTGCCCTCTAGCCTTCAGCCAGCAATCTGGAGTATTTGTATCACTGGAGCTAATGCAGTTAGTTTGTCTCAGCATTCATGGAGTGAGTCACTACAGCAGTGCAAGGCTGCTGTTCCCTAGTGCAGCATCTCAGACACCCATGTGGGCTCTGTCTTGTAGCAGAGCATCTGCCTGGCTCTCTTTTGCTTGTTTTGCAACATCTGAAATGTTCAGAGCAAAAAAGCACTTCTTATTTTCACCTCTCCAGCTCTTCTCTCTGCTCAGGTCTTAGATCAGTTCTTTCATCTGTTAATTGCAGAAGCACATCCATTGTCTCACTAGTGGCTCAACCTTAGCCTGGTTTGGAGCTGGGGGAGGTTTTCAGCTTCTTATAGGAGCCACCCCTGGGGCCCCTCTCCTGCTGCCAAAACCCCCACCAAACCAAACCAGCACAGTACTTCAGAAAGGAGTGCTGGATGGCTCAGCTGCTGGAAGTTTTCTAGCAGAATCGGTTTGCCAGGTATGCGATTGCAGGGTCATTGCCATCCAACTGTAGCTCAGTTTTCTATTTTAGGAGACCTAGATCTATAAACAACATTGAATATTTATAATTTATGCTTCATAAAATGCAAGATGTTTGGTCACAGGTATGCTTGTGAAAAGCCTTCCAACTTTGGGGCAGCTGTGCAAGTTTTTCCAAATAATTGAATTTTGAATTCTTTTTGTAAAATACTAGTCTTAAATAATGTGAATTATCAAAAAGATGCTTTAATTTTTTTTCTTGACCTAGATGCTATTTTTACTTCTTACAGAGCTTCCGTTGTCACCATGTTTACAGAATGGTTTGAAAATTTGCAAGATACGTTACAGAATTTTAATTTTTAAAAGAAGTAGAGGTGTGTTTTAGTGAAGCAGTAGATTCTTCATATGAAGTCATAATGTTTTGATGGTTGTGGATTTTTTATTGATTTGTTGTCTTTTTTTCCCACTAAGCCTGAACTATGTTGATCTAAAGATACATCTGGATTCTTCAGAACATTTTCCTTCCTTTCTCAGGTGTTTTTGCCAATCTGAGAAGCTGTGTTTTGTGTCTCTTTTAGATAAATAATATTCCTTGAATTTAACAAAATGTCCAGTGAATAAATAGTCTAATATCTGCTGGCCAAAAATGCCATTTGAGTATGAAGATAATAACACGTATTAACACGAGTGTGCCATCTCCCTCTGATGTGTACTTTAGTTGGGTTTTTTCCTCTCTTTCTCAGCAACTATAACAAGTTCATCAGAAAATGATGATCGTAGTGGATCCAGTTTGGAATGGAGCAAGGATGGCAGTCTCAGAGCTGGAAAACATCAAGGGATTAGTCATGAGCGAAGAACAGATAATTGTTCACCAGTTGCAGAAGAGGAAGCCGTGGGATCTGCTGAGAACTTGCCAAAAGAAGTACCAAGAGGAGAGGGCCCTGTTCCTTATGCTCAAAGTTCTGGCTCTTTAATAATGCCTCGTCCAAACTCTGTTGCAGGTAAAGTCCTGAGGTAGAAAAATGATGTTCTTAATCATAGGGCATTTCTCTTCAAGTTATGTTGTTAGTATAAAAGTATTTTTATAGGACAGAAAGATAAAAGCATAGATCCTAAACTGAATAGATGAGCATTGCTTGAATTGTTTAAAATTGTCATGGAGAGGGATTTTATCCTGCTTTTTAGTAGGTATGGTTGAGTCAGGACTTCTGGAACACTTCAGAAGTCCATCAGTCATTCTAGGACTTTGTCTTGTGTGAACTAATCCTTGAAATTTTTGCTGGTTTGTGTGCTCCCATTAGCTAGGTCTGTAAATCTGATTAAGATCAAAGTAATACTTTGATATCCATAGAACAAGTAACATTTTTATTTTTTTTTTTAAGAACTGTGTGAAATTCTGCCTTGTAGTTGAACAATTTGTTCAGAAAATGTGAGTCTGTTCAGTTGTGACTGATACATCTGTGGCCTTACCCTTACATTTCTGTGTGTTGTGAAATAGACAAATCTGGCAAAGCACTTTGACTTGAAATCTATTAGTAGAGCCCATCAAATTGACAGTAAAGGGCAATTCACTTGCATAAATAGAACTCTGCAAGAAGAATGTTCTGATAGTGTTCAGGAGCATGTGTGCTTGCGTGGGTATCCTCAGTGGTTTTTTTCCCTTTAAATTTAGTGAGAATTTCCCATGTTCCACCCTGTGTTCCTTGCCTTTCATCCTCTTTGTGGTGTCCCTCCAGGAAGGGTCTGATCATGGCCTCCTGTTGGGTACAGACTGACAGGAAGCTGCTGCTGTAGCCATCTCTGTTCAGAGCTGAACAATCTCAGTTTAAACCCTAGACCTCCTTCCCAGTTGGATGGAAAGGAATTCTACCCACCCTATCATGTTTTTAAAGTGGCATCCACAGGAGCCTTGGCTTTTTTTGTCTCTGGCTCTTTTTCTAGTCTTTACATTCTTTTCATTCCATGCTTTAGTCTTCATCCATTGCATTCAGGATTTCTGTAAATTGCTGTGAATTTGGACTAGACTTTAATTTTCAGGCTGGACTTGTGCTACCTCAGTACTGAATGCCTTTGACTCTGAATATGCCACTGCAAACCCTGTTCACATCTTACAGCTTGGACCTGTAGTTTTGACTTCCCAGCTTCACCCTAGGAAGAGATGAAACTCAGTTACTGCTCAGTAAGCCTGTATCTTTCCCATACTGGTCAGTCCAGAATGGACACAGTGCCTCGAGGTGGTCTCTGCAGTCTGAGCAGAGGAGCAGGACTGCCTACCTGAACTTGCTGGCAGCTCTTGCTGATGAGCCTGGCACTGTTGGCTGCCTTGTCAGGAGGATGCACTGAGGTCTGACAGTCTGGCCCTGGCAATGTTATGGCAGACAGTGTCAGAAGCCTCACTGAAGTTGAGGTAGATAACATCCACAGCTCTCCTCCATTCACCAAGCCAGTCATCATCTTGTAGTATCATCATGGGATGGTCTAGGTTGGAAAGGGACCTTTAAAGATCACCTAGATCCAACCCCCCTGCCGTGGGCAGGGGCATCTTGTCGTAAACCAGGTTGCTCAAAGCCCCATCCAGCTTTTGTTCAGTTAACAGCTCCTTGCTTATCCATGCAGGCCTCCTGCCATATTTGCTTTATGCAAATATCCTGCCTGTCAGGATGGCCCCTTCTTGAGCTGCAGGAGGTTATCCTTGAGCTTTTTTGGATCCCTCATGTCTCCAGCACTATACACCATGGGATTCTTCCTAGCAGAACTCTGAAGAGGTTAAAGTCTGTGCTCCTGAAACCTGATGTTGTGCTCCTTTTTGCTCTGATCTCTCATATCAGGATCCTGAGCTCCACCATCACTGCAGCCAAGACTGCCCTCAGCTGTCACATCTATGAGGAGTTGTTCTTTGTATTAGGTCCAGCAGAGCATCTTTTCTTTTTGGCTTCTCAGCTGCCTATGTCAGGAAGTTGTTGTCATTCCACTGCAGAAATCTGAGTAGCTTATGACCTGCTGTGTTGTCCTTCCAACAGATGGAATTTATTTGTTATAAACTTCAAAACTTATTTTTAAAAATGAGAATATAAATTTGGTTTCTTTCTGGTGAAAATATATGTGTCCCTGGTATAACTTGATAAGTATCTTCTATGGATTTTCAGGTCATCTTTTGTATAGCTATCACTGTAGTTTAAAAATTGAATACAATTTAAAATGTTATACAAAATTCTGTAGCATTCAATACAAAAATAATATAAGTGTTTCCTCACAGACTATGTATTCACAGCTAATACCTGGCCTTGTTCCTTGCTCTTCTGAGCACTCCGATAGGGTTGTTCTCGTAATAAAAAGGGAGACTGTACTAACATGAGAGCTGTTTACCACATGGGGAGGTTAAGGCAGATGTGAGGGCCATCTGAAAGGGGAAAAATGAGACTAAATCTTGAGCATTTTTAATTGTTGTAACATTAACTACTTGAACCACTTCCTGTTATCTAGAAAAACAGAACATCTGTAAGTACTTGTTGAGGAAAGAACTAAAATAATAATGTTCTTTGCTGCTTATGCTGAGAGAATAATAAGCTTCAATCCTTTAACCCTCTAGCAACAAGTTCAACCAAACTGGAAGATCTGAGCTACTTGGATGGACACAGAAACGCTCCTTTGCGCACCTCAATCCGCCTGCCCTGGCACGGCACTGCTGGTGGGAGAGCACAGCCGGATGGTAAAGGTCAGTCTGTGTGCACCAGCCTGGGCACAGCCCTGCAGCTATTCACTCCTCTGGGAACAGGGATGTTCTGTGAGCTTCGGACACTCTCCCACCCCGCAGTGATAGTTTGGAGTGCTCCTGACAGAGCACTCAATATGTCTGAGAATAAGACCCTTCCTTACACTTCATCCTGCATCAGGCTGCGGTTTAGAACTTAAACGTATGGGCTCCTAATAAATCAGAATGTTGTCTAACTGTGCATGGCAGGGTTGGTCATGCCAGTCTGCAGACTGAAGGTGTGTGACACCAGTGTTCAGGAACAGAACTGTCTGCAGGCTCTGTTAACTTACTAGTGTCACAAGTGGGTGATGCAGACCACATTAAGAACTACTGTCAAAGCTATGAGGAAAAGTGGTTTTATTGAAATACGATGATGTAGAAGTGCAACTTAACAACATTGTGATGGCAGAGTTCACTCTGTCACTCACTGCACAAAGGCTATAGCCAATACCAACCAATAGCAATTAAAAGCAGGGGAAAAACCAAGCAAATTCCTTATAAAACTGGTCTTGAGTTTCTATATAGATGCAGTGCTCTTCTCTTTCATTTGTGTGTGTCGATTAATGCTGAAGCAGCATTTGTGTAACATTATATTAGGTCAATGAATCCTCAGAGAGTTGTATTAGTGAACATTATTATTTCTGTAAATGTTAATGTATTTTATGTAACCAAACACAAATTAGTCCTTTTTCTTTAAGTCTTGTTAGATATTTTGCAAAATACATAAACTAATAATACATAATAATGCATAAACTAACCCTAACCCTAAACATGACTGCACTTCTGGCTGTGCTGTGTAATTTCTGTTGTTGTGGCTTAAAAAGCACAGAAAAACAGGGTAGCAGTAGTTTTTTACATTACTTTAAAAATATTTTTAGAAAGCCCAAACACTTATTTAGTCTATGTACTTTTTTCTGTTTCTCTGTAAATGTCTTTCTGGATCTAAAGACCTGACATTGAGATACTCAGCAGTGTAGTTCTCTCTAAATTGAAAAATGTTTGGCACTTCCCCCTTTGCAGAATTATTAATGCTTTTTTAGAAAACTTTTGGATTCTACAACTTATTAACTGAAGTTCAATTGTAAAAAAAACAAACCTCAAATTATAGTTGCAGCTTCTCTCCTCTAGAATTTCATTTACATAGGAACTATGGAGGTGAACTGAACTGAGCAAATCGATCTGTTGTTTTCATGATGAAAGCTTTGAGAAGTCTGATTGTGAATGCTGTTAACAAGGTCACTGAATGGAATGATCTGCTGAAAACAGTGCTGTTCTATTGTATGTGGAGTTTCTTCTAATAAACTTTTTTCCCTGCCACCTCTTCAGCTCGTTTCATCCCCTATAAGCCTCAAGACATCTTACTGAAGCCACTGTTGTTTGAAGTGCCAAGTATAACAACAGACTCGGTGTTTGTGGGAAGAGAATGGCTGTTTCAAGCCATTGAAGAAAAACTGAAGAACACTGATCCAGCAGAGAACAGGGGAGCAGTCATCACAGGAAACGTGGGATTTGGGAAGACTGCAATTATTTCACGGCTGGTGGCACTGAGCTGCCATGGGAGTCGCATGAGGCAAATAGCTTCAAATAGCCCTAATTCATCCCCCAAAAGTATGTTTCTTTTCTGTGTAATTGTTTGGGTTATTGTTCTGATAAGAGAGTCTAATGTTTGATTTTTCTGCTGAAGGTAGCTGGGCATCGTCAGCCCCTCAGGAAATGCCTGTTGCCTCCAGTGAGGAGAGGAAACTGTTAAAATAGTGTGCTGTGACAAACACCTTCCACAGAACATAGCATGGGCTCAGCCCAGCAAAGGAGACAGTAAAATGGGGCAGAATGTAGAATCTCTTCCTTCTGTAAGGCAGTGTGTACCCTAAGCTCTCCTGGCAGTGGGACTGTGGTAGCTTGTTCTCCCATTAGTTTAGGAAGAGGGAAGTGCCATGTTCATTTCCCACCGTGTACCTCATGCTTTTCAGTACCATGCATTGTCCACGGAATTTCAGTAGAGGCAGGAGTAAAGCTATGGAGAAACCCATTCTCCTTCTGGGATCTGCAGGTTTCTGTCACCTGACCAATATATAATTTTCATAAGGAACTCTTCACATCAGCATGGTTTTTCTTTCCATAATTGTGTAGTTTTGATCTAAAAGTCTGTTGAATTGCTTTAAAATTGTAAATTTCTAAATTTGTGCCTACTTTTATTGGACTAGTTGTAGGCTTCTTGTAACTCTATTGTTCAGTTTTAGTTTTTACTCGAGCAGTAAAGATATTGCATGATGTTTTCCTATAAATCAATTGCTATCAGCAAACTTTTGTATTTGTTGTCTTTTAAAAATAGGTGGTGACTCTGGTCAGGAGATTCCCTTAAGTCAGTTATCCCCTTCTGCTCCTCAAACAAGTGGCACCAATACAATGAAGACTCTCAGTTGTCCTGATGCTCCAGAATACCAAAATCTAACAGGTGATTCTGTGAGACGCCTTGCTTCAAAGGTGAATTTTCACTTGTTACTAGACTTTCAGTATGTTAGAAAACCTCTAACCTGGAGAGAGTTTGCTTTGCTGGCTGTACCAGTAGTCAGTGGTGGGAGAACAGGCAGTGATCTTGGATATGTACAAAGTGTGTGCCTTTCATGATTGGTGAAACCAGCTATCTGCCTTGGCTATCTTTCCAGTTGTTACTTGAATTCTGCTTGTCTTAGAAAGAGTTATGTTAAAAATTCCACACCTGTTTTATGTGCATATGGGAGGTTGGGATCATTTACTTGCAAAAGGAGTCGTGTGTTTTCTGCAGGTATATGCTCAGTGTACCTTCCAAAAGCAAAATTCTGGGGGGAAAAATAAAAAGATGTTTTGTCTGAGAGAATCCATCTGTATTCTGTGACACAGGTTGGGTCTGTGTGTAGTCTGTTTTACATACTTTGAGAGGCTGAAGTAGGCAATTAAAAGTTATTTTTTTATTAGATTATTATGATAAGTGTTATTATTTTTTTTTCCTAAGTAGTAAAAATAATTAATGTCTGAATTACATACTTCATGCAAATAGTTGTGAGGAAAACATGAGGGTATTGTTGCAGTCTCAGGTGAGTGTATTATTTGGAAACAATGTTATGGAAGCCACTGAAGTGCAGACTTTTTAATTGCACAAACACCATGCTTTTCTTGTGGATTGATATTTTTTAAAGAAAAATACCTATGTTATAACATATGTGTTACAAAAATGTCCTATGCTGTATTTTATTTTTAAGTAATATACACCCTCACAATAATCAGAACAAAGCCATCTGTCCTCTTCCTGTTTGCTGTATTGGGGGTGTCTTTGCTAGCTACCATTTCTTTTTGCCTGATGATGGTGGTCAGAGTCAGTCCTCAGGTTGTTGCAGCGTGTGACACGGTGCTGTTAAAATACAGCTGGTAGTTGATTTTGTCAGAGCCTCGAGTTATTCTTCTTGTACTACTTACCTTCTACTCAAATTACATGCTTCCCTGCCAGAATCTGACACTTGGATTTCTTTTCCTCCTTTCATGCCCTACAAGGTCAGAATCCATTTCCCTGTCTCTTGACACCGATGGTCTGAGACCAGTTGCAGAGCTGGGTAGTTGCACTGACGCTGAAAAGTGTATTCTAGTTGAGAGAGAAATTCGGTAGCACTTATATCACAATAGGACTAATGAGTAACTAACTCAAATATTGAAGGGGTAACATTTTTTCCAATTGTTTTTCAATTCTCCAGGTGGTTGCTTATCACTACTGTCAAGCTGACAACACATACACGTGTCTGGTCCCGGAGTTCGTGCACAGTGTCGCGGCGTTGCTGTGCCGCTCGCCTGCGCTGGCCGCCTACAGAGACCTCCTGGTGAAGGAGCCTCACCTACAGAGCATGCTCAGCCTGAGATCTTGTGTGCAGGATCCTGCTGCAGCTTTTAAAAGGGGTGTGTTGGAACCACTTTCAAATCTCAGGAAAGGTAGGTTAAGCAGGAAGTGATTTGTAAACTGGATCTAAACTTCGTAAAAAGAAAAAATCTAAGAATATGTATTTTAATGCTCTAAAAAGAAATCAAGCACAACACTCCTGCAGAGAGGGATTCCTTAATTGTGGTGGTTGTTTGAAACAATAATAGGTAGGTTTTGGACAGTTGTTGTATGTTTTAAAATTAAATTATATGAAGCTTATTAAAGATGGAAACGTTATATTTATTTGTTTGCCAGAAACCTCAGAGGTAACTTTGTACCTTGAAGTTAGAGCTGGTACATTTGCATCTAAGGGTTTTATTTTCAGATTATTTTGAGTTTTGTTACACTTTTTTGTTTTGTAATTTTCTGTGCCTAAACACCTGCAAAGCAGAGGATTTTTTTGCTTGCTTTTAAAACTGATATGGCAGTTTTCAAGGAAAAGCATGTAACAACATGATTTTCATATTAAAAAAAAACCCTAGCAAGCTCCTCCTTGCAAAGAGATACTCAGAGTGCATGCCAGTCTGAGCAGGTACTTGATACATGGCAAGATGGGGGAGAAGATGCCCTGTGTGTGAACAGAATGTGTGCCATTCTTGTGGAAAAAGGTCTTGGATTTTGTTGACAGGCAGTCAGATGCTTGTGAAAGCCATCGACAGGTCTTATGTTTCCCTGGGGTTTCCATCCTTAGCAAGTGCTCAAAACAAGCATTGCTAGCTTCTCAGGCTGTTGGCAGAGTAACCTTTTCTCCCCAGAACTGAAAGTGTAAACCAACTGTTTATGATTTTTGCAAATGGTAAACTGATTTTTTTTCTGTTTGGTAAGTCCAATAAAGGGTAAGTTTTAAGGAAATAGCTAATAATTAAAAGCAGTGTTATCTAATTTCTTAACAACCACATATGCCTTCTTCCTGTGTCTGTGCATGTCTTGAGGTAACAGCTATGTTTAATCTCTTAACTATTTAAATCAGTAGTGAAATAGATCCATAATAATAGTGCAGTAAAAAACACTATGGTAAGTGATTGCTTCCAGTTTTTGTCATTTTATGGCAATATTGGTTTATGTCTTCTAGTGTTATTTTTAATCTCCTAAATAATGCTTAAATGCCATAAGGTGTATTATTATACATAAAGATACCTTTTTTTCTTGATGTTCAAAATTTGGGGATAAAAATTTATCACTTAATAGGAGAATTTGTATTCATCCTTTCCTTTTTATTTTCATATTTCAGAGCAGAAGATTCCTGAGGAGGACTACATAATTTTGATAGATGGTTTAAATGATGCTGAATTTCATAAACCTGATTATGGTGACACGATTTCTTCATTTATCACAAGCATAATCTGTAAGTTTCCTCCCTGGCTGAAGCTCATTGTGACTATAAGAACTAACCTCCAGGTAAAAACACCTTCTAAATTCTTTTTTTATCCTCAAAGACTGTACTTTTCTGGTTCATTGTTACTGGAAGATGTAAGGATAAGGAGATTCTTTTCTCTCTTGTAGTTTGTGATATTTATTACATGTGGCTTAATATAGATAATTTCTGCTACCTCCCCCACTTCCCCTGGCCCATCCTAAGGTCCAGTTCTGGTTACTGTTTTCTGTTCCTGTGGTTTTGAAGTGATAATTTCTGTAGCTCATTCTCTTCAGTTGCCTTGCTGAGCTTGGTCAGTAAAATATTTGAGACATTCCTATGAAAACCGATGGCAGGGGACAGCATTTGCAAAGCCATCACAGAGATACTGAATGTCTTTTTAATTTGTCTGATACTCATTACAGAAGAAAAATATAGCAAAGATACTGAGTTTTCAGTGCTGGAATACTGTAATGCCAATGTGTTTTTTCTTTGTTTTTTTCCCTCTTCTTCCCACAGGAAGTAGTACGTTCACTGCCCTTTTTTGCAATATCCCTGGACCATTTTCCAGACAACAAAGACATTCATGATGACTTGAATGCTTATATCCAGTACAGAATAAATGACAGCCAGGAAATTATAAACAACATATCTCTAAATGGAAAAGCTGATGCAGCTATTATTGGGAAAGTGAGTAACCACCTGATCATGAGAAGCCTGGGATCTTACCTCTATTTGAAACTCACTCTGGATCTTTTCCAAAAAGGTCACTTAGTAATCAAAAGTGCAAGCTACAAGGTTGTTCCAGTGTCCCTGTCAGAACTGTACTTACTTCAGTGCAATATGAAGTTCATGACAAACTCTGCTTTCGAGAGAGCCCTGCCTATATTAAATGTGGCACTGGCATCCCTACATCCCATGACAGATGACCAGATTTTCCAAGCTATTAATGCAGGCCAAATAAATGGTGAACAACAATGGGAAGACTTCAGCCAAAGGATGGAAGCCCTTTCATGTTTTCTGATAAAAAGACGTGACAAAACACGGATGTTCTGCCACCCCTCCTTCAGGGAATGGCTTGTTTGGAGAGCAGAGGGTGAGAATACTGACTTCTTATGTGAGCCAAGGTGAGTGGAACCTGGAGTAAATCATGTTCAAATAACAGCAATTATGGTTTATGTAATTGGTTGCAGTCATTGGTGAGAGGAAACAGTAATGTTAAGACACAAGCATGCCTGATTTTTTCCAAAATGAAAACTTCAGTACGTTTAGAGATAAACTTGAACAGAGGTACCAGAGGTTACAATGTGTAATTGACTTCATAGAATTTGCAGATTTGTATTTGACTTTGCTGCCTTCATGGGGAAATGAGAGTGCTGTGTTGCTAAATACACATTTTATTCCAAGTTTCAAAAGGATTCAGATCTATTTCCAAAAAGATGGGGTTTTATCTGAGTTTCTGACTCAGAGTTTTATCCGAGTTTTATCTGCAGTTTCTGATTGAGGGATGAAATAACAAGAGGAGCAGTTTGCAAGCTGGTGCCCAAAGCTGCCTTGGCTGTGCCATGGGCCTCTCGTGGGGTGACAGTTGAGAAGCATTAAGAGTGTGTTTCAGCTTGGAAATGTGCCTTTTTCCTCTTGGCATTGTTTTGTTATGCAAATAATCTTGTTTAGATGAAATGGAATGTTTCAGCAGTCTGACAAGCTATTGTGACAGGCGTGCAGGTGTGTCAGGACATTTACTGAAAGGACAGGTATAAAGGCACTTCTCAATCATTTCTACTAGGAATGGACATGCTCTACTGGCTTTCATGTTTTCTCGACAAGAGGGAAAGTTAAACCGCCAACAAACCATGGAACTTGGCCACCATATACTTAAAGCTCACATTTTTAAGGTAAAGCTTACAGCTTTGTAGGTTTTATGACCTATTTATAGGACTGCATCTTTGAGATTTTCCTCTGAGTTGCTTTAACAATTTGCTAGAAGCTTATGCAAAATATTCAGTAGTGCTAAGGAACAGATTTGTCACTTTGTGCTCATGAGACGTAAATATATCACAGTGTTGATGATCCTGAAGAGATTTCCTGTTGTTTCATTTCTGGTAGGGTCTCAGTAAAAGGACTGGAATTTCTTCCAGTCATCTTCAAGCCTTGTGGGTTGGTTACAGCACAGATGGACTGTCTGCAGCCCTGGCTTCTCTGAGAAACATCTACACACCCAATGTGAAGGTAAGGAGATAAGCATTCAGGTACAGCTAGTGCTTGACTGCTGCTGTAACTGTTGATAAATGTTGAAATTAATGTAACCCTTTAGAAGAAAGTAACTGGACTACTTTTTAGCAAGTCTTTGTGTACTTTTTAAAACTGTTGTTAAAGTCTAATTCAGTTTTCCATGGTAGTTTTGATGGAAAGAAGGGTTTCTCCCTGATTCTGATGAAGCCATGCTCTAGCATAGATCAGTGTGGATGCATTTTCATGGATCAGCAGTACCACCTGATTGACTGAGCAGACTTGTGACATGTTTTCTTGTATGGGGAAGTATCAAGGGAATTGCATGTACGTTCGCGCACACACACACACACAGATATTCTGACAATTTTTTGAGATTGCTTTTTATTAATCTGTTTGGTAGCAGATTCTTTTAAACTTTAATATTGCTATGTATGTGCTAAAGTCAATGTCTGCCAATAAAACCTGCATCAAAATTAGGGAGTAACATATGAGTACTTAAACCAGGATGTCAGAGTCTTAATGAAGTCAGACAAATCTGAGGAAAAAATTGTTTTGTTTAAATGAAATTCTAGGTGAGTCGGCTGCTGATCTTGGCAGGAGCAAATGTGAATTATAGGACTGAAGTACTAAATAATGCTCCAGTGCTGTGTGTGCAGTCACACCTTGGACATGAAGAAGTGGTCACTCTTCTCCTAGAATTTGGAGCTGCTGTTGATGGAACTTCAGAGAATGGGATGACAGCACTTAGTTATGCAGCTGCTGCAGGGCACATGAACATAGTTTCATTGCTGTGTAGAAGAGGTGCAAAGGTAAGGTGGTGCACACAGATCACATTTGCAGCCAGAAAATCATGTGAAGATCTAAAAAAGCAATTGTTGATTAAATAAGTGTATAATTAACACATGGGGCAATGGGGGAGTCCAGAACACTTACACAGACTTCCGTGAAGCATTTCCTGTGTGCTACTGATCACAGCCCTCTGGCCCATCCATGCAGACAGTTTTGGGTCCACATCACTGTTCTGTAACCTGTCCTTCATCAGCTGTGCCATCACAGCCTATGGCAGACAGTCTCAGAAGCCTCACTAAAGTTGAGGTAGACCTCATCCACAGCTCTCCCCCATCTACCAAGCCAGTCACCTCATTGCAGAAGGTTGTCAGGTTGGTTAAGTGTGACCTCCCCTTGATAAACCCATGCTGACTACTCTCCATCACCTTCTTGTACTTGCAGATGGTTTCCAGGATTAGTTTTCTATGGTCTTTCACTAGATTTCTCAGCTCTGACCATTTTTTCCCTATGCAGGCTGACTGCTTAGACAAGAAAGGCCAGTGTGCTTTAGTCCATAGTGCCCTGAGAGGCCATTGTGATATCCTTGAATACTTGCTCAACGCTGTTTGGGTGACTCCTTCCCAAGAACTAAATTCAATAAGTAAAAGCCAGGCACTGCAACAAGCCCTAACAGCAGCTTCCAGCATGGGACACTGTCAGGTAGGTTGAGAGTGCAAGTATTTCTAAATCTGTTTGAATTCATCAAGATTGTACAACAGTGCTTGCACCAATTTTTAAGAGGTATGGAAAGCAGAACTTTTAAAACTCTTGATATTTAAAGTAGTATGCATTCCTAGTACCTGTTTTCAATGCTCTAGTTAATTATCCAATAATGTTTGCTTTAGGATTTGTTTATTTTAATTTTCCATTTACTTTTTCCTCTTTGTTCTTGGAAATTGTTCTGAATCTGTAGTGGTAATGATGATACTCTGTATCAGTGATCCACCCTTGTATGTTTCTACTTTAGGCTGAATTTTTTTTCCTAGTGTAACGAATTGTATATTGCACATACAGAACTTTTCTAACCTGATGCACATGTCAGGTTGTACACTTCAGCTCACCTCAGCTCAGTGTCACTGCAGACAGAAACTGGGGGCTGTGTGCATGTCTGTTACAGAAGTGTTTGCCAGCATTACAGTATTATTTAGCAAAGGGAACACTAAAAGGAAACATTAGAAATACACAAAATGCTTTGGATGTTTAGGTAATACAAGTATGACTTCCTTTCATTGGGAAGACAAATCTTTACCTTGGTAGAAAACAAACTCGTAAGGAAAGCTACCTGAGTGAAGATCACACCAGGCTGATGGATTTTCTGGTGTGTGTATTGTAAGTGATGTGCCAAAAGTAGAAACTTAAGATCTCTTCAGTAAAACCATTTCAAAATATCTAAAATATCTTCTAAATCTATTCTAAGTTGCTATAAGGTCAAGATTCTGATATTTAATCATATATATTTACTCTTACCTGAAAGTGTCCATCTTCTGCTATTTCTAGGGTAACAAGAACCTGAATTCTTCTTAGCTAGAAAAAAAGACCTTTGCGATTCATAAATTTTAGATAAATTGTATTCTCACATTTCAAATTTTAGGATTTTCCATGCCTTGTATACAACACTTCTCACACAGCCTGAAAATACCCAGATACTTCCTCCTTTCCTACCTTTGCTTTTTCCTGTAGCCTCCAAAACCTTCTGTTAGTGTCATTCTACTCCCTTACCTGCTGGCCGCTATTTCAGTGACCCTTCCCTCCATTTAGAAAATCTGCTTAAAATACCTATTAGAAGAAGTTTTAATTTAATAATCTTTTTCCTAGCAGGTGGTCACAAAACCCAGATTTCCCTAATACAAT
Source organism: Chaetura pelagica (assembly GCF_000747805.2). Lineage (NCBI taxonomy): Eukaryota > Metazoa > Chordata > Aves > Apodiformes > Apodidae > Chaetura > Chaetura pelagica. The sequence continues at coordinate 1,171,351 of NW_009953793.1, forward strand.
ATAAAAAAATCAACAAAACTTAATTTATAACTCACCTCAAGTTGAAAAATTAGCATTCAACAATGTGTGCTTAAACCATTCTGTGAAGAAATGTAGAAACACAGCTAAGATATAAAGAATGTAAAAGCAAAACCATGAATTGCCACTGTACATGATGAATGCAAATATTCTCTTTTTTTACCTTTGTTCTAGAGAATATGGAATTTCCTTGCTGAACTGAGATGCTTTATTTTTATTTTTGCCATTGTTTGTCTTGATTATTCTGGGATATGTAGGTCACATAGGAGCTCATTAAATCATAATCATGTAAAACACCCTGAACCAATTAAGAGAAGGGCACTGGGCTTTTTTTTAAACTGCTTTCAATAACATTCAGTCATCACCAAGTCATACTAAAAATCATGCTGAACTTGCCTTGATGGATTATAACGAATATTAGCATCTTGTGATATGCATGCATGAAGAGGGAAGCACTCTCACTTGTTTTAAGTCTTTCATCTGCTGCTGTGTCTGGCAAGTGACAATTGGTGGGTTTGGTGACTCACTGCATCTCCACTGACTGTTTTTGACAGGTGGTTGGTTACATCTTGACAACTGAAAAGGACAATGAAATAGACATCAATGACACTGATGCATTGTGGGGAGAAACAGGTATTTCTTTTCTCCTAATTTTTGCCTAATTAGAGTTGCTCTTTTAAACAGTAAGAGTTCTTAAATTTGATTTTTAACAAATAATTATATGTGATGAAAGTACTGAAAAGTGCTAGTTTTAATAACAAAAGGGAGTTTTTAAGTACAGTGTTTTTAACTTTCTAAATCTACTCATGTATTGAAGAGTAATTTTATATTAAACTTACTGTAAATTGCTGACTTTCTAATTAAGTAAAAAATTGCCTGTGGAAATACAGTGATGTACAATCGTGTGGGATTATCTGTTTGAGAACCTTTGTTTTGATCCCATTTGTTTGCAGGAAGTGGTAGGCAGTTGCCTCATTTGTTCTAATTAGACAGTGGATGAAAAGAGGTGCCTTTGTATGTATGGGAAATGCCAAATATATTATTAAAGACAGAATGTACTCTGGGCAGCCTACAGCTGGGAGCTTTCCTGTTTTACCACGAGCAGCATCTCCCTTTCCTTTAAACGGCTGAGGTTGCACAGGAAGGTGGGAAAACAGTCTCTTCACAGTTGTCAGCAGCCTCTGCACCTTTTGGAGAAGCAAACATTCCTTAATCCTACACATACACAAAATCCTTGGTGCAAGTCCAAGTAATTCCAAAAATCATACATCTGTTTCTAAATTGGCTTTCCTTTAATATTTTCTAGTCAACATGTTGTGTATGAAAATCATTACTATTTGGAATCTTTACTCATTAAGTTAGCAAGTGCTGCCTTGTGCAGCCCCAGCTTGTGATGGGCTGATGGTCTGAGCCCAGGGGGCTCCCAGCCCTGTGGCCCTTCTGAGCTCTCTGAAGTACAAAGCAGGATGTCTGGGACAAGAAGAATGTAGAGTGAGTCAGGACCGCTACAGGTTTAGCATCACAGGAAATACTGCTCTTCAATTATTGAATGGAAAAAAAATATATAGGAAGGATGCTCATGTATAGGCTGCTGGCATCTTCAGTTTTGTGTGAGTGGGTGAGCTCAGGTTTTGTGGCTGGTAAATGGGATCACGCTACGGAACTGGGCAGCGATGGATAGAACAGGAGGGTGAAGCAGTGTGCTTTATGAGTGCCTGCTTGGGAAAGGGAAGATCCCTCACACTCTGGAGCAGCACAGAACAACCCTAAAACTCCTTCCTTTTCACACAGCAAGGTGTTCAGGACCAGCCTCTTTCTGTTCCTGTATTTGTACTGCAGATACCTGCTGGAATTTGGCCCTGCTCACTGTGGAGGCTGTTTCCTTGGCATTTAGTGTTGTGAGTCTTCTAGAGGGACAGAGAGCTGGAGGTGGTTGTTGCCATTCCTAGTGTTTTCTCACACCAGTGTAGCTGAGGGCCATGTGTGTGTGAAGTGCAGGCTCCAGGCAAGTTAAGTAGCAGTTTAAAGAGGAGTGGATAAAAAAGTCCTGTAACAACTGAAGTGAGAGGTTGTAAGGGCATGACTTGCTGCCTCATGAAAGGGATGGAAAACAGCGTAATTTTGGCTGCTCCTGACCTTCACAGGCAGCTCAGAGGTGATCTGATCATTTCCAGCAGAGTCGTTGGAATTCCTGAGCAGGCTTTAGTTCTGATGTTGTTGAAGCTGACTGGAGAAATTGTTGACTCTTAGACCTGGATGAGGTGTGTGGATTTACATTGTTGCTGTAATGTCAGTTACACCCTGAGTTGAAATGCTGGTTCTGACAGAATAAAAAATGTCACGCTTTTTAACAAGGTAGTTTGTTGTTATAGCAGTTACTTTCTAGCTGCTGAGGTCTAAATAGTTGATGTAGCTGTAACATAGTGAAGTATCAGTGGGTGAAGAGTGAGTGGGTTAGACGTTGTTAAAGAAGGAAGGTACTGCTTCCTGGAGTGTGTAATTCCACTTGCTTCAGTATTCAGTATCCACTGGAAATTTTACTAATTCTACCCTATCATACATGAAAAGACTAAAAGATTATGAACAAGAAATTCACAATTTGACCCACTTCTGATTGGAAAACACACAGTGATGTGCTTTGGAGTACTGAGGGGCGTGTCCTCGGCTGGTCCTGCGGCAGCTTGGGAGGCCATTTTCTGAATAGTGTGACCACGCTTCAACACAGCAAAAAAACCCATTTTAATTTCAAGCTCCATTTAAAACACACAATAAGTTGATGCAAGCAAAATGGAAGAGGGGAAGAAATCATGATGGGGAAAATATTTTATTATCAAGCTTCAGTGATTGTCACAGTGCAAAGGCAGGGGTATATTCAGCTGTAGGAGAAGGGGTGCTGGTGACGTGTGCTGCCTGACGGCAGCGCCGCAGTGTCACAGCAGGGAGAGCTGTCACAAATCACAGTGCCTGGTGTCTGGGGGTGACTTCGCTTTCCCAGGAGCCCTGCCTGTGACCACAGAGGTGCAGTGAATGCCCAAGGTAGTGATGGTGTCAGGGGTGTGTCAGGGTGCCCTTTGGACGTACAGCTGGGCTGTGTCACAACCAGTTGTGTCGGTGTGCACAGTTGCCACACGGGGCTGTTCCAGCTGGGGCTGGTCTCCTGGTGGGAGGATCTCTCTGTTGAAGAGCTGCCAGGTTACTGTGTTTTTAGATAGAGGGCAAGAGCACTTTCTCTTGGCAATGTACACTGCTCAGCTCAAAAAAGATTTTTAAGGTGTAGTGTTGATGTCTCCTGTGTGCTGGAGAGTGAACAGTAATCCCTGGAGGTCTAGAGCAAGGGTTGGCACAACAGTTGGAGCTGCTGGCTGGTGACTTACTGTGTTTTTCACCCTGAAAAACAGGGAAAGCAATTTTAACTGGTGCAGAATTGAAGCTAAATTGTCCAAGCTAGAGAGTTTGTGCAGAGACCTAAATATCTTGGTAATACATCACTGCTAGGGATGGAATAAACAGTTCTCCCTGGAACGTGGGTCAAAGCCCCTCTGTTGAACCCCAGAGCTGTTACTGTTTTCACCCGTGGGAAGGGTGAAGCTCTCTTGTCTTGAGAGGCATGATTAAGGAGAAAGGAACCAGCAGTGCCTCAGGCTGGTGGGCTTATTAAAAATGTTCATGAAGATTCCTTTTAACCTACAAGCTGTGCCCATGAGACAGTTGTTATCTTTGAGAATCATCTTTTTTTTTTAAAAAAAAAAAGAGAACATCTGTGGCATTTTGACTTAACCTGCTCCCGATTAATTCATCTGAGTCTGAAAACAGTTATTGAAAATCTTAGGGAGCAGCTGTAAAAAACGGGGGGTTCAGTAACACATCATGGGCATGGGTCAAAAGAGGAGGTGAAGGAGCTCAGAATGTTGATGACAGTGCTTTCTCTAGCCCTGACAGCTGCTGCAGGAAGAGGGAAGCTGGAAGTTTGCGAGCTGCTTCTAGCGCGTGGAGCCGCCGTGAGGAGAGTCAACAGGAGGGGGGTTCCTCCGCTGCTCTGTGCCGTCCGGCAGGGCCACTGGCAGGTCTGGCACCTCCAGCTTCATGGATTCCTTTGGGAAGTGGGCGCTGATTCCTTCCATCTCTAGTCCTGTAGGAAACAGGTGTAAAGTTTCTAATACACATCAGCATCTACTTCGAAGGGGTGTGTTCAGAAGCTTTGAAAGTTATTTGAGATGCAAAGGATCTGAAAGGACATGGGCTGCATGGCAACCTTACTTATAATAGCCCTGAAAAAATAATACATTAAAATATTTTATTTACTTACTAGACCAAGAGCTAAGGCAATTTCAGATCCTCTGTACTGCTTCTGCAGTAATGGAGAACCTGTAGACTCTGGAGCCCTCCTCATTCTGGTCACCCCTGTCAGAAGAAAGCCCTTGAGCTGCAAACAGCTAAGACTGAGAAGTCCTGCACAACTCAAACAGTTGCTATAAATAATATCTATATGCTATAAATAATATAATAGATCTCTTTTTTAAAAGTTCGTGCTATTACAGCTAAAATTTGCATCTGCCATTTTTTTTTTAAACTGCTACTTTCAATTCCAGATTGCTAAACTCCTAGTGGAGCACGGGTCTGATGTGAATTTGAGCGACAGGCAAGGCCGAACTCCACTTATGGTGGCTTCTTGTGAAGGACATTTGAGCACTGTGGAATTTCTGCTTTCTGAAGGTAGAAAATAAATGGTGGTTTAAGGCTGCACAGCTGTACCAAGCCTGCATCTGCCAGGGCTTGGTGATTTTGCTTATTAAACAGGACATCTTAATAAAAACGTTAATTTTCATTTTACAGGTGCAAATATTTCATCTCTGGACAAAGAAGGACTGACAGCTTTGAGCTGGGCATGTCTGAAAGGCCACAGGGAAGTGGTTCAGTACCTGGTTGAGAAAGGTGCAACGACTGACCAGACAGACAAGAATGGGCGAACACCCCTAGACCTGGCAGCTTTTTATGGAGATGCTGATATTGTAAGTGGAAGTGACAGGAGAGACACTGGGCATGTATTGAATGTTCATAATGCAAAGCAAAGCTTAGAAAAAATAGTGCCAACTAAAACAGAAATTAAATTTGTCCACAGACAAAGGTGGAATAATTCTGAGATCACTCAGCAGGCCATCAGCTTTGGGCCTTGGAGGTCTGTGAGTGGGAAGGACTGTTCATACCTGTTTCCATACTGGGCTACTGCCAGTTGGATTTGGGTGAGCAGTGGTCCTGGGGAAGAACTGGCTTACATCAGACCTGTCAGCACTGCCCTTTCCTAAGTATTGCACTTGTAGTTAGTGTTGCTGAGGGACAGTAACTGCCTGTGTTGTGCCTGTTGTCTTTGTGCAGCAGGAGGATCAGGTCCTGGAGCTGCCCTGCAGTGTCTGGGGGTCCCTGTGCCCAAACCACGGGGCTGGTGCTGCTCCCCTCTCAGCTAGGGCTGCAGTTCTGCTCACTGGCCTCCTCACAGGCAGAGGAGCAAACAAGCAGAACCCGTGGTCTTAGTGTTTTCCTGACAAAGGTACCTCCAGGAATTTGGGTGTTGGTTTTCCTAATTCCTGCAGATCTTTGGAGCAGTCTGACAGGGTTACTGTGCTGTGTTGTCTTCAAGGAGTTGTGCTCCATGGGTTTAACAGGGCTTTAGCATACTCTGGAGTGCAAGGAAGATTAGGTGGTAGCTTAAATTGTGGTGCCTCTCCTACCACAACTGAGGTTACAGGGCTGGTTGTTCCTCGTGCCAGGTGCAGTACTTGGTGGAGAAAGGAGCAATGATTGAGCACATGGACCTGAGCGGGATGCGGCCCCTGGACAGAGCCATCGGCTGCCGGAACGCGGCCGTGGTGGTGACGCTGCTGCGCCAGGGAGCCAAGCTGGGTGAGTCAGCCTGCCCCAGGAAAACTGAGTATCTGCTCTGCTAGAGTGCCTGTTGCTTCTCATACAGCTTGGAATGCACACCAGATTTCTGTAGGATGTATGGTTTGCAGATGCAGAAATCAGTTGCTTTCTTTTAAAGGCAGACAGTCAAGACTAACTTCAAAGTGAGGAAATGCAAGTAATTTTATTCTGTTCCTTTGATATACATTGATGAAGAGGTCTGGAGAAGTCACTCTTCATATGGTTACTCTATTGATAAACAACAAAGTTATGGTTACACTATTAGTGACACAATCATGACAATGAATTATGTAGATCGAGAAGTTTTCCATTTAAATAACATTATTAGAATAAATTACAGAATCGTACCTTTTTGCAAAGGGTGAGCAAATCATATATTATCATAGAATCATTCAATGGTTTGGGTTAGTATGGACCTTAAAGATCATCTAGATGAAACCCCTTCCATGGGCAGGGACACCTCCCACAGACCAGGTTGCTCCAAGCCCCATCCAACCTGCCCTTCAACGCTTCCAGGGATGGGGCAGCCACAGCTTCTCTGGGCAACCTGGGCCAGGGTCTCACCACCCTCACAGCAAATAATTTCTTCCTAATGTCCAATCTAAATCTCCCTTCTTCCAGTTTAAAGACATCCCCCCCACCCTTGTACCATCAGTCCCTGCCCTTGTCCCAAGCCCCTCTCCAGCTTTCCTGGAGCCCTTTCAGGCACTGGAAGGTGCTCTAAGGTCTCCCTGGAGCCTTTTCTTCTCCAGGCTGAACACCCCAACTCTCCTAGCCGGTCTGCAGAGCAGAGCTGCTCCAGCCCCTGATCATCTTGGTGGCCTCCTCTGGACTCCAAGAGCATGGCAAATTCATGGTGATGATGAGTACATGATAATTATTGAATCTGTAGTACCTTTAAATTATCATTTATTATTATTTGGGTACTAATGATAAAATGCAGATGCTTACTCAGGCCTGAGCTTTGCCATCACTGTCATACTGTCCTGTATTGGCTTTGCACCTGGGGCGAAATGAATTGGACCATTTAATATCCATTTGCTGTCTGTGTGGGGCAGCAGGGCCAGGTGTGGATATATATGTATTGTAAATATATGTGCAGATAACAGCAGTAGTTCCACACAAGTGGAATTTCTGCTGAAGTAGGATCAGGCTTTTTGGTGTGGATAGATACCAGAAACACACTTTCTTCCCTTTTGTCAGAGATCCTTAAAATTTAACTTGCAGGAAATGCGGCATGGGCGATGGCTACCTCAAAACCAGATATTCTCCTTATTCTACTGCAGAAACTGATGGAAGAAGGAAATATACTGTACAAAGTAGGTAGTTGTTTATTTTTTCTGATAGCAGAACATTATAGTGGCACTTCTGTCTGAAGGCAGACAAAAGTTCTTTATACCTTGCTTTCTGTTCAGACAAGATGTGTACTTGCACGTCTGTGTGGGGAATGAGACCAAGAAATCTTGAGAATCCAGGGAAAGAATAATTGAAAGCTCCCATGTAGAATACATACATTAAAAAAAAACAACCCAAAGATGGATAAGTACACTTTCTGCCTCTTTAGCAAGTTGCTCTGTGAAGATCTGTAGCAGCCATTTGTTTCTTAAAAGCAATTCCAAATGTAAGGTGCGTGTTGGAAAATGCCATGTTGAACTAAGGGGCATTTAGGCATATCCTTTTCTTCAGGGTCATGTTCTTTTGTGTGCTTTTTAAATATGTGATGAGGAAGGTGGCAGCTCTTTTGATCCATTGCTTTTACTAGTGGTGTTACATTGCTCAGATAGACTGGAATGCTATCTGTAACTGTGGGATTCACCTGCACTTCACTAGTGCAGCACAATGCTGGGTGCCTTGTACAGGCACTTGCTGAGTCTGTTTGAGCTACAAAGCTGGTAATTTGTGGGGATTTTTTATAAGGGCCCAAAAGTATCTGCCACCTTGTCTCTTGTACTTGTTTTGTATCAACTGGCTTTGCATAACGGAGACCCTTGAGACTTTGCTGTCACGAATCAAGATGGACCTGCTTGGATTCTCCCCATATTCTGTATAGGAGTCTTATGAATACACCTGGATAATTTATCAAGTTCATTGATCCTGAAATGGCTTTAGGGCTTTATATCAAACCTTTAGGCAGGGGACATCTTTCAGCCTAGAGGAAAACAGATTTTATGGTGCAGAGGCAGTTCTGTCACCTCTGGAAAGCCTCTTTCTGTCACACATCCCCAGCAGTGTGTTGAAGGTTGCACAGGGAGAAGGTGCTACCAAATCATGTTCTTCAGTTCCTCTTCCACCTGCTGCACAGGTTGGACCCTGCCTGGATGCTGAGATCACTGAGTAACAGGGCAGGACTGGGTAGTGGCATGTGTTAGAGTTTGTGACAAGAGATTGAACTCCCTGCTGGTACCTGGTTGTGAAGTGCTTAATTTTATAGTGATGGAGAGGACTTGCTGCAGCTGAGTCATTGTCATTGAACTTAGTTGTCTTCCAATGTACTTTATTTGCCCAAATGTTTTAAATAGATCCTTTGCAGAGTAACAGTGTTGGAGTGTGCTCAGTCTGCAGTAACTACCTGCCAGGTCTCCAGCAGAATGAAATAAGATAAAATATTTTCCTTGCCAGATTTAACAGTAAATTTGAGTGTTAAGGTGAATTAAATAATAATAATAACACCCAATATTTATGAAAAGAAATTAATTTGTAAATATCTGTAAAGAAAAAAAATACTTTACCTGTCAACTAAAAGATTTGCTTTTCTTATCTCTCTCCCATTGAGCCCCCTCATGGACACTTTCCTGATGAAGGGTGTGCTCCCTGGGAAGCATCTAGGCCTTAGACTTTCATTCAGCTACATCCTCAGATATTTGACTGCTTTGTTTAAAAAGTGAACAAATACATAAATAATCATACATGGGTTTTCTGGTACAAGTATGTATGAATGCAAATGTTATCCTGGTGAAATACCACTAAAGGTTTGAATTTAGAGACAAACACAAACTCCAGTTAAAGTGCAGGTTCTCTCATTCTGTCAACTTGTATGTAGTAATTTTTTAAAAATCTGGCTCTGTGGTTTTTACTTGCACACCTGCTGGTAGATGTCAAATATAAGTGTGCTTTTCTGCAGCAGTATTGCAATATTAAGAGTTTGTTCCCTAATTCTGTAGAAAGGCAAGATGAAGGAAGCAGCCCAGCGCTATCAATATGCCTTGAGGAAGTTTCCCAGGGAAGGCTTTGGGGAAGAAATGAAAGCTTTCAATGAGCTGAGAGTTTCATTGTACCTGAATTTATCACGATGCCGCCGAAAAACAAATGTAAGCCCTTGCTGTTCATCTGTTGCCTCTCTGGCACTGAGACTCCTACACTTTAGTCTGCTGCATGTTTCAGTTTGTACTTGGATGTTTATTTTTGCTATTTGAGAGTTCTTATCACTGTGTCCTGATTTTGGGCTTCATTGTGCCAGCAGATGGGGACTTCACAAGATGAGTGCCTGTTGCTGGGGAGGGAGGGTGTTTCTATTACAGCTGTCCTTATGTGATCCAGTTATTTTGGAATGAAGAGCTGCTGGATAGTTTTGGTACTCTTAAAAGACTAAATGGAAAATGCCACCACAACCCCCCCCCTTTTGTTACCACACAGCAAAATCTCCAGCTGTGTTGTGTGTTCTGGTTGGTTCTCAGTACCTTCAAAACTGCATCAGATGGCTGGGGAGAGCCTGAATGACTCGCAGAGCAAAAACTTCTCATTTTCTGCATATACCTTACACTGCTCCTTATTTTCAAATGGTAACTTCTTGATTCCCCAGTCATTCCAGTTGTTTGTGGCATCTGTTCCAATTGGAAGTTTCTAGACGTGCCTGGGACACATATTATGTCTAGTGCAGTTCTCTAAAAATTTCATGTACCTTATTGAAGAAAGCTCTAGACTAGTCCAACCTATCTCCTGATTTTTCTTGTTTCTCTAAAAATTCCTCAGTCTTTAACTGGCATTTTTTTCCAAAACGCATTCTGAAGCTTTGCTGTCTGAGGTGGTCATTTACTCTGTTAAACGTGTGGTCTTTTCTAGCATTTCAACATCTCTGGGTTGAAAAATAACCATATATTTATTATCATTGCTCTTTAGCTACATTGGAGTCAGTTTCCCTCAGCAGGTACCAGGCCAGATGAGGTCTGTGCTCAGTCTTTCAGAAAATACCTGCTCTTGCTGACTGATGCAGGTGACTTCCCATACTGCATCAGCTGTCTCTGCTTTGGAAGCAGTGCCATGAATTAAGAGCATCCAGCTGCTTCTACTGTCAGTGTGTAACCAGGGTGTATGTTTAAATTCCCAGGACTTTGGTATGGCTGAAGAGTTTGCTACCAAAGCACTGGATCTGAAACCCAAGTCTTATGAAGCCTATTATGCTCGAGCAAGAGCCAAGAGGAACAGCAGGTACTGGTTGATTCTGTGCATCTGTCTGCATGGGCTGGTTTAACTTCCTACACATCAGTAACTCTTTTCTGCCAATTGTATTTGGGATTTGTGAAGAAAAAATTATTTTCCTCGTGTATTTTCCATCTTTAATAGGTCTCTATATCAGCTAAAGGCAAGCAAACTCCAAAAGCAATATATAATACACATTTAGGTAATTATTAGGCAGTGCAGAAAGTAACAAATGGATGTGGAGAGGGCTTATTTTTAAGTATGAGTGCATGGGACTGCTCTTCCTCGTGACTCAGCAGGATATTGTCAATTGTGCCACCAACCTCCAGTACAGCATTGTTTATCAGCACGAATAATAACTGGATGCTTTTAGGACATGGTATGTTAAAAATCATTAGCACTTCCAGATAAATACAAGGGGAGAGAGGAGGAACCATTTCTTTAAGCTGATAAAAATACAAAACTACAGTGGCATAGTTGAAGTAGAGGGAGAAGTGCCTTTTTGGTTTACCATGTCTTGGCCAAGCAGAACAGCACATGGTCATGAGGCAGAGGTCAGCAGGGCGGCTGCTCTGAAGATGACAGGAAAGGGCTTAGAGACAAAGCCTTGGTTGTGCTGCTGCCCACAGACTTCTCTTGCCTTCCTGCAAAACCTGTTAGATACAAGGGGAAGGGTTCAGGGTTGGGTCTGTGCTTTCACAGCAGGAAGGAATTCCCTGGGTTGGAGAAGATCAGGTTTTTATAGTGTCACTCCCTGCAGCAGGACAGGACAAATCTGAATGGTTCTTTGGAAGTCGGGGAGGTGGATCAGTATTAGGCAATGCTGAGATTCAGATCTGCCTCCAGGTTAAGTTTACTTTTCTTTCCCCCCCACCCCCAATCAGAAAGCTGCTTGCTGCTCTTGCTGATTTACGTGAAGCCACACAGCTGTGTCCCAGCAATCAAGAGATAAAACGTCTCCTGGCTCGAGTAGAAGAGGAATGCAAACAGTTCCAGAAAACACAACAACAGAAGCATCCGTCTCCACAGCTACTGCAGCAAATTAACAACTCTGATAATGAGGAGGAGGTCATTACGCAAGGTGTGAATGAGAATTTTGTTCTTCAAGACAGGGTGGATGATCTGCCACAGCCCGATGAGTCCGTTTCCTCTCCACACAGACTGCAGCGTTCTGCAGCTGCTCCATCATACAGCAGGACCCTGCAGGAAGGTGTTCAGCAGAAAGCCAGGTCTGCGTCCCCTCAGAGCAGAACAGGCAGCAAATACCTGAGAGAGCCAGGCCTGGTCATGCAGCCAACAAAGCAGGCTCAGATTGTAAAAACTAATCAGCGCCTGAGCTCCAACCAGCCTGGCTCAAGAACAGGAAGCAGTCAGTGCAGTACAAAGACACAGTCATCTTTTCAGCATCTTCCCCACAGTCCCTTGCCTGTCAGGCACTCTAAAATGCAGCATTTGGATGGATCAACCACTTTGTCACCTGGAAACATTTCCACGGGTCCTGGTTCTGAACCATGCAATGAGTTCATGTCCAGCCCAAGTTTCCACTCACACAATGAGGACACCTCTGCTCACTCCTTTGCAAGCAAGGCCAAAGCTGCCGACAGGTTCCCAGCCCCTGCTCAGATGAGTTTCAGTGAAGCAAGGCAGCAAAGCCCTGGCACCAGTGGCTCCCCATCCAGCAGCATGATTCTTGCTGCCTCAGCCAGCAGCCTGCCATCAGCTAGTGGTTTTCCTGACAGCTTGAAGGGCCCAGGCCCAGACGTGCGACTCAAGGAGCCTGTTCCTCACCTTCAGGGCTCTGGAGCTGAGCACAGACCCCGCAACACCCCCTTCATGGGCATCATGGACAAGACTGCCAGGTTTCAGCAGCAGAACACTCACTCCAGCCGCACGTGGCACTCTCAGGCATCAGATGGATTGTCTACATCTGCTGCTTCTGGGGCCCTTCCAGCCCCAGATTTTGAGCAGTTCTCAGTCAAACACTACCCAACTAAAACTCCCTCTGCGAGTGCTGCCTCAGGAGACAGCAACCAGAACAGCATGCAGGGCAACGACCGCGAGGAGCCAAAGTGCCAAATACCCACCCACTGCCAAGACAGCAGAGCCCCTAAACAAGCCTCCCATTTATACCCAGATGCTGTCTCCAAGCAGCAGTCTAACATCAATAAGGAAGGCCAGCTAAGTCATGTCACAGCTACAAAACCAAAGCGATCATTCATTGAATCAAATGTATAAATATAATTTTGTATATTTACAGGGTTATAAAACTTGGCTCCTAACATCATAGGGTGTTGCTTCTATACAAATTACTGACTGGCTGGTCCCCTGTAAGTTTGAGTGAGCAGTCCGTGTTGGCCAGTACTTCATGGGATACAACCACTTTAAACTTCCATCACAGCACAGTTACAATAACTGGAACTGCAAATTTGCGTAGAATGAGTCTATTAGGATCAGCAATCCACCAAACCAGGACCTCAAGCAGAGATCCTTTCCACTATGTTTTACCATTAATACTTTCCTTATAGATAGGTATTTACTCTTGGCTTTTGGTTCTGTTACATCTTGCCACTCACATACTAATCGTGCCTCTCTAATGCTTAAGTGCTTACTTCTCAAAACAGTGTTAAGGAAGCTGCCTGCTTGGAACACTCAGACCTGTGTATGTATGCAGTTTTGTTTCGTTTTTTTAAAATCAAAGATAATATTTTATCACTTTTCTAGTGGGATCTAATTTGGGTTGCATGATGTACATTTAGGAAGTATAAATGATTTGTGTATGAGTAAACTATAAGCAGCCATGTTTTGACTTGTAAATATAACTATTTTTAGTAACTAGAGGAAATCAAGTAAAATAAACAGTGACATCTGCATGTGTATTGAAAGGCTTTGACCATATTGGTTATTGCACTGAAGAACACAATATTATGGCATATTAACAATAATCGCACTTTATATAGTTTATCTAATCACCTTTGGGTGCTATCTTAAAGCAAAATGATTTATTGTTTATTTGTGAAAAAGGTACAGTGGTGAAAAGTGTTTTTATGGAAAACTCAAGAAGCTGATGGAGTGAAGATGAAAGTTTGAGGAAACGTGTGTGTTTGGTTGCATGACAGGATGAATCTGTGAAGTGTTTTTTGGAGGAAATAAGATTTTATATTAGCAAGAATGTTCTGAAAGTGAGCAGATGTAGTGACATTCCCATGGTGCAGGTGGGCTGGGGGGGTAACCCTCACACCCTCACTTTCCCCACCCTGGTGCAGACGCTACTTCCCGCGCATTGTGAACAGCTGTACCCACCCCTACAGCTCCTCTTTAGCTTTAGCTTATTTATTGTTTACTGTTTCTTTGATATTTTGTACAAGTCCTATATTAGTCCTGTCCTGTAGTTCTATTTTTGCACAGCTACTGTATTTTTTCCATAAAAATAAAGATTATTAATATACCTCTGGGATGAGATGCAGTCACTGATGGTTACAGGAGAAACTCTCTTCCAGCTTTTCCAACTACATCTTCCAGAATGGAACAAAGACACATCATTGTTTTTTAAATCAGGAGAAGAAATACAGATTGCATACCTTGCTGTTTCTTTTCTGAAAGACTAACCTGGCAAAATCAAGACTCAAAACTCATAAATGTAGTGAAAATTTTTAGAAAACTGTGTTTGAAAACTTGTGAATCTGAATAGCTCATTTGTTAAACAGAGATACCAATAAGTAAAATTATCAACAACTGAAAAGATTTTCAGTGATTTTCTAGGAGCCTGCAACCATGAAGATTCTTCCTCTTAGCAAATATTTAAATGACAGCCACAGAGTAGAGCATTTGTTTCTGATACAGCTACATGAAGTTCGTTTGAATTGCACAGTAACAAACACCTGCAGAGCACGTGGTTCAGCTGCATTTCTGCTGTGTCTCCAGCCAGCGGCTGATGGCCATTTTTAGTGTCCTGTTTGGTGTCAGCATAAGGGAGGGGAGAGGAAGATTTGTCATGGGACTAGCTCGTCTTTTAGTGCTGATCCAGTTTTCCATTGCTTCCCGTTCATAGGAATAGCCATCTACAAAGAAACCATCACCAATAGTTTATGTTGCCAAAGCTTGTGCACTGTTGCACTGTACAGCTCTTCCCTCTTTAAAGCTAAAAGGGATTTAAGGGCATCAGTATTTTCAAACAGGAAAGCTATGTGGGCCATAAACACTTCATGATACACTCACACATATTTGCTTCAAACAATAAAACTTTATAGAGCAGTAAGAAGATTAATATTCTCCTGTATTCAGCAAGCTAACTTGTATGAGCTGCTTCAGAAGGCACTGCAGCTTAGTCAGTGACACATCACATCACTGGTGACTAGAAAGCAGCAGATTGAAAAAACTCTGCTGCTGTGGCTGGAGCCTCCCCCCCAAGGAGCCAGGAATGGCAGTAAGCAGGGGTGGGACAGCACGGGACACACCCTGTGGAGCTCGATATAAAAGGCTTCACTTGCAGACTGAGGTGCCAGCAATGGACATTTGCTAAATGAGCCCTTTGCCACCCAAGTGACTGATGAGGTCACTGGCCTCCTGATGATCATAAGCCCTCCAGGCCCCAGGATTAGCACTAAAAAACACTAGTTCTTCACAAAATGTTTTAACTATGAAACATCTTTTGCTCCTGGCAGCTGTATAAACTTTTTAAGAGCCATACACATGGTATGCTAAGAGCAGAAATGGGCCTGGGGTTTGGGACTTCTCCCCATCCATATGTGCACAGTATCAGTTTGCACTTAGTGCGCTAGCTCTGTAATTAGGGTCACAACTGCATCTGCAAAGGAGGGCCTGGTTGTTAAAAAAACAAATACACAGCTTCATCAGCAGAGCTGACACTGACTTGCTTGATACATTATTTTTTTCTGTATCAGATGTAATTTGGCAAATTAAACATTTACCACAGTTGTATTTTGTTGGAACACCTATTTCGACTGGATTATCTTTTGATAACTTAAAAGAGATGCCAATTTTTGTGTTCTCACATCTACCTTTAAAAAATTTATCTTAGTCAACAGCATTTAAAGACATACCTGCTGCAATGACAGGGTCCTTCATCAGCTCCCTTGTTATAGGACATAAGAACTCGTCAGGGATAGTAACAGGAACAGAGGTCATTTTCATCTTCAATTCTTCAATTTTCTGGAGGACTTTACTGCGCAGGCCTAGAGACTCTGACAGGAAGGGGACATCACAGACATGTAAGACAAACAGGTTAAGTTTTGCATTAATTAGCAGTTGTGTTACAGGAGACAGCTCCACAGCTCCATCTCCCTACCCCCCCACCTAACAGAGAAATCTGCAGCCAGCCCTGGCCACCACTAGGAACAGCTCAACTGCAGCAGGTCACTCCTGCAGGCCAGGAATAACTTCGTGGAGGAATGAAAACAAGCAGTAAAGGCAAGTGCAGCCTTGCTGCCAGAGTTGGCTCCTGTCAGAGCAGCAAGGTCACCTGCATCTCTGTCACCACACTGCTGCACAGTATTGGTGTTCTGTGGCCTGCAAAGGGATGACTGAAGAACCCCTGACCCTGTGCTTTTAAAAAAGATTAATGTCCTCCTGATATAAAATAAACCTACACACATCATTCCAGTTGTGCCAAGCTGCCTTGTTTCCTTTTAGACAGGCCAGCTCAGAGGCATTCAAGCTGATAAAATGAAGACCCATCAACAGCAACTTTCCTATCTTCAAACAAAGCATCAAACAACAAGGTGTGTTTGTGCCCTGCCTGCAAATTACACTGCACTGTTGTGTGTTCCAGTCTCATGGCAGTTATGGCTTAGACTTGCAGCACCTCAAAGCTCAGGCAAAGCTTGTGTAAGTAACCTGTATTGAAATGGAAATAACTTATTTTTACTGTTAAATTGTACAATAGCAGTCCTCTGCCCAGAAAAGTTGATCGCATTTATAATGAGATGCACTCATTCACACAAAAATCAATAAACCCATAAAACTTCAATTAGTCCCAACTCTCCATTCTTATAAAGAGATAAACCTCACTGTGGACAATGCCCTTAGCAAGATTATGCTAAACCTGAAAAAAAACTGGGTAAGACATGAAGCCCCCACAATACAGGCAGAGCTCTACATGTTGTTCCAGGTCTTGGTGACAAAGCTCCTTGCTCAGAGCAAGAGATTGTTCCCACGAGACCCCCCCACAGCACCATGCTGCTGCTGCTGCACAGGTTGCAGAAAATGTTCTCTTCTATCAGCTCTACAGAGCCAAGTAGGAGCATCTTGATGAGTTGCTCAACTCTGCATTTTTTTTTAAATGCTTGGCACACAATTAGATACCACAAAATAGCTCAAAAGCTGCTAAAAAATTTTGATTCATGGCAGGGATTTACATTTACAAATTATATTGAGATTAAGGTATGGGAACCTAGTATTTTTATAAATTCTCATCAAGATTGATTGTATTTTGTGAGACATATTTAATGAATACCTCCGCCAAAAGGATTGTTCATAATCTAGTTCAATACCTAATTCCAACTACTAGAGGTGCCAGGGGGAAGGGATGCAAAGTTATGTTCATTCCCACACACTGTACAGCATCAATCTATATTTCTCAATCACAGAACCCAAGACCTCACTGGTGTGAGGTTCAGGTTATACCTGAACATTGCAAGACATTAGTGCTTTGACTGTGCTACTCGAAGCACTGCATTAAAGGACTGACATCTAGAGCTTCAAATCCCCAGCAGAAAGCAGTGAAAGGAGCATCCTTTCTATTAAATACACATCAGAGCTGAAGAATCATCATGGTTGAAAAGGACCTCTGAGACCACAGTGTAGCCATCACATAAAACTAAAAAAACCCACAAAAACACATCCCAGGAAAAAATACCCACAAAAAAACCCCCACAACCTCGGCCACTAGAGCAGGCCCTGAAGTGCCACATCTACATGTTTCTTGAAAACCTTCAGGGATGGTAACTCCCATCACTCCCGTGGGCAGCTGTTCCAGGGCCTGACCACTCCTCCCGTGTAGAAATTCTTCCTAATATCCGATCTGAAACTCTCTTGCTGAACTTCAGGCCATTTCCTCTGGTTTCCTCTATGTTTATTAGCCACTCTGAAATAAGCGGCTAATAAAAACAACTGAAGGAAAAGCTCTTATTCTATTAATCATAAAGTAAAATGGTCTAAAAAACTCCCTTTGCAAAGACTGTAAAAAAACTTGGGAGTTCTTTGGCAAGATCTTATGAAACTGGTAAATGTTGCATTTTCAGAGCAAAGCAAACAGATTACTGAGGAAGGAAATGCTCATTCCAGTATTTTTGTAGTGAGACACTGCTAAAATTTAGTCAGACTGGAATTTGTGTAACTGAAAACCATGTACTTTTTAGGCAGATAATATTTTTCTAATTTGTAAATGCTTGAGCTATGACATATAGAGAGCAATTCTTCAAGTTAAATATATCAGGCCATGATTTATACTCTGTATGAATTATAGTTGTAGAATGACACGTAGAAGCAAAATCACAAGCATTTACCACTTCAGAACTGCTTGCTATGAATTATTTTACTTGGCAACTTTGAGTAGCATATTTAATTATTTTGTTTTTAAAACATCTTTCACATAAGCATTAAAGCAGAACTCAGTGCTTTACATTTTCCATATGCTGGTTCACATTTGTAGGGAAGGTTGTGTTTATTCAGACAGTGAGCGATTTCAGTTGGAGCTTTTTTAAAGATCCCTTGTAGCTCCCTGATACCTGTGAAAGTCTGACTCCTTATCCTGTTATGATGGGTGTTAAAGCGCCTACTGAAGAGAAAGCACAGCAAGAGACCAAAGTCTTGAGAACAGAGACTGAGCAATGAGCATTTTACCTGATGATGGGAAAGAACATACTGAGGCTACTTTAGCTCCTCAATCCTCACTGCATCCTGCACATGGAAGAGCCAGAACACAACAGCTTCCCAAAATCAGCTTGTGCTCTACATGTGCCCTGTCTAAAGCCACATCCATCCTTTACCTGCCTTGCAATGGGCTCTTACAGCACAATTTTTATACCCATATTTGAGTTCAAAGTTGTTCTTGACAGTGGCCTTACAAATCTATCAGGCAGCACACCCTCGCATTGAGTTTTGTGCCCATGGAGAAGGCCACACTCAGTGGGTCTCCTCACTGGTCACACTGCATTCAACTCTCTGGCCAGCAGTATTGGAGGGGATTCAGCTGGCAAATGCTACAACTGAGCTTTAGGCTACTCCAATGTTACAGGAAATGTGTGCAGAAACTGGTGAAGCCAAGTGTCTTTTGTGGATGACAATTCCTGTGGATTCCCAGCAGGGAATCCTGTTCATTTCTAGAGTTCAACAAAGCCAGCTGATACAGAGACCCTACCATCCAATACAGACTAAACCACACACAGAAAACAACAAAGAAGGGAACAGCCTTCCATGAAGAATACTAACTTTTAAAAATAAAATTGCACTTTTAAAAAGTATTCTTAACTCATACAAACTTCTCTTATACTCGATCTCACTTTGGCAAGCATTACAGCACCTGATATACACCTAAATCTAGCCATCAAAACTAACAGAGAACTTCTGCTCAGAAGTTTCCACTGTAGTTCACCGTCCTTCAATTTCTCATTTCAGAATTACCACCATGGAATCATGACTAGTATGGTACTTGCTTGTGATTCCTTCTAAAATGTAATCACAGTTTTGCAATGAATTGAGAGGACAACGTATTAACTAGGATACCTGATGAATTACAATGTGTCTGAGCCAGGCAAGCTTTGCTGGATCCTTACTAACTGTCAACATCAAATGCTTCATCTCCAAACTAAAACTAAAACATACCTTGTGTCATCCTATTATGATAACAGTACAATGAAGGATTTCACTGCTAAATTCAAAGTAGTTGACCACACAGTACTATAAACATGGCACTTTAGCAGACTGATCAGAAAAACTATAGACAACCCTGTTTACCAAAAGCAGGATCATTAAGTATCCACAAAATCTGAAATTCCTTTCCCACTGCTTAATGATACAAGATCTAAAAAGGAAAACAGAATCAAAAGCAGGAACAACCATTTAACATGGCATTGTTGGGGGAAGTGCATTTTATGTCTCTGGGTAGAAGTAAACACACATTGAAAAAAAGAGTATTGTGTATAAAATGACATCAGGGGGGTTTATCAGCCCTGGTAATGAAATAAAAATGCATTTCAGGTATAAAAAAAATAATCCATGAATGGAACTCCTAACTCACTTTCATTCCAACATTTCACAAATACTCTAAAGATTAAAATCTATTTGTATTTCTATACTCTTACCGATTTTTAATTCATCAGTCAGACTTTCTTTAGTAAGCTTGAGCAGTTCCTTGCCATCAATGTTGTTCTTTTTGAAAAGCCCAACAAAGTCTGCTAAGTCTTCTGCACAAAGCCAGGCTGAAACATCATCCTCTGACCAGTCCTCAACAGCCAATTTAGACTCATTTTCTACAGTATTTCCTTTGGAAAGGAAAGATAAAAGTTTAAAATACCCCAAACAACACTGCTCCATCCTTTCCCCCCCCTCCATAAAATAAACCAACGGTGCAAAAAACTCCAGTCCTGAGAACAATAGCAATAATGAATACTGATTTCCAGGTGCTGGCAGTACTACACATTCCCCACATCTCATAAAAGAAATGCTTATTAGACATGGCTTCAGTGGGTAGCAATAACTTGGGTTTGTCTTTTACCGATCAGTTTTCAAAGTTTAGAGGAATTTCATCTCTCACGTGTCTACAATTCTGTCAAATTTGAACTGAACTGACAGAAAAGCATCAGCAGACAGTGACATCAAGTCTCACCTCCTCAGCAAAGCAGACCAAAGTCCAGACTTACTCTGTGCTTTGAACAAAGATCTGTGCACCTTTGCTCCCCGTACTTGAGGTGCTGATGTATTTTCTAACATTAACTGCCCTGCTTTTTTTCACCTATGACAACTGGTAAGCAGTTATTTCTTGTTGACAAATACACTTGCAATTAGCATATTCTCTGTTTAACTCATTGCCGATGATACTTGTCCAAAAAGACTTTCAGCTGGGAATAATGCTGTCCAGAGTGTAAAAAATGGCAAATATCAGAAAAGAAGACTGATAAAACTAGAACACTTGTAGTATATCTTGTCTTCAAAAAAATAAAAGAGAGTGTTCCTGTAGGACATTGATAAGATCAATTCAGAGAAAGGATATATAACATGCACATCATTCTGAGGGTACAAACTAGCTGCATGTCAGAAAAGGTGAATTTTTTGCACCTTCAGAAGGTGTCAACAATATTGTGCTGTAAATTTACAGAACAGATTACAAATACTTCCCACACTAACCTGCACAGGGTTTCTTAAGGTCCAGCTGCCATATGTTCACAGTTTTATCCATTGAACCTGTGGCAAGTAAGGGCCTACATGGTGCAAAAGCACAAGTTGTAACATACCTACAAGTAAAAAATAAATGTGTGAAAATCCACAAGAGAAGGATTTATTTTATTTATCAACAGTGAAACAGAATAATCATACTGAATTCTTACCTGCTATGCTGAGACAAAGTGTGAAGGGTATTACCAGTACTCTGTAAAAGAATATTTGCAATTACAAAACTTAAAGAATAACAAGAGTGTTCAAATATTAGTATACTTAATAAAGCATAAGGAAAAAAATAAGGACTAATATTGTTTCTTGGAAGATGACAGAAGAAGTTACCTTCAAAGAAGCTATACAACCTTGCCAAACCTGATCAGCAGCAGAGTCAGAAATGGAAGTTGAATTTCCTGCTTGAAGCCCCTGTTCCATTCACTGGAACACTGATATCTCTCAACAACCAGCCAGCATGGAGTTTTCAGCACAGCAACGCCACAAATATCAACTGCATTTCTACATCCATATTGGCTGGTTGCTCATGTGGATAAGAACATTTCTCCTACCAGTCTAGGATTAGAAATGACCAAGTGAAGAGGTAACTGAAATAGAGGTAAATGAAATAGACTTCATGCTACACTCCAATTAGGCCATTCATCTCACCTGTGCTTCTCCCATTTAGCCACTAGATGCTACTAAAAACCAAACTGCTGAACTTCTGAACCGTTTTAACTTATAATTTGAAAGTTTTTCCTTCTTATGAAAGATACTGTTTCTTTGACAGGTACAGACAGATTGGGAAGCTGAAGAGCAAAGTTATTCTTAATCACGAACTGATGAGTCATCACTCCAGTTTTTTGAGCTGTCTGCCATGAGGGCTTAAAATTTGTTCATCCCCCTTCTTCAGCAAAATTATTTTTAATACTATAAAGTACAAAAAATAAATACCACATACAGGTGAACCATGAAGAATGTAGTAACAGCATTACACAAAATGCCGAAACAACACGTTTTAAAGAAAAGACATTATATTTAACATAAAAAAATTCTTGAATTCTTTATTATGCTTCATATTTTATGCTACTGTTTTATGTGCACTTTCTAAGAATTTCTATGATTACCACTCCTGATTTTGTGTCAAAAGCTACATTTCCTTCTTGCTTTGGAAGCTGAGGTAATTCAGAATAACAAGAAGTCCTTCTAATTCAATATGAGGATAACATGTAAGTAAGGAATTCAGTGAATAATACTCCAATGAGAAATCAAATAACAAAACCCTCAAAGAAATTTAAATAAATAATAAAAAATGTAAATACAAAGCAAGAAAGACATTTTAGCTCAAACTCATTCCCCCAGCTCACACCAAATGCACAGTAAGTGTTTTGGGTTTATGTGATTTCTATGATTCAATATTTCTTTACATGGATAAGACACTGCAGGAGCAGTGCTGGTATTTAATTACAATCCAGTGCATCATCTTGCACTGTGCTGTACTTACAGTTTCATGTATTATGACACGCTTGTCCACAGACCTTTAAAAAAAACCAACACATTGACATTAAAAGGATGCAAAGAGGAAAAAGGAAACTATTTTTAATTAAGGAGAGGAAGAAAAAAAAATCCTTTCCATGAATAATGTAAGGGCAAATGGATTTCTTAACACAATTTTATAGGAAGCTTAGATATCTAAATCCTCTCAATTTATGCCCACCTTAAAACAACAACACTGATTAGCTGTACAGTAAAGATCTGTAATTAAAATACAAAAGCTTCCTTGAGAATTTCTGATGTAGAGGACTGACACAGTGCTTATGCAAACTGTCCTCCCTGGTCTCCACTGTTTGTACCATATCTGCTCTCAAGTAGCACCAGTGAAGCAGATGCACACTCTGGATAACCATGATCTGCTGTCAGCACTTCTCTTTATTTTTGAAACCCTTTCATTTGTGGAGCAGGCTAGAGGAAGTAGGGCAATGCAATAAATACATAAAATACAGTGGTGCAATGCAAGCAACACATAAAGTACTTCATTAAATACAAATTGCATATTTATTTACCATGACAGCAGTGTTTCCTGCAAGACTTTATGGGATAGACATTTCACAACCACATAAGCAAAACAAAAATCCATACGTCTAACAGAAAATAAAATAACTCTAGATCATGAACATTCATAATGATCTCCAAATACTGAAAAAGACATTCTTAAAAAGAATGCTAAGTAAAATGTCAATGAGCTATTGTCTCCCAGGACTTTTACAGTTTTACAATTATTTTCTGGCTATTGTAGTATTTTTGTTTCCCTTTGCAAGATGTTGTTTTTTCTCTTTCAACTTAGAAAGTCTTTGTAAAAAAAGACAATTTAGAGTTCAATAATTTTATTTGTTACTTCAAGTCGCTACTTAGACAGCTTAGAAATGATTAAGCAGTTTTCCTGAGAAGTGCAGAATAAAAGCACAGTCACTAACATTAAAAAGAACACGAATTATTGTATCTACCTTATTTATAATTTCCTCTTTCAATAGCTTGATCCCCCAGCAAAGCCACTAGTAACCAGCTGGTGGTATATCTTTGTGCTGATCACCAACAACCATTTTAGCCTGACAGTCCCATCATTTTTCCTCACAACTTACCATCTACTTTGCAGATCTGTATCTCCCCAATTTAGGTCTAAGACCACATTGGGAGACCACATCAGAAGCCTTGCTGAAGTTGAGGTGCAAACCACATGCTGCTCTGCCCATGTTCCCACCACAGGAGGCAGACAGGTTGGTCAGGCTCCTCATCCTCATTCAGTTCCTGCTGTTTACCCCATATAATAGAATCACAGAATGATAAAACTATTCTGGTTGGAAAAGCCCCTTGGGATCACAGAGTCCAACCATCATCCCTACTCTACAAGTTCTCCCCATAACCATCTCCACCAACACCACACGCAAACGACCCTTAAACACCTCCAGGGATGGTGACTCCACCCCCTCCGTGGGCAGCCTGTTCCAGTGTCCAACCACTCTTTCTGTGAAAAAGTTTTTCCTAATGTCCAGTCTGAACCTGCCCTGTTGCAGCTTGAAGCCATTCCCTCTTGATCTGTCACTAATCACCTGTGAGAAGAGACCAGCACCAACCTCTCCACAATGACCTTTCAAGTAGTTGTAGAGACTGATAAGGTCTCCCCTCAGCCTCCTCGCCCTCAGATTAAACATTCTCAGCTCCTTCAAGCCTTCTTCATCAGATTTATTCTCTAGGCTCTTCACCAGGTTCATTGCCCTTCTCTGTCCTCGCTCCAGCACCTCGAGATCTCTCCTGAATTGAGGTGCCCACTGGAAGGATTTGCTCCATAACCTTCCCAGACTGGAGTTAAGCTGACTGGCCTGTAGTTCCCTAGATCCTCTCCTTTGCCCTTCTGGGAGGTACGTGTGACATTTGCACCTTTCCAGTCCTCAGTAATGTCCCATCACATCCTGGGTCTTTCAAACATTACAAAGTGACCTTGCAGTGACCCTGGCAACTCCTTCATCTCTCTCAAAGACTAATAATAATACTAGTCTCTGACAGTCCATGATTAATTTGGGTCTTAACCTTTTCTCTCTACAGCGCTGACATCAAAAGCACAGGTGTACCGTTATCTCAATCATGCACTTTTTAAGGAAAAAAAGATGTATGTTGCCATCCTCTAGATGTGGATCAGTGAAGACATTTTTAATTTCAACTAAATCTATCAAAGACAAAATCTCAAGATACTTAACTTTCTAAAAAGTTCCTGAAAGTGAGTGAGAAGGAAATCTTAAATGGTGTCCCAAAGAAATGCTAAGATGGCAATAAAGATTTGTAGTTTTTATATTCACAGAAATACCTGCAAACCAGGTAATCATGGATCTCATTACTATACTCAAGAGAATAGAGCCTGCAACATCCTAGATTTCAAACTCAATCACTCACAAGACACTGACTGACTGGAAAGACACTTCAATAGCTCTGGAGGTCACAGAACATTATTTCTTAATTCCTTATTTATTCCTTAATTCCTTAATTATTCAAAATCTATTTTGAAATCTTCAACTCTTCTGCACTTTGTGTTTTTCAGTACTGAAGTATGAACCTGGGCAGTCATCTGCATGAAATTCAAACAAGTAAAAGATACTGCTTACCCTGAAACTAACATTTGCCCATCATAAGAAAATGCACAAGCCAGAACTGGGGCAGAATGTCCATTCAGTGTGCACTTATATTTTAATTCCACACCTAAAAATACAAAAAGTAAATAATTACACAGTTACATTTGACAAGGTATAAGACAAGCTGCTTTTAGAAGTGTAAAGCTGCACCTAAGATCTGACTCTGTGACATACTATCTACAAAACAGGGGATAAAAGATCACAGAGACAATTTAATTTAACATCTCTGACTTCCTCACCTTGTAGTCTCAGCATGTCTAAGAGTGTTCAGATAATACAATGTGTATCTGTACACACAACATTAACTCTTACAGATTTCTATATATAAGACATAAACAAAAAATACCCACTGAGGATGTTTTTGGCCATTAGCCTGGTCTCTACATAGCAGTCACACCTCTGTGCTGCAGCTTTAGCAGGAGACCACACTGTTCTCATTTCTCCAGCTCTTTCTCAAGGGCCAAGAGGTGCTGACAGACAAAAAGGACCTCTCCCTGGCCTGGCAGACTGAGAGGTTTCAACCTATCAACCTGCTCAAAGGTCGCTGTAGAAATGTTACAGGTTACCAAAAGATAAAAATAGTAATTAAAACCAAATCTTTATCATAATATTCAGCTTGAGAGAACTGGAAGTTTTTTTCTAAATCTTAACTTCTAGAGTTACTGGTAAATAGATCACTAAATAAAATATACAAGGCCAAATGTCACATAGTGCTGCATGCCTTACCTGCTCCTCTGCTAAACAATTAACAGAAAACTTTCAGCTTGTGGTTCCTTTGGCTGCGAATTCCTGACAACAGTGTAAATTTTTTCTTAGATTTTAATTGTAATGTAAAGACTTAAGACACTGGAATATGAAAAAAAACCAACTTTGCTATACACACCTAAGAAATCTGTAAATAAAATAAGCCAGAGTTTGATCTGATTATCTTGACCACAAGAAGCCATCTGGAAGTATGTGAATCCATGCTCACCATCTGATAAAATTCAAATATATTAATCAGAATCAAAACCACTGAAAACAGTACAGCAGTAAACTACAAGAGCATTCTTAAAGAGGAATTTGGTAAATTTCCTTAATCTCAGTACTACAAAAAAAGGTGTTAATAAATGTAACTCCGCAAGTTCTATAACCGTTTAGAAATAAGAAACAGGTGTCACTGTTATACTGTTTCCTGACAAAGTAGATAAAAAACAGAAGTGTGCTCACTCCTCAGTCTACTGAGTGCATCAATGTAGTCTTTCAACCAAAATTATATGGGTACACCCATTTCTTCTGCAGTTCTGTAGCTCTCAAACTTAACCACTTACACATGTACAAAGTATCAGAGTATCTGACAGGCTATTTTAATTATAAATGTTCAACTTATAATTTTTATGAACTAAGTGAGTTTCATGACTGCAACCGAGCCAACCACTTGAGAAATACTGCATCAAAGATGAAATACAACAGTATAATAGCTTTATAGCTTTCCCCTCTCTGTTCAGTGGATATGAACATTTCTGAATTATTATGTTATTCCATTCTAATGTGTTGTTTCAGTCCATTAACAATATTTTTTTAATTCTTAAGTCCTGTGCCAAATTGTTTCTGCTCCTCTGCTCCCATGACCTGGCATATGCACCTGACCCAAGCAGCCGTAACAACCCTCCAGCGGCATCACCTCTGCCAGTAACAAGTCTTAGAATTCCTACAAGGATCACCAGGATTAAGGCTGAAAAATCAGAAACTTGAAAGGGACATTACAAGGGTTCCTCTTTCCAGCTCTGAAGTTACCAGGAATGTCACAATACTTACTGTTGAGTGTCTTAGAAAACAACCCCAGAGATTTTATCTCCATTTTTCCACCACATAAAGTGGATAGTATTTTCACCAAGACAGATCCAGAGGCATTATTTAAAGATTAAACCCATTTCTATTGTGACAGGTTAATTCAATGTTGTCCCTTCACCATTCAATGGACAAACATTTGATTGATTTGGTATTGTCAGTCACTGTCTGTTTTGAAGTATATGCTTACACCCTGCCTCCTCAGCTTCCTCCTGCTTCTTTTTTTTTCCCAACTTCTTCCCCTCCTGTTTTCCTGCTCTGTACCACCTTCTCAGATGAGGAGGTACACAGATAGACAGCAGTACTTACTACCGTGTTGAGCACTGCAAGAGGCAAGTGGCTGTCCAGTTATACTGTTTGGGACCTTTGCTAGAGCAGCTCATGTGTACTCTGAAAACAGAAGCCCACCTCTCTTTACAGAGACCACTTTGTCTCCACAGTAGATCTGGACAGCACAGAAGCACCTACAAGGTTGTTAAGACAAGTTGTAGCATTACTCCCTAACTGTGACAATGAGGCTTCTGCTCAGTTTCCCAACCTCCATCAAAAGCAGGTGGCTACATGATTTTCTAACTCCTTGTTAAACACTTACACCTGGCAAAAAATTACACAAATTAACCTTTCAGCATTTCAAACTCATAGATATTTCAGAATTTCCAATATTTGGTACTTCAGCTGTGACATACACTTGCCTCTCCTGCAATTAATTTGTACCAGGAAATTTGAAATAGAAGTTCTTTTTGTTTGTGCAAATGTTTCCTCCTGCTATATAAGCTATATAACCCTAGACATGTAACTCTTCAGTACTGACACACTAATATACAAGAAGTCAGTGTTGCAAATAATTAATAAATAATTGCAATAAACAATTGTACTGGTTTGGGCTGGGATAGTGGCTCCCGTGGAGCAGTTGCTGGGTGTGTGACCAAGCAGGGCTGGTGGCACATGTTGGTCACAGCCTCCAGGCCTTGGCTGCTCCTCACCCTGCCCCACCAGCGAGCAGCCTGGGGGGCACAAGGAGCACAACAGCTGAGCCCAGGACCAAAGGGTTGTCCCACACCACATGGCATCGTGCTCAGCAAAGGAGCTGGGTGAGAGGAGGAGGAAGGGGAGAATGTGCAGAGTTGAAGCCTTTGCCTTCTCCAGCCACCACTGCACATGGGAGAGCCCTGCTTTCCCAGACATGGCAGAACACCTGCCTGCTGAGGGGCAGCACTGGGCTGATTCCCTGTTTTGCTCTGCCTGGGCGTGCAGCTTTTGTTTTCTCTGTTCAACTGCCTTTATCTTAACCCAGGAGTACTTGCACTTTTGCCCTTTGATTCACCCCCCATCCCATGGCAGGGAGTGGGCGAGCAGCTGCATGGGGCTGAGCTGCCCCATCACAGAGAAACTACAATAATTTTTAATTTACTGCAAATCCAAAGCTTTCCCTGAGCTAGCTACAAGTTTAAATACGCAATTTTCAGTATACATGGTTTTGCACATAGAAACATCTAGGTTCAAATTATTTTAGTTCCACAGAAAGCCTTAAAAATGTGAAATGAATGAAAACGGAACATATTGTGCCATGGAGCCCTGAGAAGGCCCACCCTATGCATGCCTTATGTTTTTCATCTCAATATCCAAATATACACAAGAATGTCAGATTTCATTCTGAAAAACAAGAACTAAGCTCTTGCCCATCACAACGGTGAAGAAGCACATAATGACAAAATTGAAATACAACTTGTACAGTGAGGTCATCTAAAAGAGCTACAAGATGTGAACAGTGCCACACCTTAGTGGGACACACGGGAATCTGGGCTCATTGCTCCCCCAGATTCCTCCAACTGAGAATGTCAGGCACAGGAAACAGGCCATCTGTTCACATCCCACAGGTTTACAGTTCTCTGCATTGCTTTAATCCAGTCCTGCTCTTTTTAGAACCAAAGTATGAAAGGGTAAACTGGGAATCTTCTCACCCCCCTGTTAGCCCTGGAAGACAGGCTTCCCTTACAGACGCCACCCAAACATTTTCCAAAACCATAGCAGGATAATTAGCTACTCAAAGCATGCTGTTCACTCTGTTTGTGAACCTAGCACATTCCTTGTCATCAACCTGACCACAACTTTTACTTAAGAATATTCAGAATATTCTAAAACATCACCTCTTCCCAATGTCAGTTGTATCTTGGAGCAGTGATGACAAAAAGAATATTAAATCAAGAGCTAGAGAGAAATAAAATAATACTTTATCTTTCCATGTTCCTCCCTGATGAGTCAGGTAACTAACCAGAAATTGGCTGTGAAGAAATATCACAGCAGGTAACGCCAAGATCATGTGCTTTCTCATTATACAGGCATCTCATTTTATCATCCCAAATGGTTAAATCGCCACATGATGATCCAGTGATAAAGAAATTTCCATTAGGAGAAAACGCACAGGCCACCAAAGAACCATCTTTAACATTCCCAGATCTGAAAAGCAAGAGTACATGGGATTTGAATTTAGAGTAAGTAATGTTCTGAGGAAGTGAACACTAAAATGCAATCTGATACGATAAGACAAACTGTTCTAACTTTTGCATTTGGGAACTTGGTGCCAGAATGGAGAGAAACTCATATCAGCTGTGAGGAAAGAGATGCAAAATAAGCACAGCTGCAGCAACCAGGACCTGCTCCTCCACTGCAGGAGGTAAAAGGTAAGATGGCACCCCAAGGCAATAATTTTAACTGAGTGATAAAATAACTTTCAAACTAAAGACACTCTGCATGGACTTACTATTTAAAAGGCACCATGCACTATTAAAATTCTATGGCAGGATAAACTTTAAAAGTCAAAGATACACAACTATTATAACAGAGATTACATGTATAAAAACAGAGAGAAAAGACTCCCACGATTTTTCTGTTCTGTTTTAAAGACAAAGCAGAAGACCTACTAACCCATAGGATAAGCTGGAACACATAGGACTGGAACATTCCAGTTCTTTGTTTCTTTACAAAGGAAACACCAAATCAGTCTAATTTCTGCTTAAAACAACAACATAGTTTCTAGAGCCATTACACATCCTCCATTCAATGAGGAAGGAACTAAGGACATAGGTCTAAAAGATCACTGCATATATTAATAGCATATACTTGTAAGAAATTACTTTTTAATATTTCTGAGGTTTTCCCTGTCAATAACAAAAATTCTGAATAAAAATAAGGAACCTCTTTGCTAGTAACACCTCAAAAGAGTACCCTTTGACTTCAGAATACTAATAACTGAAATTCCCCATTTTTCTTACAGATAAAACTTTGAAACAATTAGTAATCAATACCTCTTTATTCTCTGAAAACAAAGTAACCATTTCAGCGTTTTTGTGTCCATTACAAGCAAAAAGGTGGCAAAAGTCTTTAAGAATTATGTTTATGGACAGATTACCAAATTTACACAATTTCATATAATCATGTAACCATATATAACTATAGTACTCAATCGTTCTGATTTGTCAGGAGATTAACAAAACCAAACAAGTTTGGTTTTCAGAAACAGCTACTCCCTCATCCTGAGTGAAAAATCTCATCAATTCTCTCAATTTTTTAACTTCTTTCCTTACTTTAGAGAGATGTTGTGTAATTGCTGCTCTAAAACCTAAATAGTGTCTTGCAGGTTACAGCAACTGACCTGAAATGAAATATAGATGCAGAGAAGAACTCTGGAGATCATTAAAAATGCTCATCTACTTTGTTAGAAACGTTTAATGAAAAACCATATGAAATGTTGACAGTCAAATTTAACTCACTCAGCTCCTATACCACTTTCTGTCACTGTTATGTCAGACTTTTAAGGATATGTCAATAGTTTTCGAACTTTCTCATTGCTGAGTTACTATCAAGCTCCTAGGATCCTCCTGGACTCCAAATAGCCTTGTACTTAAATACTTCAATAAAAACAGTATGTATGTATGTATGACACACAGCACAGTCAAGCTCCACTAACTGTCTATTACATATCAGTTTGTTGAGCACCTGTTGAGAAACCAGACAAATGCAATCTATCTCCATCTCATTTTAAAACAAAACCAACTGAACACCTCCATGACCTTAAAAAACAATCAGGATCTAGATGAAAGATAATTTAGCACAAATGAAAACTTACTGAGCTTGCACCATTTAACTTATTTTTTTTTTAAAAAAAGGCAGCCCTTCTCCCTCTCCTATTGATAATCTCTTTGTCGTCCAAACCCTGTTCCTGTCTCCCTGTGATGACGATCAGCAGCGCAAGCCCCGCTCACAGCTCAGCTCACCGCTCACAGCACAGCTCACAGCACACAGCACAGCTCACAGCACACAGCACAGCTCACAGCACACAGCACAGCTCACAGCACACAGCACAGCTCACAGCACACAGCACAGCTCACAGCACACAGCACAGCTCACAGCACACAGCTCAGCTCACAGCACACAGC
>NW_009953793.1:1202646-1203362 GCF_000747805.2 Chaetura pelagica
AGCACAGCTCACAGCCCACAGCACAGCTCACAGCACAGCTCACCGCTCACAGCACACACACTTGCCGCTGCAAACAACGCTGTCGGGAATCCCTGGCACTCACCTGCAGGGCTTCCAGGAGCGCGTGTCCCAGAGCACCAGGCTGCCGTCCGCGGCCCCGGACAGCAGGCAGCCGTGCGGGGAGAAGCGGCAGGCGCGGGACGGGGCGGTGGGGGGCGCACGGCCAGGAGCCGCCCGGCCCCCGCCTCCCACGCCATGGTGGTGCCGTCGGTGGAGCAGGAGGCCAAGACCCGCCCCGAGGGGGAGAAGCAGCAGCAGTGCACGGCGTACCTGTGGCCCCGCGGCGGCGAGTACGGCAGCTCGGCGAGGGTGTGTAAAGAGTAAACGCGAACCGTTTTGTCCAAGGAGCAGGTGGCCAGGTGCAGTGCTGAGAAGGCACAGCAGTTGATATCGTCACCATGATCTGCTAAAGTGCGAAGTAACGTCACCATTTTGTCTAATTAAAAAAATATCCGAAAAAAAGTGTATCAGTCAGACTTATTTCTCCTATTTAATAAATGAAAGACACTGCTCTAACAAGTCAAGATCTCCAGGGGGAGGAAAAGAAAAAAAAAACAACAAACAAAGACTAAATTAATTTGCAGTGACAGATTTTTCATCTGTTAATTTTTTTAATCTTAAAATCAGTGCTGGAAGCTGCTACAAGGTTTCTGTGT
>NW_009953793.1:1203421-1203664 GCF_000747805.2 Chaetura pelagica
CAGGCGCTGCAAGGACCGGATCTCCCGGTACTCTCTGTTTTACCTTCAGGATGATCCCGCTTCTGTTACTGCTCTCTGTAAAGCCCTTGAACAGAAGCGGTGTCAACATCTGGAGAGATGAGTCTGAAAGCGGCACATTAACCTCGTCGCGGTAAGGTTTTCAGGAGAAAAGCAAACCCAGGCGGGGGCGGTTGGGGCACCGGGACTTGAAGTGGCCGCAGGAGCAGCTGCCGCGTCTGTTCC